>NC_091685.1:45872500-46172727 GCF_041296265.1 Equus caballus
TCGTGTGTGGGAGTCTAGGGGGTAAGACCCCCCCCCTTGGCACCCTGAAGTACTTGAATCCCTCTCTGGACCCACAGACATTTCAGCCAAAATGCAAATGAGCCATTCCTGCCTGGTTAGAGCTTTTCAGAGCCATTATCCTCTGCATCTCCGGCTCCCCCTCTTGTTTCACCAGGACTGAGCCTCTTCAGGGAGTCAGAGCAATTTGTTGCCATAACAACCCTCTCTCCCACTCCAGAACATTTAAATACCAGCCTTCTTCAGCCTGGTTCTTCTCAGGGGACTCTGCAAAGTGACTTCAGTGAAGGAGGAGTGGCAGGTCCTCGTCCTCCTCTCCTCGGGATGCCGAGCCCCTGGGAAGGTCCCAGGGCAGAGCCGGGTCTGGGCTCCCAGCCTGGTCCAAGAGCCACTGCTCTGAGGAATTGCTCAGGCCGGGCTCGCCCCCGGAGACTCAGATGTTTGCGTCTTTCCACATTTAGCTTATGCCCTTCCATCGCTGAGAAACTAAAGAAATTATGGAAGAGTGAAGGTGGTTTCCATTGGGAAAACAGGCCCTGAGGGAGAGCTCATTCTTAAGTCACGCGGGAGCATCGACCCAGGTGCGGGTGATCCAGGGCCTGCATTCTATGCGGCCTCCTCGGAGCTCAGGTGAAGACCCTCAGGGAGCTGCGGCAAGACCTGACCCCCTTCCAAACCAGCAGGCAACTCCCAGGAGCCCAGGGTCGGGCTCATCGAGGACGAGAGCCCATTTCCCTCTGTCTGCACCATCCCTGGGCTCACGTCGGAGGGAGGCCCCGAACAAGAGGTGAGTCTGGCCGAGGAGACCCACAGACGCCCGCCCGCCGCGCGCCTCAGAGACCAAACGGGCCTCCCTTCTGGAGAATCACGTGAACGGGACGGTAAATTCCGGAGAATCCACTAACACGGAAATCTCTGTCCACTCCCAGCTTCTGCTGAACGCCTGCCTTTCCTTCTCTCTGTCGATAAATGTCGGATGATACATTTACTCTGGGAAATCCTTTCGCCCCAGCTGGGGTCTTATTTATAAGTCAATCCTGGCTTCCAAACAGAGGTTGTTAAATGCCAATAGCTTTGATTTTATATTTAAATCAAGTCGAAAGCTCTGCAAGCTCAGAAGAGGAAACCCTTGTCTGAGGACTTGCCTTTTCAGCCTGCTCCCTTCAGGAACTTTGTTCTGAGCCGGAACTGCCGCTCATAAATCATAAATTCTGTGCCAGCCTCTCATTTTCAGTTGTGTAACCTTGTTATGTTAACATAAAAATTAAACACGAGAGATGAATCAGCTCAATTGGATTCACTTACACGGATCAAACGGCCCCAACGATAGGAACGGGTGTCCCGGAGCCGGGGAGGGACAGAGCGGGGAGGCACAGCTTCTTCCCGAACCTCGATGTGAAGACAGAGAGGAAAAGGAGCTGGGAAATGAGAGCCGGTGTTGGGTCGCTGAGGTTTCTGATGCTGCTTTACACCTTCCGGATGGCTGGAGAAGGATATGGCGATTGTCACAAAGAGAAGAGGGGGAGGACGGCTCGGGGGACGCGACGGGGACACTGCTGCGCGGGCGTGCCCCCGCCGACCTTGTGTTGGAGCATTTCAAGCACATTTTTGTAGTTTATCTGTCCCATTTTCCCACGGGCACATCTGGTGGGCGGGACGCGGGTTCTGTTGGCCAGTTCTGCTAAAGGACCCTCGGAGGCCAGACGGCTTCCAGCCCCTCCGCAAACACAGGCTCCATCGGATGGAACAGACCTGCGGTCAGGCCACCGTGGGCACAGCTAGTCTAGAGCGGGCTTGGACCCCAGGGCCCTCGCTCCCGGCTTAGAGCACTGTCCTCAACCTTTCTCCCCTCCCCGCCCACCCACCCCAGGGTCCTGTGCTCCAGACGCCCCGACCAATGCTCCTTCCCTGAGCAGACACCGCCCTGGAAATGCTGGACCTCCACCTGGCTGGCCTGGTTCACGCTCCCCCTTCTGAAACCCTCAGTGCTCAGCCCAGGGCTCAGTTAGATGCCACTCCCAGGGAGCCCCTGGGCCTGGACTCTGTGCTCAGAGCCCCTGCACTTGACCTTTTGTAGCACTTGCCCTCCTCTGTTACTGATCTGTCTGTCTGTCTGTTTCCTGCACTGGATCCCGAGCCCATGAGGGCAGAGGTGGGCCTTGCCTTCCTGTGGGTATTTCTGTTGGAGGACAGCAGCTCTGTGAGCATCAACTGCAAAGCCGTAAACAGAGAGGTCTGGGAGGCCCCTGGCCAGTGTGGGTGTGGGGGTTTGGTTGGCAGCGATGAGCCCCGACGTCATGCCTCATCGACATGGTCAGTGACAGCTGCATCCAGGCATCTCTCGTTCCTTCTGGATCAACCCTCTCTCTTGGAAAGAGGCCGTGACTTCTACTCCACTGCGCCATGCCTGACAGCTACACGGGGGCAGACTGTTGGCCTCTGTGGTTTTCTCAAAGAGGCGGGCGTCTGTGCCAAGGTCTGGAATCGTGGAGATGAACGGTGGTTGAGTCCACTGAGTCATCCGCTGCCGTCTCTCTTGGGGGGAGTCCAGGAGCGGCTATGGGACAATGTGCCGCACAATCTATGGGGCAGCGGTTGAAGGGCAGCTGACCCTCCCAAGGTTTCTCACTCTCTCCCCAGCATGATGCCGGGGTCTTGCTGAGAGACATAATATAATATTAAACTACACCTCTCGAGATCTTCTGGAAGGATTGTTTTCTTCCTATTTTAAAGATGAACCAACAGGAGGTCAGTTAACTGCTTACCCGGGGTCAGAGAAAGGTGTTGGGGCGGAGCCAGCTCCCAGACCTCCAATCGGACCCCCCACCGGGATGTCCCTACTGTCCACCACCACACTGGCAGCACGCAGCTCTCCGGTAATGCCAGGCGTGAGTTCCGCCCCCAGGACACTTTTGGGCATCTCTGCCCACGTCTATAAGCCACCTGCTCAGACTGGGCCAACACCAGGACCTGCCAAGTCCAGGGTGTGAGCAGGGTTAGGCTGAGCAGGGCTGGGCAGAGGGAGCACAGGGCACCCAGGTCAGGAGAGGGTCCTGGGCTGGATTCTGGGGAGGGCAGCAGCTAACTGACAGGTGCTCGGTGCATCCTGGGCCATAGAAGAAGAGAGTCACGTTGTTACAGACGTGTGCCGGACACAGAGATGGCCACAGGCGCCAATGGCTCTCCATGCTCGTGGCTGGATAATAATCCCTGTGGGTGGGAGGGGCATGTGACTGAGCAGTTCCCAATTGGTTCCCGGAGGTGGTGTGTGACTGAGAGGTGGCATGTGAGGGACAGCAGCACCTCTGCCCTCAATGGATGAGCCCTCCCCCATGATTTCTAGGGAAGCCTGGGAGCTGCCTTCTCAGGGCCCTGACCCTGCAGTGCGAAGGCACCCTCCCGTTGTGGCCGATGAAGGATGCCACCATTCTCGGCTGCACAGCTCATGCAGAGCCAGCTCTAGCTCCTGCCCTCAGGTCTGCTTGACCAGCCGGACGCAGCACAAGGGGTACTCGGCCTTCCAAGACAGGGCTCTGAAAAGCCTGCAGCAGCTGCCTGGGCCACATGGAAGACTCGCCCTGGGATTCTCGCTCGGAGGGAAGCCAGAGGCTGTGGAATCACGCTGACTCCCCAGGACTGCTGTGCCACGTGGAGGATGCAGTCATCATGAAGAGAGAATGCCAGGGCCTGGGCCCGGGGCTGGAGCACCCCAGCCACTCCACGTCAGCCAGAGGCAGGCCCCCAGCTGAGCTCTTCCTGAACGTCTGACCGACAAAATCCTGAGCAAGGGACTCCGGCTGGTTGGAGCCTCTAGTTCAGAGCGGTTTGTGACGCAGCGGAAGAGGAGCCCGGACTCCGAGTGTGTAGGGAGCAGAGAAGAGTCAAAGCGGAAATCCCAAAGATAAAGATGATGGACAACCCGCTCTGGGCCGCCCCTCCTTCTGTTCTTTGTTCCCAGTAAATGTCATGCTTCCGGAGGGTACAACTACGAAAGTTCAAAGTAATCATATCAGAAATCAGCTTCCTTTTTCCTTTGACATTTTATTGTGATGTGAAATTGGAAGAAGATGAAGACAGTAACGCGTGTATTTAGGTCCCTTTTTGGTTAGCGTTCCAAAGGTAGTATCTTTGCGGCTCTTCTTAGCATCGTGTGTGCAAATGTTTAAGTTGCTCCTTTACTAAACGGAGGCACACTATAAGTGAGTGACACATCCATGCCTGGGGCAAGGATCTCATTAATGGTTCTCACGTTGTCATTGAACCCCAGAACTTAGCCCAATCAGAACACACCCCAGGGATGGCTGGAACTCATCCAGGACTGCCCCACTCCTACCCCTCAGGAAGTGTGGCTCATTGTCCTCACCATCTCCAGAACCCAAAAAGTGCTGTCTGCTCAGTCACAGTCCACCTCTGGGAACCACCAGCAGGCTTTATCCTAGAGCAGCCTTGTCCAAGAGAACACCAGGCTTTGAGGTTTTGACTGTTACTTTCAATCTAAGCAGAGACGACCCCGTGTCGTCACACCCCCAGCAGGCAGCCCCGTTCCCACCAGCGCGAGCAGCTTCTCCCCGGGATCCAGGCACTTTTGCTCCTGACTGGCTGGCGGGATGAGCTGCACACCCTCTGAGGTCTGGCTGTTGGCTTGTCCTCGTGATTTTGGTTTTGCTGTCATTTTTAATGGCAGGCTCCTCAGAGCATCAGCTCTCCCAGCACCCAATGAGCTCTCAGTGTCCTCCAGCAGAGAGAGAACGTGACTGGTGGTCCAATGTTCCAGACTCATCCAATTGGTGCCTCCCCTCCAAGCCAGTAGAAGCAATTGTGCTTGCATCCAGCCTCCGCGAGCAGTGTGCCCCAGCAGTCCACATGTGCAGTGTGTGTTGGGTTCTTTGGGAGGGACTCTGGGGAATCCCCAACATGGGACGCACCCAGCTCAGCTCTGGGTTCAGCAGTAAAAGGAGAGACGAGATCCTTCTCCCATCTGACTTAAATGCGGACGGATGATAGACAAGTACCTCAATCCACAGGCAAGATGGATGCAGACAGTGAGAAGTGCTGTAAAGAGATAAAGCAGAGGAGACCAGAGAGGGCGCCTGGGGCATAAGGAAAGACGACTGGATCCGGAGGTCAGGCAGGGCTTCACTGAGGAGGTGACACCAAGTCCTGAATGGCAAAAATCAGGCAGCCACGCAGTCAGGGGGTCGGGACCCAGAAACCCAGACAGAGGAGCAGCAACTGCAAAGGCTGTGAGGCAAGAAAGGACTTGGGGCATTTGAGAAACAGCAGGAGGCCAGTGGGGCTGGGTGGAGGGAGCCCTGGGAGAGCGGAGGGGCCATCTGGCCCCAACTGAGGCTCCACTTGGCGCCGCTTTAGATGGGCTTTCCCCGAACTCCCTACGCAGAGAGGAGTCTCGGTTGCTGCCCCGCCCCCGTCACTCTGTCACCCCATCTCTGTCTCAGTCTGTTGGGGCTGCTATGACAGAATACCTCAGGCTAGGAGGCCTCTAAACAACACACCTGTATTTCTCGCAGTTCCTGAGGCTGGGAGCCCAAGGTCTGGCGTCTGCTGAGGGTGCTCATCTGGGTTCACAGGGGGCCGTCATCTCACTGGGGCCCCTCATAGTGGAAGGAGCAAGGGAGCCCTGGGGTCCCTTTTATGAGGACACTGATCCCATGCACGAGGCTCCACCCTCATGACCTGATCACCTCCCCAAGGCCTCCCCTCCTGATGCCATCACCCTGGGGGTTAGGATTCACCATGAATTTTGGGGACACACCAGCACCCAGTCTCTGGCTCCCTCTTCTATTGTCTTCGTAACTCTTGTCATTTTCTAACTTGTCCCGACAGCTGTTGATGTGTGTCTTGCCTCTTTCCGCTGCTGGAGCATGTGCTCCAGAGGGAAGGCTAGATTCCGCCTCCTTCACCGCCACGTCCCCGCGCCTCTGCATGCTGGGTGGATAGCAGGCGCTCAGGAAAGGGCTGTTGAATGACTAGTTTGCCATGTTAGTCAGGCTGTCAGCAGGCCGTGTTGTGGGCCCCACGCAGGGGTCTGCCGCCTCTGGAGGGAACTTCGGCATGTTTGTGTCTGTCTTTGGCCTGGAGGGTGACACTTGCTCTGTGCACACACACACACACACACACACACACACAAACATGAATGACAGTTCCAAGCACAGCCACACTCGCCTCTTGGCTCCTTCTTGTTCTCCAGGTTGGCTGAGCCGTTAGTCAGCTCTAAGAGAGAGGCATTAACGTCTCCATTTCACAGGTGAGGCAACAGGAGATGAAAAAGGTTGGTCAACCTGCCCAGTGTCATACAGCTGCTAAGATATGGTGCGGGGGCTGCAAGGCAGGGCTGAGGGACCCCAAGGCTGGAATCTGAAGCCATTGCCTGTCTCAAACCCAAATGAGTGTGAACACGTGTTTTGATGGACTCTGTGCCTCTTCCCTGGGGCTGTGTTACTACTGTGTCTATACCCACATTTTGGACTCAACTCTTAAATAGTTTTAGTGGTTAAGTCTCCCTGGCTGGTTTGCATGCCCCTGAGAGGCAGTGTGGTGTTGTGGTTAGCAACATGTGCCCCCTGGAGCCAGCCTGCCTGGACAACCCTCCCCTCCCCCTGCTCATCAGAGCCTGGCTACCTGGGGCAAGTGATTGAACTTCTCAGTGCCTCAGTTTCTCCATGTGTAAAGTAGGAGTAATAAGATTAGCAACCTCATAGATTTGTTGAGAGGTTAAAACTATTCATCTGGAAGCCCTGCTCTGGATCCGGAGAGAAAAGCTGCGGGAGAGCAGCGGCCCCATGCTGAACGCCACAAAGAACTGGATAATCTAACAAAACACAATCTCCCCTGGGCCCTGAGAGAGCTGAGGTGGCACAGCAACCAGGTGAACTGAATTCCAGGGGTGACAAGCCTCCCGAGGAGGGATGGAGCCATGAGCTGTTTTATCCTGGCAACATACAGGGTGACAAGATGGCCCCCCTAAAAGTGAGTGGGAAGAAAATAGCTAAAATTTTAATAAATTCCTAAAATTGAATATGGGCTAGCACAGCAGTGTGGACTCCCCAGATGCCCAGAGACAAGGGGCATTTGTACTCAGTCATGAGTTCTTTTCTATGATCTTCTCGTGGGAAGGTCACAAGAAACATCTGGGGCAGGGCGAGAGACCAGGAGAGCCTTGGTGGCATCCAGGCATGCACTTCAGTTGTATGAGTCAAAGCCCTGACCTGCCAGGGGGAGGAGAGCATCAGCCCCAGTCCCAGGCAGAGGTGGACCACCCCAGAGGGTAGGGGAGAAGCAAGAGCCATCTTTCCACAGAGGGAGGCAGGAAGATGCTGAACTGAGCCCAGGATCCTGAACTGAGAGAAAGCAGATGTCTGCTATCCCCAGGGGAGGGATGAGAGACTCTCTCCCACCCAGGACCCCCCACAGATACAAGGCAGAGTATGTGCTGTGGAGGGAGGATGAGTAGGAGCTATGGGAACCCCCTTTCCTGTCCCCAGGCCCAGGCTCACAGTGCTCTCCCAAGCCTGAGGCTGGAGCAGAAGGAGAAGCAACATCCCATGCCCACACCATCATCTTGCACAGGCAATGAGCAATGACGGTGTCCCGTGAGGGATGTGCCAGCACCTGATAAGGGACACCCCCTCCATAACACAAGCAGGCAAGGACTGCTGGAGACTGAGAGGAGCAGAAGGTACTAGCAGCCCGTGGATGGAGGAGTTTGGGGTCCCTGTTTCACTGAAGGTAAGCACAGCAACAGCAGAATCCCAGCCCAGCTCAGTTCCTGACCAGGTGGTCCCAATCTCTCACACTAACAGCCTGACAGAAAAAAAATCCCACTTCTGGAGGCAAAAAACTATTCACTTTGGTCTCCTCCATTCCTTTTTCCACACAGTGTCTGGCATTTAATTAAAAACATATGAGACACGCAAAAAGGAAAAGATAAAATGCCCCATTGTCAAGAGATAAAGGAGTCGATAGAACTGGACCCAAAGATGGTCTGTATTTTGGGACCATCAGACGGGGCCTTTAAAATAACTATAGTTAATATTTTAAAAGCTCTAATGAAAAGGTAGATGACACACATGAACAGATGGGGAATTTAAGCAGAGATATGGAAACTGTAAGAAAGACCCAAATGGAAATGCTGGAAATAAAAATCACGATCTGAGAGGCGAAAAGTCATTGAAGTGAGGAGCTTAGAGTGGTGCCTGGGATGCACTAAGAGCTGAGTATTTGTAATCACTGCTATCCTGGAGAGCAAGCAGAGTCTCTTACCTCCTTCCTCATGGGCTCAGCATTCAGCACAAGAGTGGGCTCATGGGACGTCCACGGCCAGGAATGTGCAAAAGAACACAGGTGCCAACAAGAGCAATGTGACCTGTTTCTTCCAGTCACACACAAACTGGTATATATTAAAAAGCTTGTAAATTGCTATTAACAATACTGTTGGACTTTTATCCTAGACAAAGTGCCGTTTTAAACTTTTCACATGCAGTAACTCATTAAATCTTCTCAAACTCCTTACAAAGTAGGTACAGCTGTTTTCATTTAGCAAATGGAGAAAGAGCCCACAGTAGGAAATGGCAGACTTGGGCCACTCTGATGGCAGACGGCCTGCCTCAGCACCACCCCCATTCTTAGCCCTTCCCTGGGAACAGCATTCATTCCATACCACAAAAATGCTGGCGTTTCGCTGTTGATCCCTATCATCTCTTATTGGTCAATGGACTTCTAGTTCTGATGAGTCAGCCAACAGCGTCAACAGTAATAGTAACAGCTGACCGTAATTAAATACTTTCTAGAGCTGCGTTAGCCACCGGCCTAAGTGTTTAATGCACACGAGCTCATTTAATCCTTCCAACGACAGTGTGAGGAAGACTCTCTCGTCATCCCCTTACACTGATGAGGAAACTGAGGCACAGAGAGGTCAAACTACTTGTCCACGTGTGCACAGTTTTTAAGTTAATGTTTTGGGGCCAGTATCCTCACTTTTGTAGCAAAATGCCTCTGCAGGTTAGAGCATTCTGGAGAACCAGAAGACATTGCACATCCACAAGGGAAAAGGTTGCCTGAGAACAGAGCCAGAGCGGAGGGAAGCCGAGTTGAGCTGGGCCAGTGCTCTCGCGCCATCGCTGAACCTCGGAGCCAGCACCGCCTGGACTTTTAAGATCCGCGAGTCAATGCATTGACTCTTTTTGCTTAAGCCACTTGGAATCGGACTTTCGCTTCCTCGTGAGAATCTGGGTCACTCTCAGAAGGGCTCTGGGCTGGTGGAGGACGTGGTAGTGGCTGGTCCTCAGGTGGAGATGGAGTCTGCCTGCACCGCGAGCAGAGGCTCTGCAGTCGCCACGTGACGCTTATCAGCTCAGAGGAAAGCAACTGTGCTCCTCACGAGATCACCTCCCACCCCATGGAGAACCTGGGGTCTGAAATAACCCAAAGATGAACCCTCAAAAAGCTGTCTGCCTCATCTCCACGATTGTTAACATCACTGACAGTGTCACCACCTGGAACTGAGAGTCTAGATCATGACTAGAATTAGGTTGTGTCTTTTCCAGCCAGACGGCCTAGAGGACGGGGGAGGGGAGGGGAGGGGGCCATGGCCATGAGATGGTTGTTAATTAGACTGTCTTTTGGATTCCTTATGATAATTCTGACCCCAAATCCCTTTTATCCCCATGTCATGTGAGCTCTGTTTCTTCCACCTGATTGCTTCAATGAACAGTTCGCTTTGGACTAAGACTTGTGCTTCTTCTCTCTCTTCTTAGAATACGTAATGAATTTTCCATACCCAACTACGGACCAAACTCAATTTCCTAACTCCGTCCCGTGACTTCCGTCGGGGTTAGTCATTTAGCCTCTTGGTTTCAGGTCTCCTCTTTAAAAGAGGGAAACGAACAATTCCCCACCCTTCACAGGAGGATCGAGAGAATTAATTAATGTTTGTAAAGGGTTTTGCCGTCCTGTGGTGTCTTTGATATCGGAGGATGAAAGCGTGTGAGCGATGGTGATGAGTGCCAGATTCAGGAGAGAGAAAGAGAAAACGATCCTCTGTTTGTTAGCTTTAGTGCTCGTCCATGCCATTCTGACATTTAACAAAGTTCTTTTAAGTTTTTCCAAGTTAAACGTGTGCATGTCAATGCTGTGCCTTTGATGAAGTCATCCAAAACAAGATTTTTTAAAAAACCCAAACTTTTATACAAACAAAAGATTGGAGGTAGAAGTCTGTTTCCTGTCAACCAGAACCATAACTGCTGTTGAAGCCCCTGCTTTGTCACCACTGGAGGGGTGTGAACCCACCTGCTCCCCGCCCTGCGAGCCCACCCCCCAGGCTGTGAGTGTCCTTTCTATTTAAGGAAAGAAGGGGCAGTCCTTACGAATTTGCTTTTTCCAGCAGAGGAGATGGTGTCTGCTGTGGGCTGAATTGTGTGCCTTCCTTCTCCCCAAATTCGTGTGTTGGAGTCTTAACCCCCAGTACCTCACGCTGTGACCGTATTTGGAGACAGGGCCTTTGCAGAGAGAATTAACTTAAAATGAGGTCATAGCGTTGGGCTGTAATCAGATATGACTGTGACCTTGTAGAAAGAGGAGAGTAGGACACAGGCACACATGGAGGGACAACCACGGGAGGACATTGTGAGACGGCGGCCGTCTACACGCCAAGGAGAGAGGCCTCAGGAGAAGCCAGCCCTGCGGACACCCTGATCTCAGACTTCCCATCTCCAGAGCTGTGAGGAAGTAAATTTCCATTGTTTAAGCTGCCCCATTTGTGGTCCTTTGTTCCGGCAGCCCCAGCAAACTAGCACAGAGTCCTAGCCTGCTCATGGTCTTAGCCGAATTTCTTTGTGATCAGCGCATACAACAGAGAAAGTCAGGGACAGCGTTCCAGGTACGCGGTTAAGAAGGATGCTACAAAGGGCTCAAAGTGTCTGTCCCCTGTAGTCATTTGATGCTAATGGGGGAAGGAATTTGTGATAAGAATCTTTGTTTCAAATCTCCATATTCTGGCTTATTAGGGGAACTTATCCAAACGCTCCTCTCTGTGTTGCTCTTGAAGAGGCGCCTGGGTAAGTTTCTTAATGTCTTTTCTCCTTCCAGAGAAAGGAAATGGCCACATAATTCTCTTAATACCCACCCCTCACCATAGGAATCAACAATCCTTAGCAATATTTCATAGTAGATTAAACAAAGCCACAAATTCTTTGCCACTCCTCCAATCGAGAGTTGGAGTTTATTCCCCTCCCTCGAACCTGGGTTCCGTGGGGGGAGGGGGTGCTTGTGACTTGCTTTAACCAATAGAATGTGGTGGAAATGATACATGTGAGTTCAGGAGTTGCATTAGTAAGAATTCTCCAAAGAAGCAGAATCCATGGCAGATAGGTAGGTAGGTAGGTAGGTAGACAGATAGATAGATAGATAGGTAGATAGATAGATAGATAGACAGATAGATAGATAGGTAGCTGGGAGGTTAGATACTAAGAGATTTATTGTGAGGAATTGGCTCACGTGATTATGGAGACTGAGAAGTTCCATGATCTGTCATCTGAAAGCTGGAGACCCAAGAAAGTCAGCAGTGTAGTTTCAGTCCAAATCCAAAAGCCAGCGAATAGAAGAGCGGATGGTGTGAGTCCAGGCTGAGCCCACAGGCCTCAGGAGCAAGAGCACTGCTGGGTGCTTCCAGCCGAGGGCGGGACAGGACGGGTCCCAGCTCAAGCAGCCAGGTGGAGGAAACCGCACCTTCCTCCACATTTTTGTTCTATCAAGTCCTCAATAGATGGCATGGGGCCCACGCACCTCGGGGAGCGCCATCTGCGTTTCTCAGGCTACTGACTCAAATGCTCAGCTCATCGGGAAACACCCTCACAGACACACCCAGGAATGACGTTTTACCATCTCTCAGGACACTGTGTGACCCAGGCAAGTCACACACAAGATTAACCATCCTAGGAGCCTTGGCCTTCAGAGGCCTTGCAACTTCCACCTTCCCCTTTTTGACACGCTTCCTGAGACCACCACGCCAGGCAGAAGCCTGGGGTGAAAGGACACATGCAGTGGTCCCAGCCAAGCCTGGCCCCAGGTGACACCAGAGTTGGACCCACCCTCACAAGTGTCACCCGGCCGTCAGGTTGCTGGGTCAGCTCGGAGAATCAGGAGGAGTAAAGCATTGTGGTTTGAAGGCCCTCCTTTTGTGGTGGTTTGGCACATGGCGGGATGACGGAGCATGGCTCTTCCATCTGCGCTAGGAAGAAAAAAGGCCAATCTGAATTTGACGAAAAAGGGGCTTAAAGGAAGTTAAACAAATATCCAGTTAAATAATTTTTTTCAAACAAATGAAACAAAATGTTGTTCAGTAAAATTGTTGGAGGACACAGGACCCTGAAGCAATAGCTTAAAATAATTTGTAGTGGTGTATTAATTGTATGCAAATGATGCCTCCAAAACACTGGGAAACGAGTGATTCTTTTAATAAATTAAACGATGCCCCTGAAATCCTTTGCAACATGATTTGTTTTGCAAAAGACTTTCTCATGAATCATTCCAGGGAAGGCTTTGATGGGCCCAGAAGTTATTCCATCACAAATTCTGCACCAGCAAGGCTGTCAGGGACACCTTCCCGTGCTTGACCCCGAACTCGGCTTCTAGGCTCTCCTTTCTCTCTCTCGGGGGTCTTTTTCCTCCGAAGCAAAGTTTGCTAAGCTAGCATGTTTCCCAAAATGTAGGGCTCACATGGGAATTCTACACACGCAACAACACACAAACCAGAAGCGTTTGTAGCACTTTCCTAAAGGTACTTTCCGGGCACCAAATCCCACTGTGTGTGTATGTCTGTGTGCACATGTGTTTATGTACGTGTGTGCAAGTATCTCTATGTGTGTGTATGCACACACGTGTCTGTGTGCATATGTGTATATATGTGTGCCTGTGTGCATGCCTGTGTATGTGTGTCTTGTGCATATATGTGTATATATGTATGTGTTATGTGCATGTATGTATATGTGTGCATTTGTGTGTCTGCGTGCATGCATGTGTGCACACGTGTTCTCACTCTTTAAACTGGTCAGAGTTCCTTCTGACTGGGAAGGTGACTCAGTCTTGTGTGGGGTGACAGAGTACAGGGACCATGTTAATGTCCCTAACCTGACACGTGGCTTCTGTGTCCCTCATGAGTTGTCGGTTCTTCATTTATTTGTGTCCTTGTCCCACTTTGGGAAAGCAGTTCCCGAGAGTGGGCTGGATAGAGCTGGTTTAAAAGGTAAAGTTACACCCACAGAGCTGGAAAATAAAGACCGAAACTTTCTGTGTAGCGACTGGGGCCCTTCACCCTGCAGCCAGCCCTTTCTGGAGAGCTGTACAAAAGCCGGAGACCTCACAGGAAGGACAAAGGACCCTGTAGATGTCTGTGAGACTGGACAAAAGAGAAACGGTAAGTAACTGAGGCCGAAAGTATTGTTCTCATCACAACAGCCCATGTGAACAGATGTGGGGTCAGGCGATTCTCATCTGCCTCCCGCTCGGGGGCTGATCCCTTATCCTAATCGGCCTGCGAGGTTATCTTCTCTGTGGCTGAATAGCAGCAGCCCCTCCGTCCCTTCTAGGGAGAATGATCAAAGAGGGATTTAATTAAATTTTCATATTTAATTTTCTTTCATTTTTACTGTCTCTTTTTGCTCAAAACATGCTATTCTCAGGGAGTTGAAAAGTTGCTCAAGAGAGCAGAACTCACTAGGATGGGAAAGAAATGGGAGCTTTCTGGGTTTTCTTTAAAGGACCCAAATCTCTCCATCTCCATGCAGCTCAAAACGTGTGTGCAATCCAGGGCAGCAACATCTGAATTATGAATTGGCTGCTCCAGCTGTAAATTAAACACGCTTTGAATGGCTTCAATCCATGCGTCCCCGGCAATTCTTGTTGAGCGACTTGCACTCAACCTGGACGGAAGGGTGTGTGGGGAGTGGAGAAGGCAGGCCATGGGCCATCTGTTCCAGTCCCAAAGCCCATGCTGCCCTGCCTGGGCCCCTTGGTTTCACCAAAGGCATGGCCTCATGCAGGTGACCCTCCAATTCCCAAAACACAGTCAGTGCAGACAATGCTGCAGACGAACCCAGCCCACAGGTCAAGTCCCCGCAAAACGCGGATCCTCTGCCAGGCGTGTTCTCATCTGGGGGCATGTAGGGGGTGGGCCTTAGGGCTTCTTCTGCTCTGCACGGAGGCCAGTGACGGGCATCCATCCTCCCCTCCCTCAGTTCTGTGGGTGGACTTGGTGGGAAGAAGAGACTCTCCAGCTGGTCCAGAGCTAAGCCTGCAGGACGGTGTTGTTGAAAGGCACCCCTCGGACCTCCCTAAGTGGGAGTATTTGTCCATTTGCTTAGGGCCCAGTCTGAGAGTTCCCCCCACGCAGTCTACACAAATGTCCCCCAAACCAGTGAATGCACTCAACAAGCTTTGTGCAGCTGCACTTTCAGGGGCATAAATCCCTTTCCTTCCGGGGCATCACTTACACGATCATATTTATGTGTTTATTACGCATCAGTCCTGTCTATGCATTGGAGTGCACCCTCCCCAAGGACGTCTTCCAGCAGACTCGTGCTGGCCTCGTTGGAACTGTGTTCAAATACAAGCAGAGCCTCGGGCCTGAATGGCAAGGTAATAAGACAGAATTCTTCAGTTCCGCAGCCTCCCACGCTCAGACTCACTCTGTGACTTTCTGGCCGGCACATCTTCGCTGGGCGAGGGCCTGGGCTGTGGACCCAGGTGGGATTTTACTTCAGAGTGCTGGCGAGGTCACTTGGCAGTTTTTATGGATTGACTTGTGTCCCCCAAAAGACATGTTGACGTCCTAACTCCTGGTCCCTTTGAATGACCTGATTTGGAAGTAGGATCTTCACAGATGTAATCTGGTTAAGATGAGGTCACACTGGATTGGGGCAACTCCTGTTTCAATCTCTGATGTCCTCATGAGAAGAGAAGGGGCGCACACACAGGGAAGACGGCTATGTGATGACAGAGGCGGAAGTCGTAGTGAAACATCCACAAGCCGAGGAAAGCGAGGGATGCCCGCAGCCTTCAGAAGCTGGAAGAGGCAGGAAGCCTCCTCCCTCGGAGCCCCAGGAGGGAGCACAGCCCCCCGACACCTGGATTTCAGTCTTCGAGGCTGCAGAGCTGTAAAGGAATAAATTCCTGTCTCTTAAGCCGCTCCGTTTACGGTCTTGGTTAAGGCAGCCCGACAAAATGCAGACGGTGGCTTACCGGAAACCAAGTGCTCCGTTCTCTTCTCACGGGGCCACGTCAGGAACGGCTGAGGGCAGGGCGGCTGGAAGAGGGGCTAGCTGGGGTTGGTGACACACTCACGATGCGAATAGATGACCCGCTGTGAGGCAGGAGACACACTCGGTGCTGCAAAGGGTCACAGGCGAGGAGTTTGCTCTGGCAAATCAGCGATTTGACGGTTTGAATCCAGCGTCCTGAAGGGCCCATCACTCGGCGATCCCCATTCTGGGAACTGTTCTGCTGAAGTGATCAGAGATGCAAATAAATTTTCCAGCATAAATACGTTGGTGCCATTGTTGCTTAAAATGAGGAACAAGCGGAGAAGCATTTCTATAAATAGAGGAAACGTTTATTGCAGTTCATTCGCAGGATGGGTTATTGTGTAGCTGCAGAAACGATGTTTGGGAGTTTTTTTTCATGATAGACATTTTCACAGCATGATATTTAGTGACAAGAACACGCACAAATTTTCTGTACTGAGTATCGCTCCCAAACACCACGTCAGCCTTCTTTGGATGGATTAGTGAGAAATTTAACTGCACCCCTGATTTTCACAGTATTTTCTGAGTTTTCTGAAGTCACTGTCTATTACTTTCATAATAATACGACGTTGTGAGAACAGACTGGGTCCATGTCGCACAATTTCTCTTCTTCACTTTTCCTCCCTCTTGTCTCCCCCACACCTCTTTGATGCGGTTGAAAACAATGTCACAAATTAATGATATTTTGGAATCAATGTTGTAACGCCGCCACCCCACGCTCCAAATAATTGGTGGCCAGTTTCTTCTCTCTCCCCTCCCCCTCTCCTCTGTTGTCAGTAGATTTGGGACACAGTGATCCCACCACAGCCTCCAGGGTCCGGGCTCGGTGGGCTGGCCACATTCCCCTCTGATTGTCAGATATTACTCAAAATAAATGCTGGGGCTGGTTTGTGAGACCCTGACTGATGATCCGAAATTTCCTGAACCAACAGGAAGAGGAGCTGGACTCCACTGGACGGAATCATAAGCATACAGAGGCAGGTGGCAGCTTAGTGTCACTGCTCCCGTCCGCCTCCCCTTTGTGCTCCCATCAGAGCCCCAGCTCGCGGCCTTCCCACTCTGCACGATACACTCAATTTATGTGTAGTTTCCCCTTCAGAGCGTCTTCAGTGCTTCTGTCCACCCACAGCACGAGTCAGCTCAGGGTCAGTAACAAATACCACTGACGGGGCAGCTTCAACAACAGAAATCTACTCTCTCGGTCCTGGAGGCTGGAAGCCCAAGATCAAGGTGTCGGCAGGGCTGGTTTCTCCTGAGCCCTCTCTCCTTGGCGCGCAGATGGCCGTCTTCTCCGTGAGTCCTCACATGGTCCCTCTGTGTCTGTGTCCTCATCTCTTCTTATAAGGACACAGTCACATCAGATTAGGTTCCACTCTGATGACCTCATTTAAACTTAGTCATCTCTTTAAAGGCTCCATCTCCTAATACAGCCACATTCTGAGATCCTGGGGTCAGGATTTCAATGCACCGAGGAAGGGACTCTCTCCTACGGGGTCAGAATGCTGCTGTAAATGGAGAGAAGCACTGGTTCCAGAGACACGCCTCTCTCCTCCAGACCAAGTCCTGGGCTTCTCGGGGACGTCTGGGGCCTGGTGAGCTGCAGAAACTGAAGCAGAACTGGCCAGAGGCACCCTTATGTTAGCTCTGTGCCATAAGGAGAGTGTTCGTCACTTTGGTTTTGTAACCGAACGAAAAGGGGCTTGTTCTGCTCACTGCAATCTGGTGCCGATCAGTTGCAAACAAGGCAGTGGTTGAGAAAGGAAAATTTATCCGATTAGCTGGCATCATTGGAAGACAACAGACTAGCATCCTAAAGAACCGTCTCACAACCATACAGAACCTTGAGGCAGTTCTATGGGAGAAATGGGCAGGGAAGGCAGGGGTCAGGGATGTCCACCATCCGGTGTGACAAACTTCAAGGCACCACATTATCTCTTTCTCTGTCATTCGTTATGGGTGCCAATGCAGAATTTTTCCTTCTGGAGGTCATCATGTTCCTGGGGAGCTCGGAGAACAAAGTTGTCTTATCACAGCTAGGAGATATGTGGAAGCAGCGGGACAGAACTAGCAGATCACGTGTTTTGTAAAAGCGAGAGGGCCTTAGTCATCTAGGCTGCCTGCGGGCTACAGTGTGTTCACGGAGACTGGTGAGTCAGGCGCACCGTTACAATGTTGCTTCCTTTCCCTGAGGTGGCTTCCCTCACCTTAACCTGAGATCCAGCTGTTACAGTTTGAGTCATCACATGTGGCCCTGGTGCTGCCAGAGATCCTGGCTCAAGGCATGCCACCTGCACAGGGGCTGTGTGTGATCTGGCTTCCTGTCCTCATCTCTCCTTCCACCGAGCGGTATGCAAGCATTGCCAGCCCACTGCAGCCTGAGCAGCAGCCCCTCTCTGGAAGGAATGGAGAAGGAATCCGAGGGCCCTGCACCCCTCCTCCCTTCCCTCCCCAGGGTGGGGGTTGCTGCTGTGGATGAGCCAGCCTGGCCAGGAAAGGCTGTTCCTGGTGGGTGGAGTCAGTGTGCACAGCATGAAAGGGCAGCCCTCGCGTCACCCCGTTCCACTCTGACTGACTGGGGAGTCAGGGTTAGTTTGCCTGGCTCTGCTCACTGCCCCTGGCCAGCGAGGTGGGGACCCCCGGCCGTGCTGCTTCAGCCCACTCTGTGTGTACCTGGCCAGCGCCTCCTCTGTTCTTTCCTTCTGTTTGGCACCCATACACAGAGCAGGTTAGGGGTGTGCTGGTAGAGGAAGGAGGGAGGCGAACGGGGGCTCTGGAAGGCCAAGCCTGGCTTTGCAGTGTGACAAAGGGGACCAGATACCACGGCGCTGTGCTCTCCTTTGCCACTGTCCTTGCAAATGCTCGTTTCCCCAACAGGGACTGTGGGGAGGGGTGGTGGGGTCTGCCGCAGAGAAGCAGTGTCCCTGGTTTCCAGACCCCCTAACCTCACCGTGACTAACCCACCTCGAAGGGCAGGGGCTGGACAGGGAAGCACTGGAACGATTTCAGTCACGGGCAGTGGGAAGAAAGTCGGCATTGTGGCCACATTTTGCACAGAAAAAAAGCAGAAGTCAAAGCCCTCTCTGTAACCGGCTGCTTTCTCACCTTGGAAGGACCCACCAGCATACCAGCGACCCCCTCCTGCAGCTTTTTGGCCAGAACCTGTCTCCAGGCCACCACGGGCTGCCAGACAGTCTGTGGTGCGGGAGTGTTTCTACCTGGGTGCATGCCATCCCGGCCAAATCAGGGCTGTCCTGATTTGGGGTCCAGTTGCACATGGGACACCGACGGCCTCCTGGTGGCAGGACCCTTCCCCTCCCAGCAAGAAACCAAGTGTGTGGAACTAAAGCAGAGACGCTGAGGGAGACTTCCTTTTCTCTTTTTTAATTTTAAACATCTTTATTGAGATAACATTCCCTTGCCATACAATTCACTCATTTAAAATGCACAATTCAGTGGCTTTTAGCACAGTCACAGCAATGTGCAGTCATCACCACAACCAATTTTCGAACATTTTCATCATCCCCCAAAGAAACTCTGCACCCCTAACTGTCACTCTCCCTCCTCCACCCCCGCCGTGGGCAGGCACCGGGCCACCTTCTCCTTGCCTGCATTTGCCCCTTCTTGACGTTTCATATCAATGGAGCTGTGCGTTCTGTGGTCTTTACCCCCGGCTTCTCTCACTCAGCTGTTTCCACGGTCCCTCCATGTTGCAGGTGTACCAGAACTCCCTCCTCTTATAGCCGAATATCGTTCCCCCGTGGGGACGCATCACGTTTGTTCATCCACCGTCGTGGACGGGCATCTGGTTGTTCGCTCCCTCCTGCTGTTGTGAGAAGTGCTGCCGTGAACACTCATGTGGTTTGTCTGTGGACGTGTCTTCACTTCTCCGGGGCACACACGTGGGAGCGGAATTGCTGTGGATGTCCTGAGCGCGCTCGAGGATGTGCGCTGCCTAGATTCCAGCATCCGGGATCGTTGATGTTGCTGAAGGTGCCTCGTCGACAACAAAGCAAGAGACTCATCTGCGATCCCTGTGCAGCCTTTTGTCACGAGTTGCCCTGCGTCCTTCCTTTGGCCCAAATAGGAGGAAAATGAATGCTCAGGTATTTCCCCCGTTTTCCTTCCACGTACAATTTGTTCTCACCCGGGCAAGGTAACTGCTGATTGGCAGAAAACCTGAGCCTGCCCCTGGAGACTCGCCTCTGGCTCCCACTCAGCTACACCGTCCTCGGTCTGAACCCAAGGGCACAGGCACCGAGTGCCCTCTCAGCCCACTTCCCCAGCTCATCTGCCAGCGCGACAGCTGAGGCGCTGAGGAGCCGCCTGAGGTTTCAAGGTGTCCAAACCCCCCACCTCTCCTTCCTCAGCCCAGGCTGTGCTCCCAGGGTGGACAGTGTGTTCAATTACTTGTACTTTCCTGTGTGTTCGTAAAACATAATGGTGAGTTGGGAAAAAGTCTATGCAAACCCCTTCTGGCCTTTCCATTGTTAATTTTTTTTCAATGACTTCCACCTTCTTTGGAGACCCGAGTCCTGAGTGTAATCACCCGGCGTTTGGTTAGGGGTCGGTCAGTTCCTTCCTTATTCATCATTCCTTTGCTAATTCAGTCAACAAACAGTCCTGTGCCAGACTCCGTGCTGGGATGGACACAGAACCCAGTCCCTGCCCTCAAATCTCACAGTCCAGTGGGCAACACAGGTGATGAGCAGACCTCAGTCACGCCGGGACGGAGCAGGGCCCCGGACTCACGTGGGGAGCCCGGCTCCCCGCTCCGTGTTGCTCCCCCTCCTTGGGGAAAGCAGGCCAGGGGGCAGTCCTGCTGTCAGTTCACTTTCATTTCCTTCCCTAGCAACCGTCCTGATGGCCTCCTGTTCTCCCTGATGGTGAGGGAGGAAGCCCACCCCCAAAATAGTGTGAGATGGCTGAACACACGATGCCCGACACTGGGCAGATGAGATGCACAGCGCTTTATGAGTCACACGGAGCACAGCTGGGGCGAGGAGGACCCCACCCCATGCAGGGCCCTTCGGGGCTGCACTTGGTTGCAGCGTGAGCCAGCAGGGGCTGTGGGAGGCGGGCTTCATAGCGACCCCACCTCATTCCTGCAGGAAGATGCGACTGGCTTGTTTGAATAATTTGGGGAGTTGACGGGAAGGTGAGACCTGCTAGGTTTAGGATCCTGTGAGATGAGGCTGGTGCACCTGAGAGGGGCGTAGACTAGCCAGGTGGGAGCCTTTCTCACCTGGGAGGGACGTACGGGGTGAGAGCACAGAAAGTGTGTGGTCAGGCGACCGGGGCCTGGGGGCTCAGAGACGTCAAGGCAGCACACGAATTTTCAGGGCTTACGATATAGCCACCTTCTCTGATTCACAGTGTCGCTAATCCCTGGGATGTGGGTTATCCTGGGAGCTGTGGCGACAGCATCCCCGCCAGCCCTAGGCAGGAAGGATTCCATGGATGATGGCGTGAGGATAATGAACCTGACCCTGGGAGAACTCTTTCCCTCCCCCAGATCCTTCCAACAGCTCTCCTGGGGAGGCCCGGACGCTATTTTGTTCCAACCTTTGGAATCCTTGCCCAGAGACATTCGGTTTCCCAGCACTGCCCTATTTGTAACACTCCTGCCTCAGTGCCCGTGCCCATCTCTCTGGAGTTCCCACACCCCCGCCTGGCTTCATCCACCTGTGTTAAATCAGCTGGGCAAGTCACAGCTCAGGCCGCCACCCCTCCGTCCCCTACCCCAGGCCTAGTTCTGTCCTCTCCTGCTTCCCAGCCCCTGCCTGGGCTTATGTGTGGCTGTCCAGATGAGTCCCTGCAGGGATCGGCTGAGAAGGGGAGTGTGGGCTGCAGGAGGGTGGGCCCCCATCCCCCAGACCCAGGCCGGGCTCCCCACCTGCAGAGCGTGTCCCGAATTTGTTGGCCACCTTGAGTGACCACAGAGCTCTGGACCACGTGGGAACCAGGAGACCGGGCACCCATTCTGCTCAGTGACCTCGGGCAGGTTGTTTATCAGTAACAAGAAGGGCTGGGAGAAAAGACGACCTCTGGGACTCCCTCCTGTGCGAACCTGCACAGGTGTGCACCACGGGGGCTCCAGGCTGGAGCTTCACGGCATGCTTCCAAGGCGCTCCCCCTGGAGGCTGGCCCTGCTTTCTCCAACATTCCAAAGACGCCATCCTGGGCGGGATTCCTGACACACGTGAAGCATCTGTTAAAGGACGAACACGGGCCCCTCTCCACAGGGGAGAGCTCACTGCCATCAGCCCTGCAATTTGCCGAAGTGTCTAGAAGAAGAGCAGGATTTGTCTTGGGGACAAAAGTTCAAGAGCATTTATCCCCCCGACAGATACGCACTAGACACCTACTCGCGCCAATCGTCCTAGGCCCTGGGGAAGAGGAGTTGACAACAAGTAAAAGGAAAAGATGAAACCCTCTGCCCCCACAGAGCTTCCGTTCAGTCAGGGAGACAGACAGCAACAGAATAAATAACTAGAACACATGTTATGTTTAAAAGGTGCAGTGCAGGATAAAGGAAAGTCAGGGGTGGGAGTTGTGGAGTGCCTGGGGACGGCAGTGGCGATTTGAAATGGGCTGATCAGGGAAGAATTCCCTAAATAGGGGGCTTCTGAGCAAAGGCCTGAAGGAGGTGAGGCAGCAAGTCCTGTGGGAAGAGAACTCCAGCTGGTAGGAAGTGTGTGTGCGAAGGTCCTGAGGCAGGTCCGAGACCAGCAAAGAAGACTCGGTGGCTTGACTGGTGAGCAGAGGGCTGTGGGAGTCATGAGTCCCTCGCCACAGCAGAGTGGGCCGGTCCCCTAAGGGCCCTGTGGCCCTCGGGAGGCCTTTGGTTTTTACTCCAGGTGAGACAGGCGCTGCCAGACGGACCGACGGAGGAAGTACATGAGTGGGTCTCCACAGTATGAGCATCTCCTCTGCTCAGAGGGCCAGGGCTGGAGCAGGCAGTCAGTGGGGCTGCTCCAGGGCCTGGATGCCACCTGTGCTCACCTGGAGCCTCATCTCCAGCCTTTCCTGACCGGCTGCCACCACGCACTTTGATGCTGGGACGCTGCCCGTTTTTTCCTTCTGTGGCCTTTTTGGAGCTATTTCTTGGGTCCTACGTTCTTAGTAGAGTAAAGGAACACCTGAGCCAGCCATCTCTCCAGCTGATGCTTATTTCCACTGTTCTTTTCACACCGTGGCCCCTGGAAGCTCCTTAATGAAGCCCCCTTCCTGGCTGATCGTCCGTCCTTGAGCATTTGGGTTTCAGGGAGGTGGTGCCCCAACCATCAAAGGGCATCATTTCCAGATTTCTAGGAGGAAATGGGAGGAGAGCTGGAGGTCCCCTGCGGAGGTCCCCTGGAGGTCCCCGGGGGCAGTTCTGAGGGGCTGTGGCGTCCCCAGGGCCCAAAAACAGGACACACACAGAACTCGAGGCTCGCCCACTTCAGCTCCCAATTAGCCTCACCATTTTTATCATTCCTATTCTTCAGAGGAGGACGCTGGGGTTCAGAGAGGTTAAAATAGCCCGCTGCACTTCCTACTCACAAACATCGTGTCTAGGACCCAGATCTCTTGCCTGGAGCCCAAGCCACTTCCAGCCAGGACCACTCCTGCTTCCCCAGCTCGGATCCACAGCATCGCCTGTCTGACGGCCCATTCAGCTCCCATTCATCCGTGTCGGCTTTGCTTTGCACATTTTCTGGGGGGAAGAATTCTAATTTGGCTTTGAAAGCATTATTAATACTGATTTCACAGTTTTCTTTGTTCCTTTTGGAGCCATTCTTTTTTTCCAGGTCTCGGATAACTTGGCCCCAGCGGCCCCCGCCCCCTACTCTCACAGCCTCCTCCACCCCTTCTCATCACTCCTCCTTCAGGCCAGCTGACTCCGGGTTGGTTTTCCGCAGCGGAACTTCCTGGCATCTGTGCCTGCCCCCCAGAACATTCTGCCCTTCCTGGGAACATGCCTTTGAGCTTGCCGAAGTCTGCTTTCCCTCCTACACATCCTGAGGGCTGCCCGGGCTCCGGCGGGCTGGCTGCCCCTGCCCCCTCGCTCCCGGCCCCACAGCGCCTTCCCCTTCATGGGTTACCTGCAAGCATCGACTTCACGTGGATGAATAGCCTTTCTCCATGGGAGCAAAGCATAATGCCCACCACTCAGTCATCTCCAAAATTGTTCTTTAACTGTCCGTGTCCCCAGTTTCATTTTTCTTAAGCATTCAATTAAATTAAGCTGCCAGCATTGTGCACATTTTAATTTTCCTGTTTTATACTGGATAATAAATAGTGAGAGGTAACAGCGTGGCCTCCTCCCTTGGCCTTCTCTTCTCCCCCTCATCCCTCACTTCTCTACAGCTTGTTCCCTGAGTGTGTCTGAGTGTCTTGAGGGTCTCAGACCTCAAGGATCAGCCTGGGTCAGGCGGGCTGGCAGAGCCGTGACTGTGCACCTGCTCCAGTCCCAGGCTCGGTCCCCCAGGCCAGCGGGAAGGGGTGAGAAATCCAGGGCAGCCAGACCGCTCTTGGTGTGTGAGAGCTGCAGGCAGACACACACAGCCCTGCCTCTGAGCTGTGTCCGTCTCCGGGTGGCAGCGGCCAGAGCGCAGAGAAGGCAGTTGAGTTGCAGCCGCTCCGTGCCTCTGGCCCTCGGGAGATCACACCCCTTGTCAGGCCAGCTCAGACCTCACCCTTCTTGAGTGCAGGCCGCCCGGCTGAGCAAGCTCCCTGCCTCTGTCAGCAGCTCTGGGCCCAGGCCACCAGTCTCCAAGACCCGCCTTCGGCAGGGGCAGGGGGGCAGGCTTGTCACATGGGGAGTGCCCAGGGCCAGGCACCTGGTGTGATGGCAAACTCATGCTTGTGAAAGAAAAAGCACCGATAATTGAATTATTTCTCTAGGTCAGGTTTTGTTCTAAACCCTTTAGCCAAGTTATTTTATTTAATCTCAGAGTTCTAAAACAGGCGTCGTTGTCTCCTTTTTAAAGAAGAGAAAACTATGATGCTCTGAGGAACCCAATAATGTCCCCAAGTAGGTGGTGGCACCAGAGCTCAAACACAGACTTCCAGTCTGGTCCTTTTTTTCCTGTCAAGCCATCTGTCCCCCATTCTCTTCCCCAAGGAGACCTCGGTGGTATTTCCAGAATAGCTGTTCTAAAATGGTTAGAGTTCGGCCAGTCCTTTTGTTGGTTTCTCTCGGGGGCGTGACTCGCTGATATCAGCAGGTTTGGGTATTAGTTTGAGGAAACCCCAAGAGGGCAGACCCTGGAGTCTGACTATTTGGGTTTAATCCCTGTCTCAAATCTTATTAGGTCTGGGCTCTTTGCCTAGCCTCAGTTACTTCATCCTTAAAATGGGTTCAGCTCCTCTAGCAAGAAGACCTCAAACTGCAATGGCTTCAACAAGACGAATGTTTGCTTTTTTCTCACATTCCCACCACAGGTGCGGGGCCTCCTTCCAGGAGCTCATTCAGGAACCGGGTTCCTTCCTCCTAGTTCTCAGTAATCCCCTGGGGGACTGTCCTCTGTGTGGTTGAAGCTAGCCCACCACAGCCAAGTCTAGCTGCCAGGGAGCCTGGGAACAGAGTCTCTCGCAGGCAGCCCTGTGCCCTGATAGAACTCAGGGAGGCAGACCCAACGTGTGTTTTCCAACCTCACCAAGCAACTCAGTTCTGGGTGGACACTGACTGGGTGTCCTACAAGTTTAATTCAATTCTGACACTGTCCATCTCGAGGAGAATGTCAGATCCCACAGGTTAAAGACTGTCCCACGAGACTGCCTCCCCACTTGAGATGTCAATCACACGTCCAGATTGTCACGTGTGCTTCTGACCAACTAGCTATAAGTTGGAGGTCCCAAGACCCCCCTTCAAGTTTGATTAATTTGCTAGAGTGGCTCCCAGAACTCGGGGAAACATTTACTTACATTTACCAGTTTCTTCTAAAGGACACAGTTGAGCAGCCAGATGGAGAAGTACATAGGGCAGGAGTCCAGAAATGTCCCAAAAGCAGGACCTTCTGTCCCCATGGACCCGGGATGTGCCACCCTCCTGGCATGTGGACGTGTTCACCAGCCCGGAGGCTCTCCTCTCTGGACCCCATCTTTTGGGTTTCTATGGAGGCTTCATTACCTAGGGACGGCTGGTTAAATCATTGTCCACTGGCGATCAACTCAACCTACAGCCCTTCTCTCTTCCCCAGAGGTCAGGAACGAACAGACGGAAAGGTCCAACTCTCCACTGAGGGTTTGTTCCCCCTGACAACCAACCTTAGGTGACCTAGGGGCTTCCCAAAAGTCACTCATCAATATAACAAGAGACGCTTTATTGCTCTCCTCACTTAGGAGAGTCCCAGCGTCTTAAGAACTCTGTGCCAGGAACTGGGATAAAGACCAAGTACAGACAGTGCTGGATTCAGGGTGGTTTGACTCAGGATTTTTCAGCTTTATGACGGCGTGAAAGCGATATGCATCCAGCAGAGTCTGTACTTTGAATTTTGAATCGTGATCTTTTCCCAGGCTAGGATATACACGGGGATCCTCTCTCGTGACACTGGGCAGCGGCAGTGAGCCCCCGCTCTCGGTCAGCCACACAATCACAAGAGTGAACAACTGATATGCTTACAACCACTCTGGACCCAGACAGCCATTCCGTTTCTTTCAGTACAGTATTCAATCAATTACACTAGATATTCAACACTTTATTATAAAATAGGCTTTGTGTAAGATGATTTTGCCCAACTGCAAGCTAATGTAAGTGTTCTCAGCACGTGTAAGTTCGGCTAAGCTAGGAATTCGGGAGGTTAGGCGGATTAAATACATTTTCAACTTCTGCTATTTTCAACTTACGACGGGTTTATTAGGACATAACCGCATTGTAAGTTGAGGAAGATCGGTACTTATTTCTTATTATAAATCACATACCACAGCAGCGTTCTGTTGCTAAAAGGAAAAGGGAAAATGAATGCTGGGAGATGATTAGCAACCTTTGCCAAAGGCAATAATCCTGGACCCCGTAGTTTCTCTGGGAAGATTGAATAGAACAGAACATGAAGCTTTGAGTATAAAAGGTTGGTGTTTGCTAAAACTTCCTGAAATGGTTTTATTACTGTCATCACTGTCATCATCCTCACCATCTTCTCCATCACCATCATTATCATCATCATCCTCACCATCTTCATCACCATCACCACTATCATCATCTTATTCATCATCTCCGGTAATGCCCATCAATCACCAGCAACTACAATAACTGGGCTTGTGTTAACATTCTTGTTCCCCAACCACTGGTATGCTTTCCCAATGGCTGCTGCCTCCATTTTCTTTCAGAATTCAAAAGCAAACAGAAGCCTAATTTATCATTACGTCAGACTCAGTAAAGGATAGTTTGATATACTAGTTCCTGCAAGTTTTAAAATCAGTTTTGATCATAAGAAATTCACAGTAAGCCTTGTGTATAGTTTCAAAATTGTATACTCTTTGACCTAGCCACTTTGCTTTTGAGATTTTCCGTGAAGGAAATAACCACATAGAAGCAAAGAGGTTTATCTCCTGAGATGTTTCTCCCAGCAATGTTTATGACCGCTGAAAAGCTGGAAACAACCGAAATGTTGAAGAATCGAGACTTGGCAAAACAAATTACACTACACTCGTATGATGGAATACTATGTAGTTTTTTGTAAAAGTTATGTTGTCAAGGGATATTCAAGTATATGAAAAAATGTTCACGATATATTTGTTAAATGAAAAAGTCTATTTCAAAACAGTATGTGAAATTATAATCCCAGTCTGTGGGGGAAAAACAGATATCATGAAGAATGTGGGCTCTGGAGGCAGAAAGATTTGAATCCCTGTTCTGCTATGTACCAAATGTAGGATCTTGGGTGAGTCCTTTGAATTTTGTGCCTCAGTTTCCCCATTTGCAAAATGTGGATTATAACAATTCCTTCCTCAGAGGGCATCCAGGTAAAAGTCCTTCCCTTTATTTCAGTACGGCATACCTGGGAGGTGGCCCTCCAGCTGCTACTTGGATGCCTCCAGTGAATGGGGCCCTCACGACCTCCCAATACTGTCTATAACAGTAGTAACTCGAACAGCAGATTGCACAGTGAGTGGATGGAGCCCACCTTGAAGCTCACACCCTCAAGGTTGGGTCTTGTGTTCCCACTGTTATTCCTATAAAAAGGCAGGGGACAATGACACATACATGCGTTGTTGCAGGGGTTCAGCTCCTTTTCTGGATCCCCAGAAAATTTGTGTCAATTGTTCCTGGAACCCTCTGTAGGCTATTCCAGGAGTGAGAGGCTGATGACAAACCATCCTTGGTTCTGTTGTCAGAGGGTAAAGACAGACCCTGGAGGAGCTTAGTTATGGAAAAGGAGCTCACAGAGCCCTAGGCTCACCTCCAGCTGGAAGAACCTGTGACAATGGCAAGCACAGGGCTGACGTCAAACTGGAGATCAAGAAATGCTCAGAAAGTCTGGGGCAGCTCTGCCACCAAAGAGTCAGGTGACCTGAGGCAAGTTACTGCAGAGAAAGGAGAGATGAGACACAGGGACCACAACCTTCTTCTTTTTTTTTTTTTAAAGATTTTATTTTTTCCTTTTTCTCCCCAAAGCCCTCCGGTACACAGTTGTATATTCTTAGTTGTGGGTCCTTCTAGTTGTGGCACATGAGACACCGCCTCAGCGTGGCTTGATGAGTGGTGTCATGTCCGCCCCCAGGATTCGAACCAACGAAACACTGGGCCGCCAGCAGCGGAGCGCGCGACCTTGGCCACGGGGCCGGCCCCCCGCAGCCTCCTTTTAAGGCAGGGCGGCCCTTTACTTAAATGCCACCTGACGCGAAGTCCGATGCGCCAGATGAAGGAGGGAGGATGCTGTAGCCGAGGACAGGGATGCAGAGCATGAGTACTCTCCTCCACCGCCTGCACCCGGGGACAGGGGGGTCTCTGCAGGAACTGGCTGCATCCTCATCCTCATCTTCATTACACCCTAAAAATAACCCAGCAGTACTCTGCAAGGCAATCAAAGATGGGAACAACCCAAAGTCCATTGACGGACATGTGGAGAAATAAGTCAAGGCACGTCCACACAATGGAATCCTACTCAGTCGTCAAAGGGAGGAAGCGCTGACACACGCTACTACAGGGAGAAACCTGAAAACATGACGCAAAGTGACAGAGCCGGTCACGGAAGGCCCGGCATCGTAAGGTTCCATTTGTATGTAACATCCACAATAGGTAAATCCTGAGAGACAGAACCAGATCGGTGGGTGCCAGAGAGCGGGGGGCAGAGGAGAATGGGGGAGTAATAGCTAATGGGTACAGGTGTCCTTTTGGGGTGATGAAAATGTTTAGGAAGTAGATAGCGGCTGCGGTCGCACATGTTGTGAGTGCACTAAATGCAATTGTTCCATTTAAACGTGGAACTGTTCACTTTAAAATGGTTAATTTTATGTCATGTGAATTTTAGCTCAATAAAAACAATCCAAAACAAAATAATAGTAATCCTACACCCAGAGCAGAATCCTGTTCACCTAACCCACGCACAGCAATCGCCAGAGCATTTCACACTTCACAGCTCTTGTTTTGGCCTCCCCACTCATCTGTAGGGGAAAGCTGCCCTCTCTTTGGGGTTGATCTGCCAGGCCTAGACCCTGGGTCGCTAGGCTCCTGATCTGATGCTCTTCTCAGCACTGGACAGCTGCCCTTCCTTACTCTGGGGCATGTCCCTCCTTGGCACTCCAGTGGCTTCCCGTGGCTCTGTAGAAGGGCACAGCATCTGGCCATGGCCTGGGGGGTGCTGCTCACCGTGCGGGAAATCATATTCAGGGCACCAAGCCCTCACCAGTCAATAGCGAGGTGCCCAGTGCTCTAAGGAACCTCTCCCGGGCTGCTACCACCCAGCAGGTGGTGGGTGCCATGTGTAGGGGTGGAAATAGGCCCCATTCCATCAGCAAACAATGATTGAGCATCCACCATGGATACCTGTGCAGACCCTGTGTTGGGTGCTGGGTGCTGGGTGCTGCGGCGTCCATGGTGAACAGGACTCACCTGGAACCCCAGAGCAGGGAGCTCACAGCCTAACTCAGGAGCCAGGCTTCCTAACGAGGCCACTGTGTGCAGCCTCCCGAGAATTCTGAGAGAAGAGTGGTAGCAGGGGACCGCATGGTAGAGGGGGATCCCGGGGCGTGGTAGCAGGGGACTGCATGGTAGAGGGGGATCCCGGGGTGTGATTGCCAAGCTGCTACTTGAAGGAGAAGCAGGAGTTGTCAACCATATCATCCAGATGGATGGGGGAGGGACGATTCAGGGAATGCCTTCCCCTCCCCGTTAAGACCCAGCCCCATGCTGGTGAAGCTCCTGAGCCGGGAGCGTGGGGCCGGTGCCAGGGCTGGTGTACTAAAGTGAGGGTGGGGCAGGACAAGGACGTGATGGGGTCTGCATTTGGGCAATGCCCCACCAGCAGCTGGGAGACTAGACTGACGGGGAGCTAGCCTGAGGTGGGGAGATTGGGTGGCCAGATGAGAAGTAATTTTAGTTTCCTGTGTGATGCTGAAGGCAGTGAGCTGGGAGGAAGGGTGGAGCTAAGAGGTATCGGGAGGAGGGGTCAGCCAGGCCTGGTGTTGAAGGCTTGACTGGGGAGGGCAGGCAGGGCTGGGAGAAGAGAATGCCTGGCCTGCACGGTGATGGACGTGGGTCCTTTTAGGGAGATTGGGACATGGAGGGAGGTGGGTACAGATTGGGAAGATGGTGGAAGGTGGTTAGTATAATGTGCCTGGGGGCCTCCAAGTAGAGCCATCGGGGGTGGGGGCAGGAGAGACCCTACTGGACCTCGGGAGACCTGGTGGTGCAGGCCTCCAAATCTGTGAGTGCTGGGACTGAATACACGACAGACAATGTCTGGACCATGTGGGAAAAGAGAACTCTGCCCCACAACCTGCAGCAAACAGCCCAGGAAGTGCACCAGAAGCTCTTCAGCCATCAGCCCCAAACCATCACCTGTCCTAGTCTTTGCTCCCTCTTCAACTCAGGACCAACCCTGGAAAGCCAGAAGTGCCCCCTAACCAACCCCATTGAGCGCTCTTCTTCATGTGGCTGCCTCCACCTTCCCCAGGACCCCAGCCCCCATTCCTCCATGAAGCTCTCCCACCCCCCCGCCTGCCTTTGAGTCTCTGCCCAACACGAGTGCCAGTGGCCTCCCCGCTTGCTCCAGCAGATCCTGAGTAACCAGTCCCTGCTTGTTCTCCTCTGGGTGGTCTTTGTAATGTCCACAGTGGTCAGGATCCTTTGTATAACTGAAGCCTGGGAATGGATCGGTTACTAGGGGAAGTGTGTCATGGAGAAGAGAAGAGCCCTGGGGCCAGAATCCTGAGGAACCCCGGCATTTACTGTGCGGTAAAGGACTGAGAAGGAGGAAGGGCCAGAGATCCGGAGGGAGACGCATGAGTGTGCGCCAGCGTGTGCATAGAGACCTCGGGCTTACCCAGGCTCATAGGGCAGAGGCTGCAGAGCCAGCCTGGAGCCCCAGCCCAGCCTGCATGCTCCACACACCTCGTTGGCCTCATCATGGCGCCATGGCTGGGTCAGCCTCCAGCTCTGCACTGACCTGGGGAGAAGTCCCCATCCCCTACCTACACTTGTCACCAAACCCTCACACTCTCTTCGCCCACCTGTTGATGAAGATGAATCTGATTTAATAATCCTGTTGCCGGCATGTGCTGTGCCCACTCCCATGACTAGACAGGTTCTCAAGACACCAGAAAACACGCAACAGAGGGCACGAAACTTAAGTGCTTCCTTCAAGGCCTCATCACCTGCAGGGCTCTCAGCCCCACCATGGACAGCGCCAATTGCAACAATTCCTGACTAAAGGAAACAGACCCCAGGGATGTCCAATTTATGGTTACTAAGCCCATTCCAAGCAATCAGGTGTCAAGAATTAATGCCACTTGGCTTTGCAGGGACGGACAAATGCCTCCTCAAATGAGCTTTGACCCCGACGCAACTTAGGTTAACCGTGACCTGGAGGCAGAGGTCCTGAGCGACCACAGAATGAGCCGACCTGCCCAGCGCGCTTCGACACTACTGAGTTTATTGAAGGCCTACTGTGTGCCAGGCTTCAGGGTCACAGGGATCAACACAGCGCAGCCCCCTCCTCAAGGCATCTCCATCATGGGGGCTGGGAGTTAAATGGAATCAAGACAAGTAACAAAGATGAGTTCAGCACAGCGTCTGGCGCAGAGTAGGTCTCTTGCCTAGCAGTTTATATGGCTTTTCCCAGTCCATCCCCACAACAAGTCATGAGGCAAGTCCATTCTGTCACAATGTGTGAAGGAGGGAACTGAGGCACAGAGAGGTTGAGTAACTTGCAAAGATCACTATTTCAGCCCATTCAGGCTTCTGTAACAGGAATATCATAGACTGAGGACTCAAACAAACATTTACTGCTCATGGTTTGGAGGCTGGAAGTTCAAGACGAAGTCTCCAGCAGGTCTGGTGTGTGGTGAGGGCCGGCTTCCTAGCTTATAGGCAGCCATCTTCCTGTTGTGTCCTCACATGGTGAAAGGGGTGAGGGAACCCCCTGGGGTCCCTTTTATAAGGGCGCTAATCCCATTCGTGAGGGCTCCACCCTCATGAGCTAATCACCTCCCAAAGGCCCCACTCCCAACGCCATCACATTGGGGGTTAGGATTTCAACATATGAATTTGGGGGGACGCAGAGAGTCTATAGCAGTCACACTGTCAGGAAGCGGATTTGAATCCATGCATTGCCTCTCACAGTTAGCACACTGCTGTTGACTCTGTTGCGCTCTGGGCCCCTGACCTCCCAGGGGGCCAGCCTTCACGAGGGAAAGTGTAGTGCTTCGCGAGGTTTTCATTTTCTCTCTGGCTTTACTGAGATATAATTGCCGTATAACATTGTGTAGGTTTAAGGTGCACAATGTCTCGATTTGACACACTTATATACTGCAAAATGATCATCATCATAACATTAGCTGACACCTGTATCACATTATATGATTGCCACTTCTTTTTTTGTGATGAGAACATTTAAGACCTACTCTCTTAGCAAGTTTTGACTACGTCATACAGCACTATTAACTATAATGACTATGGTGTACATTAGATCCCAGAACTTATCTATCTTATAACTGGAAGTTGGTACCCTTTGACCAACATCTTCCCATTTCTGCCACCCCCAGCCCCTACTAACCACCATTCTGTTCTTCGTATCTATGAGTTTCACTTTTTAAGGTTCCGCATAAAAGTGAGATAATACAGTGTTTGTCTTTCTCTGACTTATCTCATTCTCCATAACGTCTTCGAGGTTCGTCCATGTTGTCACAACTGGCAGGATTATGGTCTTTCTCGTGGCTGAATAATATTCCATTGGATATATACCACATCTTCTTTATCCATCCGTCGAGAGACACTTTGGTTGTTTCATATCTCGGCTGCTGTGAACAATGCTGCAATAAGCGTAGCAGTGCAGCTATCTCTCTGAGATCCTGTTCTCGTTTCCTTGGGATAAACACCCAGGAGTGGAATTGCTGGATCATATGGTAGGTCTAGTTTTAATTTTTTGAGGAACCTCTATACGGTTCTCCGCAGTGGCTGCACCAATTTACATTCCCACCAGCAGTGCGCCAGCGCTCACTTTTCTCCAAACCCTCGCCAACGCTTGTCATTTCTAGTCTTTTTGACCATGGCCATTCTAACAGGTGTGAGGTGACACGGCGTTGTGGTTTCGAATCACATTTCCCAGATGCTTGGTGACGCTGAGCATATTTCATGTACCTGTGGGCCATCTGTACGTCTTCTTTGGAATAATGTCTATTAAGTTCCTCTGCCCATTTTTCAATCAGATTGTTTGGTTTTTTTTGCTATTCGGTTGTATGAATTCTTTATATATTTTGGATATTATCCCCTTATCGGATGTATGATTTGCAAGTATTTTCTCATGCATAGTTTTAAAACATCTATAAATACCCATTTTAAATTTCCTCTTGTAGGGGAAATTGACACCCACGGTTAGAGAAAACAGACAAAATGCCACCACCAGCTACTATTTCATTCCAAGGTTGCAATGTCTGCCACCTTAAAAATATTTAGTGACTTTTTAAAACTTCAAATAAACTAAAAATAAATTGACTAAGGCTTAATGAAGAAATTTATTTAAACATCTCTGGAAAGGGAGTGCACAAAAAGTACGCAAATCCTGGGTAATCTGCACTCTTCAAAAGCACTATTGGGAGCTGGCTTTCCACGCAAACGTGGCCCAAGAGTGAATGGAACGAGCAACTTTATTGTGGGTGGACTTTATTTTTCTTCCTAAATTGATTTTTACCTCAGAAGACTTGGAATTTTTGTGCCCATGACAACGAAGCTTTATTTTTGATCTGGCTTTGTTTCTCTGGTTTCTGAATCAAGGATTCTCTTTGGACCCACCAGTGAATCCAGGCTGCTGGAGACAGTTTCTCCCCAGCCCCAGGCCTGAGGAGCACAGCAGGGATGGAAAATTATTGGAGTCTATACTGAGAGCCACGGGTCTTAAAACCAGCCCCTCCGGGCGTTCACAGTCACAGTTAGGGCGATGCATTTCAAATGCAAATCCTTCCTCATTCTTTGAGAATAACTGAACATTTAACTCCGAAGCCATTTCACAATTAGCCTGTTTCCCCGCAGGGAAGCTCAGCCATTGGTAAATTCAAACCCACTGCTCCAGCAAAGGATCCCTGAGAACTTTGCTTTCACCATCAGTCAGATGAGGAGTTTAAGTGCAGCGAGCGGGTTCCCATTTGGACTGAACTCTTGGTGGCCCATCCATGCCCCCTCCCTAGAGCCGACTCAGAACCAGCATCCACTGCATTTCTGCACCTTTTGCAAAGTGGTTTAAAGCATCATCTTGTGTGACTTTCACACAGGCTTCCTGGGGGTCTGGGAGGGTATTTGTGCTTGCAGTGGAGGAAACTGAGGCAGGAAGGGGCAGGTGCTTTGCTCAGGCGACCGTGGTCCTTAGTACCTATTGTAGCCGGTAAAGTGCAGGATGAAGGGGATCAGAAGATGCCACCCCAAAATATGCCGCTTTGGTTAAAAGATTATTTTGAGCTGAAGGCAATTGAGAAACAGCAGATGCAGGAAAAGCTCTCTGCTCTCCTCCACCTGACGTAAGTTTCCCTTTTGAAGGTGTCCCCCTCGCTTGTGCCAGCATGGTAAGGACAAGAGATGGAGACAGCACTGAGATGGGGCTGCTTTCACGAAGAAACCTCACTAAGTAACTCGTATCTTCCATCAGCTTCTCCATGCACTGACCGAACCACAATTCACTGCCCCTTGAAGCCCAGACCCGTTTCCGTTCACCTTGTCACTTTTCCTCAATTTATCACCATTTGTTGGAATGGTTTGTAAGCTCCTAGGTCTACCTGCCTCCTTGGGTCCTCACTTCCTTTTCCATGAGGCCCCCACGTGCATACGTAATACACCTTTTCTCCTGTTAATCTGTCTTATCAGTTTGATTCACGGGGCCCAGACACTGAACCTGAGAGGGTAGAGGAAAAGCATATCTTCCCTACAAGGGCCAGACCGTGGCGCCCTCTGCTGGTACCCGATCACCTAGGGATCAGCCACTCAAGACTGGTATTATATCAAAGCAGCGTTTCCTGTGTTCCAGAGGTTTGTATGTCAGTAACCTTTTTCTGTCAGTTGCTAAATATTTTTGATTTGTGAACCACACAGGTCCTTGGCACCACAACTCACCTCTGTCACTGTAATTTGAAATCAGCCATAGGTAATATGCAAACAAATGAGCATGGCTGTGTTCCAATAAAACTTTATTTACAAAAGTGGGCAGTGGGGCCAGATGGCGATCTGGCCCCTGGCAGTAGTTTGCTGACTCCTAATCTATAGGGTGACAGGGTGCCAGGAGACACGAGCATACGGTGGATCACAGCAAATTTTGAGTGAACAATGTGATAAAACTACACATTTCTACCCCTATGAGTGTGAACAAATCACTAAAAAGTTTTCCCAAGGGTACACCCTTTCCCAAAATGCTGTTGCTTTCATTCTACATGGAGTAATTGTCATCTTCAAATGGGATGGCTGCAGAGTGGCCAGCAGACCTGTGTCCCATATCTGACTCCCGCGGGCCAGCCCTACCCCTCTTCTGGGCCTCTCGTCATTACACAGGGTGGCCACGCAGCTCAGTGTGCCAGGGCAGCCTCCAGACAGGCCTGTGAGCCCGGCCCAGTGCTAATAGCACTCTAGTCGCTCTCGACAGGCCTGGTCTGCATCAGCGTGGCACGGGGGGCCGGCACTCACACATTTAGCACAAGTTCACTGAGTGAACCGACATGCCAGGCACAGTGCCCAGCTATGGAGAGACAAAGATCAATAAAGGAAATGTATATGGCATAGACATGGTATCTGTGTGTGTGTGTACACTGTATATAAAATATGGTACATGGCAACATTGTGTGTATATATATATACACAATGTACATACAATATTGTGTGTATATACATGCACACAATTTAGATACAATATTATTTATATAAATACACACATACACACACAATGTACACACAATATTGTGAATATATACATGTGCACAAGGTACATACCATCTTACTTGCATATACATTTATATATACACTCACAATGTGTACACAATATTTTTATAAGTACACCCATAATGTATATACAATATATAGATTGCAATGACCTCTCAGCATATATATATACATACGTCTGAGCCTTAGGTCAAGTAGCCCTAGCCTGGTAGGGGAGGAGGATGAGGACACAGCACCATGGCAGGGGAAGTTCCAATGCCATGAGAGCAAGCAGAGAAGGCTTCCTGGAGGAAGGGGCATCTGGATAGAATTTTAGAGAAGGCAGAAGAGTTAGTCAAGCAAAGGAAGAATTCTGAGTGCCCTGCCAGCAGCCGGGACAGCAAAGCTAAGTTTCCAGAAAGCAGAAGCAGCTCATTTGTGGAAAGTTCTGCCTGTGTTCCGGTGCTGCTGGGAAGAGGAGCTCTTCCGGTGTGTGCACAGATTTCTTTTCACCTCATTAGTATGAAACACTTCTTTCACACTATCCCGAATTCCTCTTTATTAATAACAGACCTCATAATTTACATGTAATTTGTTATTGGTTTAATATCTAATTACAAACCTCTAATTATCTCCTCACCTTGCAGTGAATCGGCTGGCTCTGTGACTGCGCAGGCAAAGACAGTCCCGCGTAGTTTACTCACACAGCACCTACAAACAACCTCACGAGACCAAACAGGAAGGCGATCCGACCACTGCATCCCCCGCTGGGCTCGCGGTGACCTGTTTCTCCGCAGCATTTGAAGTGCCCCGTGGTGGAACCGCCCTGTGCACCACACACAAGCCTCACTCGCGCCTCCCGCAGCTGCGTGTCCTCACCCGCCCCCCACCCAGACCCAAGGTGACTCGAAAGAAGAAGGGAACCAGATGGTTGAGTTAACATTTAAGTAGCACAAATGTGTGTGTGTGTAAATAATTTGGCATATGGTAAATGCTATATAACATATAATATACACTTTACTAGTAGCACATGCCATATCACACATAATGTAACAGAAAACTCACAGCATGTGCACATATGTATTCATTTTCTGTTGCTGCTGTAACAAATTATCACACAGTGGCTTAAAACAACACCTGCTCGTTGTCTTGCCGTCCCGTGGATCAGAAGTCCGGGCACAGCACAGGTCAGCGGGACCCTCTGCTGGTATCAAGCTGTCTGCTGGGCTCTCGTCTAGAGGACAGAGTAAGGTTCTGGGAGTGAGGTTCTGCTTCCGAGCTCATTCAAGGTTTTGGCCAAACTTAGGCCCTCGTGGTTGTAGGACTGAGGTCCCATTTCCTGGCTGACTGTCAGCTGGGGGCCAATCTTGGCACTTAGAGGCTGCCGGAATTCCTTCTCATATTTTCCACGTGGCCCCTCCAGCAATGGTGGGCCGAGTCCCTCTTACACTGTGAATCTCTCTGACTCCTTTTTCTGCTTTTAAGGGCTCATACGGTTACACTGGGCCCACCTAGTTGATCCAGGATAACCTCCCTGTTTTAAGGTCAGCCAATGAATACCCATCATTCATCTGCCGAGTCCCTTCACGGCAGTGCTTAGGTTAGCGTTTGAATTAGCAGGGGGTGGGAATCTGGCACATCTTTAGATTCTGCCCACCTGTCTATACACACATACACATGATATATTGACATCCAGTAACATCAGTCACGAAATGATTGGACCTTATGCTAATCCATGAGAAATGGAACTAAAATATGCCCTGATTTATGAAAAGCACATGACAGAAATATGATTCCCTGGATTATAAAGGGAGAAATATTTAGTTATCTACTCATCAATGTTTTACTGTTCGATTTGAACGTTAATTTTCTGAATGCGTGCTTTCTTATGGCCATGACTGACATCTGTTAAAAGCTAGGATCCAGGATGCCACACATGATTCTAAAAGAGAACTTACCAGACAGATGCTGAGACAGCCCTTGCAAAAACAGCCCCGAAAGAGGGACAAGCATGGGGCTGGTAAACAAGCGCCAGGGTCCAGATTCAAACCTGCGGCTCTCCAACGTTCACGGCAGCACTGTCCATAACAGCCCCAGAGTGGAAACAGCCACACATCCAACAGCTGATGAATGCACAAACAACGTGTGGCCTATCCCCACGACAGACTGTTATTCATCCTTAAAAGGAGTGAAATTCTGACTCAGGCAACAACGTGGATGAACTTTGAAAACATCACGCTGAGTGAAAAAAATCCAGACACATAAAACCACATACTGCGTGACTCCATTCATGCAAAATGTCCAAAAGTGGCAAATCCATAGGAATAGAAGTAGATTGGTGGTTGTTGGGAGAAAATGGCAGGACTGCTCATGGGCACAGGGCTCCTTTTGGGGTGATGAAAATGCTCTAAAATGAAACAGTCACGAGGGTTGCACAACTGTAAATACAGTAAAAACCACTGGATATTCTAAAATTCGCTTTAGAAGGGAGCGTTTTATGGTATGTAAATTATATCTCAATAAAAGCTTTGATCGACACTCTGCATTGAATGTCTCGGACTCGATCCTGCAGACGCTGATGCAGGGGAAAGGTTTTATGCAAGAAAAAGATATGCTCAGCTCTGCGTTTTAGTCACTCCTTTGTGCACAAACACACACATTCAGTGTGCCACCAACCTGCGAAGTAGCAGCCGTGGCACCAGGCCCAGGACCCAGTGAAGAGTGAGATGGCCCACCCGTCTGGAGCGGAGTCTGAGGGCTGAGGCAGACTTCAAACCACCAGTTATCCCAGACTTCTCCCAGACAGATGTTTAAGCACGCCTCACTACACCTATAAGTTATTATTAAATAATAATTTGTGTAAGTGCTCTGGAAAAGTACAGGCTAGCATTCGACAGGAGAAACTGGGAGCACTCCAGTACGGGGGGCTGTGCACGGTTTTCCTGAGGAGAAGATGCTCTGTTGAGACCTAAGAAACGAACAGACTTCACCAGGTGAAGGAGCAGCTGCAGGAGGAGAGCGGGAGCTGGCATGGAGGGATGAGCAGGGGTGAGGGGCCGGAGGAGAGACGGTCCCCGGGCATTTCGAGACTCGGAGTCCCGGGAGGCAGAAGCAGAAAGAATGAGAAGGTTGGAGGTAGATGGGGAGGCCAGCGCTAGACCCCAGAGGCCACTGGGGCGCAGTGAAGATTTGGGACTTTATCCTAAGAGCAAAGGGAAAACCCAGAAAAGTTTTAAGAAAGAGAGTGCTGTAGTCATGTTTGTGTTTAGAAAGATTATCCTGGAGGACTTGTGATTCTGGCAAGATCGCAGACCAAATATGTCTTGGGCTGTCTGGGGCTGCTGTGACAAAACGCCACGGACTGGGGACTTAGAAACCACACACCTTTGTCTCTCACAGTCTGGAGGCTGGAAGTCCAAGATCAGGTGCCAGCAGCTTCGGTGTCTGGGGACAGCCTGCCTCTCACTGACAGCCGTCCTCTCACCGTGTCCTCATATGGCAGAAGGGGTGGCGAGAGAGCCGCCGGGGGTCTCTTTTATGAGGGCAGAGTCCCATTCAGGAGGCTCCAGCCTCGTGACCTGACCCCCTCCCACAGGCCCCTCCTCCAACATCAGGGCGGGGTTGGGGGACAGTCAGGCTTCCACACATGAACTTTAGGGGGACACGAACATGCAGACCATAGTACAATAACCCCAATAATCACCCCAGATACGCTGGATAAAATAGAACAAAATCTATTTTAAGTGCATAACTGAGCTTCTAAGAAAGGAAGGAAATACTTTAGTCTCAGGAATGACAAGAGAATTGAAAGTGTGAGGTGGGCAGCTAAGGCGGCAGGTAAAGGGGCAGGTGAGGGAGCAAGTAAGGGGGCAGGTGAGGTGGGCAGGGGAGGGGCACGTGAACTGGCAGGTGAGAGGGCACGTGAGAGGCGCAGGTGAGGGAGCAGATGGGCAGGGCAGGTGAGGGAGCAGATGGGCAGGGCAGGTGAGGGGCAGGTGAGAGCGGCAGGTGAGGGAGCAGATGGGCAGGGCAGGTGAGGGAGCAGATGGGCAGGGCAGGTGAGGGGCAGGTGAGAGCGGCAGGTGAGGGGGCCCTGAGTGGGGCGGGTGAAGGGGGCTGATGAGGGGATGGATGAGGGGGCAAGTGAAAGGGCAGGTGGGGGGGCGGGTGAGGTAGGCAGGGGAGGGGCCAATTTGCCTTGTAAAGATGAGCGTGAGCTTTAACACCAAAGTGTCAGCAGCGGAGGAGGCTGAGACCCCTCCAAACTGGGGAGTCAGACTCGCGATCCCTGTGGAAGAATGCTACCCTTAACTGTTGCAGCCTCCGTGGTGGTGTGAACACCCATCTGTACAAGGACAGATGAGGAAGTTCAGATGCCTCTGCCTGGATTTGGGGTGAAAAAGAAACATGTCTGAGTCAAAATGAGCCTGGAGCTGAGCCGCACACAGGTGTCCACACCCATCATATCGACACGCTCTAGTGAATCCGCTGGATGCTTGGCTGTGCAAACCCAGACTTCTCCAGAGGGCCCTCCCCTACCGCCAAGGGCCCCTCACAGGAAACAAGGTCCCGGGAGGAAGCCCAGAGCATCCAGTCAACACCCAGGACTCGGAGGCTCATTCTTCCACGAGGGAGTCCAACCCCTGAGGGCTTCAGAACCTGCGAGAGCTGGTGGGAGGTCCGACACACTGCACAGAGACACAGTGTGGTCACAGGACGGAAGACACAGCCCCGGGCCCCTCTATCCAACTGCATCTCCACTTGGGGGGCTGCTGGCCCCCCACCTCCTCCCAGCCTACGCCCCCTCCTAGTGCCCAGCTCAGGAGGGGACAAGGCCACCTTCCCATGACCCGGGGCCAGAAACCTGAGTCGTGCTCAAGCTCCCTCTTCTCACTCTTCACACCTGACTCCACTCATGATTAAACAACAAAATGAGACAAATTCCCCACAAGTAGAGGAGAATTTGCTGATCTTGAAAACCTTCTGAAACAAAGGCATTACTGTTTTCAAACCATGGGTTGCCGTGCATTTTAGGTTTTGAAATCTGTTTTGGTGAGAGAAAATATCACATATATTAATTATTAAATTTAGTATACTTAATGAAAGAGGATGGAATAGACAGAACAGAACAGATAGCATAGAGTATAATAGAAAAGAGAGGAAAATGTCAGAATGAGTCACGTGGAGTCAGGATCTTCAAAGTTCGGAGCCGGGTCTGTTTCAGTTGCACGTGTATTTCTACACGTATATGGGTTCACAGGATCAAGAGTTGTGTGTGTGTGTGTGTGTGTTTGCTATAGGCCATGAAAGCCACTATGATCGAGTGTATTCATCGAACACATATGGCAAATGTTATGCTTTCCGGAGACATGCCAGCAACAGTCACTTTAAAATCAGGAACAAGACAGGGAGGTGCATTTGTATTCAGCATTGGGCTGGAGGTCCTGACCAGCGTGGAAAGACAAGAGAAAAAATGAACGTTACAAGGATGGAAGAGGAAGAAACAAAAACCGTTGGGATTCACGCTGCTGTGACTGGCACACGGCAAGCCCCGGAGAACAGAGATTGACTTGGAGTAAAGGAAGAGAGCTCTGGGCAGCCTCTGGTGACGAGGTCCAGCCCTCAGAAGTGGCAGTGTGCCATTAGCCCCATAACAAATGACAACAAAATGTAATGCTTTTTAAAAACATCATCTACAATTGGAAAAAAATACAGGGTACCGAGAGGAAATTCCACCGAAGATGTGCAAGACGTTCACAAAGATAGCTAACTTTCATTGGTAAAGCAAACGAAGGCAAACCTAAATAAATAACGGAGAAGGATATAATGTCATAAAAATTGTTAATCCTCCCCCAGATTAATCTGTAAAGTCAATGCAATTTCAATAGAAATCCAGAATTTTTCATAAAACTTACCAAACCTATTTTGAAACTTATGTGGAAGAATAAAGAGTTGGGAATAGTCAAGAATGTTCGGAAGAGGAGAGAGAAGACGAGGTTGGGGATGGTTCTTTCTAGACAAGGAGACAGAAGCTCTAGTCACTGAAATGTGGGGGAAAAAATAGAGGACCAGTGTGGCAGAGAAGACAGCACCCAGACACAAGCCCACCTGCATGTGGGAACCTGGTGCAGCAGAGAAGCCCGTTACAGACCAGCAGAGCAAGAAGGGTCTCGTCATGGCCCGGGGCAATTGGGAGGCAAGAGAGAAAATGATGGAATTCGAGCAACATGTGACTACTGAAATAGCACCTTTGTTATTGATAAGGGCTAAGACAGAGGGGTGAGAGCAGGAACAGGCAGTTCTGCCCCTGCGTCCGGAGACGGCCGGGCTGTCCTAAGAAGGATGGATAAGTACAGGGTGGACATTCCCAGCTGCAGGCAATGGACGAGACACACACATAGCAATGAGCCGCCTTGAACACTGACAATCCGGGGGGAAAAGTAAGCAACCAAAGGAAATGTATAGGGCATGACCCAACAATGATGTGTACTGTGCAGGATTTATGTCATCTTTGGGAAATCCCATCAATTGTGTGAACATCAGATGAGACTAAAGGGTTCTCCAGAGGAGCCCTCAGGGTTTTTAAGCAAATGGGTGGTCAGAGCTGGTTAGAGCTGAGATGATGCCAGCCGAATTCAGGAGCTCAGCCCTGAATTTGGTGCCCGACTGGATGCCTTGTGAAGGAAGCAGAGACTCCTATGGTGGTGATCTGCTCGGTGGTGACCTGCTAGTTCCGTCCAGGGACCAGGGCCTCAGGAAAGCACAGAAGCTGAGGTGGCCTCTGGGCTGGAATGGCTGATGGCCTTGCCAGGAACCAATGAAGAGGAAGCTTCAGGGTCCCTCACGGCTGCCTCTTTCCACTCAGATCCCCTGTCACCCACTCCCTTGGCCCTCGGCTCAGGTATTCACGGAGTGGCCACGGTGTTGGGGACCCAGCCAAGGGGAAGTCAAGGAGTTAGGGATACCTTCGGCTTGTGCTAGCAGAAAGGATCCCGTAGATCTGTCACTTCTCCATGTGGACTTAGTCACTGCTGGTGTATTACTTTGCTGAGGTTGCCATAACAAGGTACCACCAAGTTGCAGAAATCTATTCTCTCGTGGTCCTGGAGGCTGGAATTCTGAGATGAAGGTGTCAGCAGGGTTGTTTTCCCCTGAGGTCTCTCTCCCCGGCGTGTAGATGGCCATCCTCTCCCTGTGTCCTCATGTCGTCCCTCTGTGAGTCTGCGTCCTCATCTCCTCTTCTCATAAGGATGCCGGTCACATCAGATTAGGGCGCACCCCAATGACCTCGTTTCACCTTAATCAGCTCTGTAAAGACCCTGTCTTCTGATAACTTCAACATGTGGATTTGGGGGGAGGGGGTACAATTCAGCCCATACCAGGCAGTGACCCTGTGGAGGAATGGCTCCCAGCGTTCTCCCCCGCCCACTGGGCCACATCCCCCCACAGTGTGTTGGGACACAGGGGCACCAGGCCAGAGCTATGTCAGGTGGTGAAGAAAGATAACTAAGTTATGGGTCTCATTTTGTGATGTTTGCCGTATTTGTCAGCTTTTTGAAATTTGTAATCTTTTGTGATTTGTTTTCACATTCTAAATAAATATGCATGTTCAAACATAATTTTTCTTAAAGAGGGCATGCAAAACTGAACACGTTTCATGCCTCAGCAAGCCCACAGGGGACCCCCTCCTCTCCCTCTCCGCCTGTAACCGACCGCCTCCGTGAGATGTTTTCAAGGCGAAGGTGTTGAAGTGAAGAAGTGAGACACACAATATTCACGTGAAAGCAACGAGCCCAGAACCTGGCGCAGAGTCAGTGCCTAGTACAGACTAGCTTCTTAGATTGTTTTCTCCAAGGTTGTAGAGCAGGTGGCTTACCTGCCAGGTGAACCAGGCAGCACACGTGGGAAGTGAGGAAATGGCAGGGAGGAGAAAACCCAGAGATAGTGCGTGGTTTCTGCCGTGGGCTCAGCCCTCCAAAGGGATCTCTGGGAACCACAGGGACCCTGTGGCAGGGCCACCCCACAGATGTTCTGACTCCCTTGCCCATGGTTGAGCGTAACTCCGGGGGTATAATGACCCCTCACTCCTGCTCTCTGGGAACTGTCCCCAGCTGGACCGAGGCCACAGGGAGGGACCAGAACAGCACCTGCTGTGACCAGTTCCTTCATTCATGGGGCAGCATCACTCACAGACCAGGAAAGCTGATGGTGAGAAGTTTGGTTAGCTGACTTTCTTGACATGACCCTCAGATACACTGGGATATCTTAGAAGCGCCCTGTGGATCTGGGCATTCTATTTAGAAATCTGTTTATATCAGGAGTCAATGACTTTTTCTGGAAAGGGCAAGATGGTAAATATTTTAGGCTTTGCAGACCGAGTGGTCTTTGTGGCAACTACTCAAATCTGCCATTGTAGCATGAACACAGCCACAAACAGACAGTACAGACGTGAATGGGCATTGCTGTGCTTCAATAAAACTTTATTTACAAAAGCAAGGTGAGGGCCGGGTTTGTTCTGTGGGCCACAGTTGCTGACCTCTGGGTTATGAATTTTTCACATACTCCCTCGCGGGTTAGTGAGTGCCAGACATTTCTCTGCTCTGCGCCCTTGATTTTCCTTGGTTCACATCTCTCAAGCTCCAAGCACTGCTGTCTACACATTGGCAAACAATCCACCCAGGGGCATTCACTTCAGGTCCTCCCCAGGAAGTAGATCCAGGAAGGGCTAGACTTACCTTAGGTGCCTCTGAAGACACAGTGAGCGGACTCCCCAAGGTTCCCAAATTCACTTTGAAGGGAAAACAAAAACCAACAAGCCTCGTGAAGGCTCTTTGTACACAATCCCTTCTCTTGATTCTGGTGATGCTCTGCTCATCCAGGTCCCTCCACACTCGTTTTCTTAATCTCTCTGGGTCTGTTGTCGTGTCTTAAAAGGGGATAAGGACAAGGAGCAGCCAGCTGGCTGTGCTTACATTACGGGGTTGTTTTCAGGATAAGGGACCTGGGTCTCCCCATCCCTTTCCAACACCTTCGCTATTGCTGATGTGAAAAATGAGAGATTGACACTGTTGGTGGTGACGTCAACTTCCCTGCCTCTTTAGGGACAGTGGCAGAGAAGCAGATCATTCCTCTCCTTCCCGGGCTTCTAACCCAACCTGGCCTTCTCCAGCCTGGGGACAGAGTCGCATGGTGCTGAGAATGGTTGAAAAACGACCTCCCTCTGAGCCGGAGGGAAAGACATCGCCAGGGGAGCAGTGGTGGTGGCGATTACAAATTTCAGAGAGGTCACACTTCACCTGTTCTGAGTTATCGGAGCTTCTGCCGTGGTTTCTTACCCTGGCAAAAGCAAAGAAATGCATGCCTTTTCCTGAGAACTTTCCCTTAAATTTGGTCCATCACACCAGGACTGGGAGGCACTGTCGTTGCTACTGGCCTGCTCCCTGTTGGTTGTCCTGACATCACAGAGACCCGCCCCTTGGCAGGTTCACCGTGGGAAGACATGAGGGGGCCCTGGGAGAGGTGGCAGGAGATGACGTGGTTCCCCAATGCTCCCAAAATGAGAAGTGGTGCCTGTGGACTCCTCACCCCTGGGACCCGTGTCAGTGGGATGCCAGCAAGCTGAACAGCCCTCAGAACGTCCAGCGCCGCATCCCGCAGGTCTCTTCTGGGACAAGCCAGCTGCCGCTCCTTCTCAGAGGGGCAGATTACAGCATGCGTGAAACTGGTCCCTCTTTTTCATCCAAACTGAGAACCTGAGCAAACGTCCGGAGGCCCTGGAGATAACGGGGGTCCTTCTCCTGGTAACGCCTGGCCTCATCTCTTGGGAGGATCTTACATTAAATAAGAGGACCCTATGGAGGCAGACACTGTCGTCTCACAAACGGGAATTTGTGTCCTAAAGAATAAGCCACAAGACCACCACCAGAGCGGACGGCTTTCTCTGAATATTCATGGAGAACGAACCTTGAACCTTGCGACCAGACCCCCACAGGGCTGGTATTCCAAATGGATGGAGAGATAAATGCCACCCACGCACCGTGGCAAGGACCATGCGCTGAAGCTCTGAGGAGCCGTGACCCTGAGGGGCTCCTCCTGGCTGATGAACCTTGCTGACCTCTTTCCCCGGCAGGCCAAGACCTCACCCACCAGGTACCTTGGCCCTCGAGGTGGACCATGCTGCTTCGGCAGAGAAAGCACCCTCAGTGGCCCTCCTCCAGCACTCTCTCCTTTGCTGTGAAAATAAAAGAGGCAGGTTTTTAAAGACATCATTGAGCAAGGGGCTTAAATGTACCTACTGCTTGGACACACGGCCAGGGTCACCCGCCCCTGCCCCTGCCAGGCTGTTCAGAGCACCCTGGAGGTGTCGACAGCAAGTCACACGGCCACAGCCAAGTGGAGCAGAAGGGACGTGCCCGGCAGCCACCGCACTGATAAAGGACGCTCCTGCAGTGGGGGGAAGAGTTGAAACCCCAGTGCAATCAGCACAGTATCCCAGCCCCTCCTTTGAGAATCGCAGCGCGCGCAAGCGTGACGGAGCTCTGAGACGCCCTGAGGTGACAAAACCTGTTGACTGTAGCCCAGCATTCTCCATATTTTTAAACATATGTCCTGTATCCAGAGAACATCTTCTATAATCTGTGTAAATGTCTTTCTGCAGAACACACGTTGAGAACATAACATAATATAAATAACGTGGAATTTATAACCAGCAAGCCTAGTTGCATGAGTTTCATTGTCTCCTGGATCGAAGAAGCCACTTATCCTCTCTCATTTCCAGTCCCTTGTGTCTAAAATTGGAACCGGATTCATCCTACTGACCCGCAGGCTTGTGAGGAGCCGGGAGAGTGACAGGTGAGAGTTCCACAGTGATGGCGGAGAGATTTAGGCCTGTCTGCCGGGGCAGAGAGTGACGGACGAGGACCAGCAAGGTTTGAGCTACGAGCTGTAGGATTGGAATGGTCCCAAGAACTCGCCAGGAAGACAGCCAGTGAATGGGGCTGTTTCCATGCTTGGTTTCTGATCATTCTGTTCTGCCAACATTCCAACACATATGCCACGGATTGTGACAGTTTCTCTACAGGGTGCGTGACACTCCATAAATATTTCAGACTGAGAAATGTGCACTGGGCACCTCATTATTGGAGCTGTCCCGATCTCAGCAAGTAGCACAGGTGTCATTGTCTTGGTGTGCAGATTCTGGTCATTGTTCTCTGCAGAAACCTCCAGCGCCCGGATCCACATTGGTCCAGAGCAGCTTCTCAGGAGGATTTTCAGTCTTCATGTCACAAACGAGGATCTGGGGACAAGTGGCGACATGAGCCTGCTTTCACTCAGAAAGGCTGCAGTAACAAAGAGCTCCGGGTCTCAGTGGCCCTCTTCCCCTTTTGGGCGAGCATGGCTCAGCTCCACGTGTCTTTCCACCCCAGCTGGATCCTCACCGCACCGGGGAGGAGCTAGACCAGTGGTGGGAAACATGTGCCTCTGGAAGCTTCCTTGATAAGGCAGCGCCTGGATCTGCTCACGTTCCCTCGGCCGCGCATGTGACATGCCCACCATCCAACATCAACGTGGTGGAGAGCACCCTGCTCTAAGGAGGGTCTGGGGTCACAGGCCTACAAGAAAGAAGGGAGCAAGCAGCCTGCGGCCACACCCGGAGAGCAGGTAAACCCTGGGAAGCTGGCCCCTGGGAAACGCAGAGGGAGATGACGTGCCTGCGAGGAAGTCGGGCACCGTCCACTCCAGGGCTCTCTGCTCAGAGGGCAGAGGCTACATTCGCCTGGTCAGGAAACTTGCACGGCAGACGCCTTGGCTTCTCCAGTCCCACTGGTCCATAAACAACATACGTGAGACCGCGACTCCAAGATCCTCAGCTCAGACCCTCTCCGACTGGGGGTCCTTGTGCGGTTAAAAGCTGAGGCCCCAGACTATGAAATATGGATTTCAAAGACCCCCTGTCCTTTCCACACATATGTCATGGTGGTATGCAAGGGTGTGGGCCCCCACGTTCTTCACAAGGCCCACACTGCGTGCAGCTGAGATTCAGACCTCTGTTCCTGTGCTAAAGGGCGTGAGCCATGCAAAAAGGTGAGGAGCTGAGTGTGTCTCGTGAGCCGAGATGACAGCACGTTGTGGGTCCCACGGAAAGCTGAGTATGTTCAAGTCGCAGACACTTCTCCGCCCAATAGAAACATTTGGCAGAGGGCAAAGGAAGAAGGTGAACCTGAGCTCTTTGCAGTGGTTTCAACAAAAGGACCGGGTTTTCTCAAAATCACTGGGACTGTGACAATTGTGGATGGTCTATGATAGATAGCCCCGTTGCCATTTCTGCAGTGAAATTGCATACGTGCTAAAGCATTAAGCCGTGAACTCGGCAGTTATCTGAAAACTCAGAATATTGCCAATCTGGGCGAAACACACTGTGTGCCCGCCCTGGCTCCAGGGCCCCAGAGGTAGACACTCCTCTGGGTTCATCAGAAGGAGCTCTGACCACGTGGGGCTCTGACCTGTTTGTTTCCATACGGGGGAGGGGAATCCCACCTGCTGTTATAGCTGGATCCTGACCACCGAGGTCACACACGGGCACACACATGCACACGTATGCTCAAACACACACTCGTGTATGATTGCACGATTGGACACAGGAGTGACAGACTGTTCTGTTTCAACCTGAGGCCCATCAAATGCGGAATACGTCACTCTCAGCAAACCGTCTGATCTCTGGCTCCGGGGGCTGATCGCATTGGCCTCGTGGGGTTGGAGGCCCATGAGGCTGATATCTCATTTCTCAGTGAGGCCCAGAGAGCGGAGCCTCTTGTCCTCGTTCCCAGGACCAGTGAGGGGACAGAGCTAGAACCAGCGGCAGAGCGACCGTGTTTGCTGATGTTGGGAATACCTACACCCCTGCCGGTGGGAACGGGAAGGTGCCGCATGAGAAGTCCGTCTTCCTGAAGGGGCGCGTTTTCATCTCTAACGAACACTTTTAGAGCAACATCCCATCGATAATTGCAGCTGTGGCACAAAACGTTCGTTCGGCACAGAACGTGCAGTGAGCTGCCCCGTCCCTGGGCGCCGAGTGCCAGTCTCTGTTCTCCTGGAACATTCTAGAGTGTGCCAGAGACTTAAATGCATGAGAAAGCAATACCAGCCATCTCCATGGTGATTAGGTAGGAAAATAGAGCAGGGTAGGGAGAGAGGATCGGGAGCAACTTGGGGAGGGTGGTAGGAAGGCCTGCCTGTGACGGACATCTGGACACTGACCCCCAAAACAAGGGAGAAGCCCAGAACCTTCTGGGGGAACAGAGCTCCAGGAGGGGGGAACAGAAAGGGCAAAGGCTCAGAGGCCAGACTGTAGAAGGAGACGCAGAACAAGAAGTAGACAGGGGTGAAGCCGGCAGGCCTGGTAGGTGGGGAAGTTTCTTCCGGGAGAGTCCGGAAACCGCTGGAAGCTGAGGAATGTCACGATACGACTCACCTCTAAAAGCATGTCCCAAACCACCTGGTGGAGAAGATATTTCTGGAGATGCGTGTGCAGGTGGGGGCTACGCAGTAAGGAGACGCTGCAAGGGACCGTGGGGAGGAGGCGACCAGAGCCTTCAGACAGGTTCTTGGGCATAACACAGACAGGAAATGAGGATTCGAAGCAAACGTTGCAATCTTCTAACTAGAGAGGCCACTTTTCTGGGAAGATAAATTAGTGAGGGGGTGGACTCCAGTTCCATCAGCCCAGTTGCTTACATCCAAGCCCCATGGAACCATTTCTCCGGGACCTCCTTGCTCCCCTCTTAGGACTCACTGCCACATGGCCCGGGACCCACCACCTAGAGACGTCACATTGAGTTGGCCTCAGGCCAAACAGCCGGCCCAGTTGGCTTTGTGCCCAATCATGTTGTGACCAGCAACGTGGAAACAATTCCCCACACAGAGACGAAATATGTAAAACCAGGAGGGAGGAAGGAAAGGCAGCCTGTATTAACACGGCTCCATCATTCTGAACAGACGCCTTCAGAAACTCTTTTGTCATTCATCCTTACAGATATAAAATTATCATCTGGAGGAAGAATGTTAATAAAACTGACATTTCCCCATCAGTCAACTTAATTCACAATATAACATTTTCCTGACCCAATTATGTTTGCCTGATGACTGACATCCAGTTGAACATTGTTGTTCATGTGGAAAAGTGCATTAGAAAGGCCCAGAGGTAATTTATCACCGAGAGAGCTGCCTTTTCCCACGGGGAAGTATGTTCATGAGAAGGTCTAGCCGGGGGTGGGGGGGCCCCTCTCAGACAGAGATGGGCTGGCGGCGTCCCGGGAGCACGTGGGTCTCCCGGGTTGTGACAGCTCAGTGTGGAAGGGCAGCCAAGTGCGATCGAGGGAACCGTGCCTCAGAAGGGACACCCACCTTCTGGATCAGCCAGCAATTCCGTCTCCCTAATGGTAATCCTCTCCCATCTAACCTCGGCTCTCCAGAGCATCGTGCCCACAGCCTGTGAGTGAACTCAGGCCTTGGAACAAATTCCCTGTGACTCAGCTTCCTGGGAACACACTGGCTGGGCAGAAGCAAGGGCGAGGCTCGGGGGAAGGGGCGGTGGGCCGTCCCAAGGATACAGAGGGACTGAGTAGCTGTTTCCTGGGGCGGCTGTGACAAAGCACCACAGGCCAGGCAGCCTAAACAACAGAAATGTGTTCTGTCACAGTTCTGGAGGCCGCGGGGCTGAGATCCAGGTGTGCAGGTTGGTTCCTCCCGGAGGCTCCGAGGGGAAACCTGCGCACGTGTCTCTCCTGGATCCCGGCCCTTCACTGGCTTCTCTAACCTTCTTGGCTTGTCGAAGCATCACCCTGACCTCTGCCTTCATCTTCAGGTGGCCTTCTCCCTGTGAGGTTCTGTGTCCAAATTTCCCTTTTATAAGGTGTTAAAAAAAACTATTCTGACACTTGTTAAATGGTTAGGAAGAACTTATTCAAGGCTTTAGCCATCGGATAGAGAGTCTGGAGCTCCACCCCAAAGACAGCAAAGGCAGCTGGGGATTCACAGCTGACGGAGTGAGGGAGTCGGTGGAAGGAAATCACTGAGAGGGGACATCGAGGGTGGGCGGCTCTTGCTAAATTGACTTACAAATTTCCTGCTACAGCTGGACAAGGCAGGCCAAAGACAGGATGAGGGCTGAGGTCAAGGCCTGGTCGAGGAATGGGCCCAAGGAGCCTGTCTAAAGGGTGGTCAAGGACAGCCTCTGTCAGAGGACGGCAGGCACATTGGCTTAGGGCCCACCTCAGTGACCTCACCTTAACTTGATGATCTGCGAGGACCCTATTTCCAAATAAGGTCACGTTCACAGGTTCCTGGAGCTGGGACTTCAACCTCTCTTGAGGGCATAATTCAACCCGTAACAGAAGGCACTCTTCATTCCTTATCTTAAAAAAACCCACCAAGGGGATCGAGCCCTGTGGCCTACTGGTTAAGTCCCTCACTCTGCTTCAGCAGCCCAGGTTTGGTTCCCTGGTGTGGACCCACACCACTCAGCAGTGGCCAAGCTGTGGCGGTGACCCACATACAAAATAGAGGAAGACTGGCAGAGATGTTAGCTCAGGGCAAATCTTCCTCAAGTGAAAAAAAGAGGGAGATTGGCAACAGATGTTAGCTCAGGACTAATCTTCCTCAGAAAAAAAAATCTACTTAGGAGGCTTGTCAGCAGGTCAGGTTCCCTAGAAGCAGAGGCTGAGGCAGGGATTGGTGACCTGGGGCAGGAGTCTTGTCAGGAGAACCCTGGAAGGGAGTGAAGGAAGCAACAGGGATGGGAAGAGCTGAGCAGGAACAAGGTCTCAAGCATAGCGTGGCCTTGTCCTGATTGGGGTCCACCCTTGTCCCTGTATCAGTCAGTCCTGGAGGAGGTGTCACCATGCCTGACGTGTGGCTTGCTGCAGCTGAGGGCAATTCTCCTGGTGAGGGGGCAGTGAGAGACCCCAGCAGCCCAGGGGCTGCTCGCTGGCCTGGCGAGGGGGATTGGGCAGGGCCACACTCAGGGCTGCAGCCAAGAAATGATGCTCCGAGGCTCAGCCTATGCCAGCCTTGCTGCCAGCTGGGAGCTGCCGGGGATCCTCCCCAACCTGCCTAAGCCTCACCATGCAAATTGCCGAGAACTAATGCCCTTTAATGAAATCAAGCGACGATGACAAAAGCCCTAATTTTACGTCTTTTCTGTTCTCCAGCTGCAGCAGCAATGCCCCAAGAGGTTTCCGTTGACCAAGTGCAATTTATCTGACCGGTGAAAGGAGAGGGGAATGGCAGCCCAGGTCGGGGCCCTGCTCTCTGCAAATGTTGGTTTGTCTTGATGTCCCCCCAGCATGTCACGCCCTCAGCTCACGGGCGGTGACCAAGCGTGTTCCATGTGGCCTTAAATTGAAGGAAAGAAACAATGTTTTCTCCCCCTTCTGAGACTGGGACAAGGAACTTTGTTTCAAAAGGATTTTTTTGAAACCCCTCAAGGCGTTGCATTGGAAACGGCACAAGAAGATGCTGTTTGTTGGCTCTTTTTGAAAAAATAATCTGTGGTTTGAATGTGTGTGGAAGGAAGAGGGACAGAGGAAGAGATTTTACTAATTTCATGAAAATCTTAAAAAAAAAAAAAGATTCCCAAACCATAAGGCAGAATGACCCTAAATCTTTGGAGGATGAAATTTTAGGCCAACTTACAAAAATTCTTCACATATTTGCACTGCTTGGTTTCCATGGGAACCCAAAGAGGAACTCTATAACGGCTTGAGAACTTCTATTTTTATATTAACCTTTCATATCACAAACAAAGGGAAAATAGAGAGGAGAGGGGGTGGGGAGGGGGCAGTTCAATGACCCCTGAGCCTCATTTCAGGACGACAGAAGCGCGGTTTGGTTCGAGAAGAAGCTCGCCGGCACTTGTCTGAAAGCAGACAGCAGACGGTGCAGGTCGTCCCTCGAGAATCAGAGCCCGGGAAGAAGTAAGTGACACGAACATCATCCATTCGGTCTGCTCACATCTCCATCGCGCCTCTGGACTCCGGTCCACACGGCAGCATTTCGAGTGGGACCTGCAGGGCCCAGACGGGGCCATTCGATGCCGGAAGCAGTGTGAAATGTGAGTGAGTGGTCATTATTCTGGGTTCGCGCTCTGGCTCCTGACTAGGCTGATGCCCCGGGTCTGCGGTTACAGCAGCCCTGAACACGCCGGGAGGAGCCTCGAAGCTGTCGGAACGTGAAGGAGGAATGGCCTTTTAGGAAGTGGCATCAATCTCGGTCTATACTGGGGCCTAACCTATCTCACAGACTCCTGGCACTTTTAAACTTAGGCTCCTTTCCTGTGCGAGGAATGAGAAGACATAACTCAGGAGAAGAAATCAAGACTTCGTCAGCAGCGGGAGTGACGCGATATGGCTTCATGTACGTTTCTAAACCCTCCCAAGGCTGGGAGAAGAAACACCATCGTTACAACAAAAACAGCAACCCGTATGAGTAAATATGAGTGGGTTTTTTCAGGTCACATTTCTCCCAAAATAAACCTATTTTAAAAATAATATGTGGATCAAACAGCAGCAGGAAGCTGAGGAAGCTGAATGTGAGCACCTGTTTTTCCTACACAAGAAACTAAAATAAACTCACTGTAATGAAAATCACGTGCAAAAAATGATTGCCTAATTAATTGAATACTTAACTGATTAGCAGTGCTCGGCAAATGTCTCTGAGGTCTCTTCCATTGACTGACAGCGCAGGAGAAAGCCAGGAGGCGTCCCTGCCGACCCGGCCCGCCTGGGAGGACCTGGAGTGGAGCTCCGAGGACAACTGGTCAAGCACCTCTCTCTAAGGGAGCAGCCTCCTGGCTCAGCTCCCCAGCAGCCTGGGACAAGGGGGCCCATACCCCCAGCTCCAGCCTTGCCTTTCTTGATCCTTGGAGGAGGAAGCACCTGGGTGGGGGCCAACAGGGTGGTCTCGGTGATTTTCTGACATGCTCAATTGCTGGGACACAGAAGGCAAACATCACAGACCTGTCCTGTCTGGCCCTCGTCACAGTGTAATTTCCCGTCTGTTTCATGGCGTCGTCTCCCCAGCTAGAGTGTGAGCTCCATGAGGCAGGCACTGAGCATGTCTGGTTTCCCCCCAACCCATCATTTTATATTTAGCACCTATTCAGAACTGGCCCATAATAAGAAGTCAATAAATGCTTTCCAAATAAGATTATTATTTAAGAAGAAGGGAGGAATAATTAATATTGGGTTAGTTTTCTATTGCTCCTGGCACAAATTACCGCAAGATAGTGGCATAGAACAACACAGATTTAATCTCTCATGGTTCCTGAGGTCAGAAACGTGAAATGGATCTCAGTGGCCTGAAGTCAAGGTGTGGGCAGGGCTGAGGTCCTTCTGCATGCTCCAGAGGAGAATCCATTTCTTTGTTTTTTCCCACTTCTTGAGGCACCTGCATTTCTTGGCTTGTGGCCCCATCCTCCACCCTCAAAGCCAGCCACAGTGGGCCAGGTCCATCTCACATCGTTCTCTTTCTGACTCTCTTCTGACTCCCTCCTCCGCTCTGAAGAACCTTTGTGATGACACTGGGCCCACCCATATAATCCAAGATAACATCCACATTTTAAGGTCAGCTGATCAAGAACCTTAATTCCAACCGCAAACTTCATTCTCTTTTTCTGTGGAACATCACATATTCACAAGTCCTGGGGATTAGGACATGGACGTCTTTGACGGGGACCATTGTTCTACGTACCACAAATATCATGAGACAAAATAGAACATTCTGGAAGAAAAAAGGAAGATACTCTATCAAGACGGTGCTTTATTCATTTTCGTGTTGTCCACAGGGCCAACAGAGGGAATATATAGTAGATGTTTGATTAATAAATGTTTGTGGACTAGATTCATATCCTACACCCATCTATCAAGAGACAGCCACCTGTTCTGTGCTGGGAATAGCACAAAGAGTCATTGGAACAGAAAGGAAGCACGAGCTAGACCCATAGCTCTATAATTAAATCTTAGACTCCTTGGTGATGGTAACCAACACACAGTAACCATAACTAGCGAGCAAGCAGAGAGCATTTCCAAAGCTGCAAAGCCTTTTGCAAACCTCATCCCACTGGATCTTTATCCCCACCCTGTGGGTGGTTATTACTATTTCCATTTTGCAGAGGGAGAAATGCAGGTTCAAAGAAATGGAGTAACTCTGTCAAGATCTAACAGCCAGTAAATGTCAGGGCCACATCTTCCTGATCCACATGCGAGCCCGTTCTGTTCCACCACGTGCCTCCCTCTGAACAAACAGGGGATAAAACAGCCAATCTTTGGTTGTGTGGTACAGACTAAAAAGGCTGAAGGTAAGACCAGCAACATCTAGGCGTTAGAGAAAGGTCCTTAGTGAAGCAGAAGTGTGGAGAAAGGGAGCGGGTTTGACTGGCTCCAGGAGGGGAGGATTGGGGCAAAGCGACGTCTGTGTTCTTAGACAGGACCCCAGGCACCCTGCACTTTGATCCCAGCCTGCCATTCCTAAGTGACTTCCCACCTCTGCCTCCAGACACTGCTGCTGTGTCTCCCTCTCTGTCCACAGAGAATGTTCATCCCCTAAGACCCAGCTCACCTGCTGGAGAAGTCCAGTGCCAACTCCTGGTGCGTCCTGAATTTCCAGTACCCACGCGGTGACAGGCATGCGGCAGAGCCGCATCAGTGTTTGTGGAGCTGACCTAAACATCATTCTCCTGGCTTATTCCACTTGGAGCTGATAATCTCCAAGGAGAGAGAGAGACAGAGAGAGAAGGAAGAGGGGGAGGAAAAGTGATTGAGGACAAAACAGAGTCTTACCGGTCTTTGGGTTCTGTTGTTGGCTTTTCCCGTGACTGATGAAAACAACCTCTTGACATCTACAGAAAAGCTTTTGAGAATCTTTCTTCATTTCTCTGTTTTCTCTGTGGCCTAGACTTTTCCTTTTTCAGATTTTTCTGAAAGAATATTCATAAGGAACAGCAGGGTATGAAACCCCAAGAAATGAAAGCCGAATTGACGTGCCCTCACCTAACCTTAGTCAGTAACGTCTGAGATGGGGAATTTCCAATTATCCATGCCTCCCATCCCTTCCAGCAACACAGCCGCGCTGTCACTACCCGAGGAAGGAATAATACAAATTCTAACTTGCTGGCAAGTATAGATCGAGCTCAGGTCTCAACCCAGACATTAGTTCAGATGCATTGATTGTGAGGCGTAATAAAGAAACCGAAGATATATCCGTGTTCTTGAGAAATAATTTAGTTGGGGGAGAAAAGGTTCCTAGCGACCCATGAAATGAGTGGAGACAATTAACGATTTATTCACCAATGTGCAATTGTGACATAAACTGCGCACAGCAGAAGAGCGAGAATGATGAGGAGTGGATTAACACAACTCCCACGGCATCGTGAGGCCAGTCAGCAGAGGCTTCCCCTGGGGACTGATTCATTCACTGGAACATATTAGCTGCCCCAGGCCAGGCCTGAGGTCGGCCCAGGGGCAAGCGAGGGGACGAGCTGAAGAGTCCCACCCGCACAGAGCACAGGCAACGGAAGCGTCATGAGCATCCCGGAGGAAAGAGCAGGAGGTACCGGGAGAGAAAATACCAGTGACCCTGCCCTTGAGAGCCTCCTGCACACACACACACACACACACACAGCCGCCTCGTGGCCCTTATTCTTTCCCAGCAATTATCACTCTCCATTATCTCCTTTGTCAAATTGTTTCTTGAATGTCGCGCCCCACTAGAATGTAAACTAAATGAGGGCACTGGTTCTCCCCCCTGCTCTCACCGTAGCCCTATTTTAATACAGTGTAAAACACATTATATTGCTCAAAATTATTTCCTGAGTGAAGAAGAGTGTGCATCATGAAATGCATAATAAATGGTAGGTCTTTTCAATCCAGTAGAGGCCATACACACAGGAATAAGAATCTTTAAACACGTGAACATTGATGGCCATCAGTCGCTGTGGTTGTTGGCCCAGACTTTGGCTAACAGCGGCATCCACCTTTTTTTAAACCCACGCCACCCATCCCGTGCAGTCTAATGCCATCCCATTTTCATGCCGTTTTTATGAGACAGGGATTGTGCTACATTAAGATCAAGATTAATCCACTGAATTTTTAGAAGAGAAAACTTCACCACTCATTGCTTCAACACAAATTGGGTTGCACGCTGTAGTCCTTGCAAGCCCCCTTTGCTCGGAGACCTGATGTTCTGCTGTGGTCGAGCAGGTTCTGGGCGTGCGTGATGACAGTGCTGCTGGAGCTTTCTCCCATTTCCTTTCTAAATCATGGCAAGAGTGCACTGAAACAAAACATCTTTTATTGCCTTGTGCTCCAAAAGCACCGCAGGGAGTGTTTACCAAGGGGCTTTAACACAAAGATTTTCAGAGATTTCGATTCAGTTGAGGTCCCAGACTATTTGGACTTGAGTCAATGGGGCAAATTGATCTATAAAACACTTGCTTTAATAATTGCTTGCAAAAGCCCGGATTTTCAGGATTCGTCTCTCTCTCTCTCTGCGAGATGTGATCCTGTCAACAATCAAATCCCGTCTCAGCAATGTGCTGGGTGTCAGCTGTGAAAAGTCAGTACAAGTCTAAACGAGAGTCAGGGGCGTCAACAAGCTCCAGGGCCTCATGAAGAAGACGCAGACAGACTCGGGGAAGGAGCCAGATATTTCAAGTGGGATGCATTTTAATGTGGATCAGCATAGGAAATGCATACACACACACACACACACACAGAAACACACACGTGCACTCCCACACAGGTATACACTCAGACCGAGCCGGGTCTTGATGAGCCCACTGTCACCAACACCAGCTCCAACTTTTCCAGTTGTTTATCATATCAAGCAGTGGTCATAAGTGGAATCGGAGATGGGAACACGTGAACCACCCTTCCCCAGATCAGTGGACCTGTGTCTGCCATAACTTAATTTAACATCCCGTTAGGAAAGGTGACGCCAGCAGCCCGTCTGGGAGCAGCCTCAGTATATCCCTCTACAACGTTTGCCTCACATTGCGGCCAAGCCAGGGACCTGGTTTTCACTAAGCTGCTCTGCTGGCTCTGCAACCCCCTTCTCCTGCAGCCCCGTCTCCAAATTCCCGGAAAAGGAGTTCAGCTGTGTGTCCCTGCTCCCCTTCGGCTTGGGGATTGACTGCACCCTGGTTCTTTCCAGCACTGGGAAGCTCCTTTTCTGTACCCTCAAAAGAGGAGACTCGTAGCTCCTGATACACACAAGCTTGGAGGGACTGACTCTGCTTCATCCACTCACTGGGTGAGCCCTCCCCTGAGCCAGGTCTGGGGGGAGGCAGGGCTGAACCTCCAGGCAACTTTGCACTTCAGTTCAAACTCGAGCTGCTCTCTCTGCTCCAACACAGCCAAGGTCAATTAAATTTGTATTTTTAGATACTTCACAATGCTCAGAAAGAAAATAAAGCTCTCTGTGGACCCGAAACAGAAACATGGAGGGCGGGGACTGGAGCTGTGTGATGCTGAGCTCTGGGGCCAAGAGTTCATCAGAAATGATAAGAGTTTGACTCTTGAGGTCGACAGGGACACAGGTACGCCATGCAGTGGGAGGCTCCAGGCAGGTCCAAGGGTGAAACCAGGAGCGAGTGGAGGGAGCTGCGGAGAGCTGGGGAGCAGAGCAACCAGGTGCTGGGGACTTGGGCTGAGCGGTACCCATCGGCCCGAGACTCCATCTGAGCCCCACCAGCATCATCACGGGCTGGGGGCCGGGAGCCTCCAACGCAACACTGTCCGGACCAGGACCCTCAGGGGCCAAGGAAAGCCAACCACACAACCACTGCACAGTGTCAAGTGGAGGGCGGGAGAGAGTGAGACGCCTGTCCCCTCGGACAAGGTGCCGAGAGCTGAGGGAGAGTTTGCCAGCTGCTCAGCCGACACCCACGTGCTCAGTCCAGGCCTTCCCCACTGGTGGAAGGCAAACCTCCCAAATGACTCCAGAGTACCTATAAGAGAGTCTAAGAGGTAAAGAAAGGAAGAACAGCCAAAAAAGGAACAAAAGACTAGAAATTAGATACAAATTAAAAAGATCAATTTAAAAAAATCCCAGATTAAAGATCCTGGAAGTGAAAAATACAGTCATAGGATTTATTTTTAAGTCACAGATGGATGTGAACCTGGTCAGAGAAAGAATGTGTGAACTGGGAGACATTACACTGGGAAGCTCATGCTGAGTGCAGCATGCGGAGATAAAACACGATGATGAAAGACAAGTTAGATGCAGAAGAGAAGCTGAGATGCCCACACACGTGAAGGAGAGAGGAAGGGAATGGCCAGGAAACAGCACTTGAAGAACGCCCCACTAGAAATTTTCAAGATTTGATGAGAAAGCATGAGCTTTCAGCTAATGAGTCACACTGAGTGCTGAGCAGGAGAAATGTAAGTAAATCATGATGAAACTGTGTGATAGAACAGAAAGGAGAAAGAAAATACCTGGAGATACCAAAAAGAAAGGAGACGTCATTACAAAGGAATGATAATTACACTGACAACAGAGGTCTCCTCAGCCTCAATGGATGCTGGAAGACAATGAGTAAATAACCTCAGAGTGTTGCATTTAATGTATCCTGTGAGACTATCGTTCAAGAGTGAAGGCAAAAGAGGCCAAGATATTTCCAGAGTATGAAATGAAAAACGTGCTTTACCATCGTCAGGTCATTGCAGAGAAAACTACCAAGGGATCTATTTCAGGAGGAAAAAAAATGAACCCAAGGAGAAAGAGTGGCTGCCAGAGACAATACTGAGCAAAGAGACTGACCAAAATATTTCAGTAAATCTGTTTAACCAGATTTACTAACTAGAATCTTTTATTTGAGAATATTGAACTAAAACTCCAGACAACAATGTAAGGTGTAGGCAACTGGAGAAGAAGAGAAACATCAAACAACTTTAGACTTTGTTAGAAAAATAAACAGTTATTATGTTAAAAATAACCGTTATCATGTTAACAGTTATTAAGGTAATTTAAGTGTACTAGCTAAAATATATAGAGAGATACAATATGATAGCAAACTAGAGGGGGGAAAAGTACACCCGAAAAACCCAACAAATACAACCAAATCAGGAAAGGAGAGACAATGGAAGCAGGTATAAATACAAACAAAAATAAACTGACAGAGACAAATATAAATGTATCAATACAAAAAGTGTGACAATCAGGGGGCCGGCCCAGTGGCACAGCGGTTAAGTGCAAACGTTCTGCTTCAGTGTCCCAGGGTTCGCCTGTTCAGATCCCGGGTGCTGACATGGCACCGCTTGGCACACCATGCCAAGCATCCCACATATAAAGCAGAGGAAGATGGGCATGGATGTTAGCTCAGGGCCAGTCTTCCTCAGCAAAAAGAGAAGGATTGGCAGCAGATGTTAGCTCAGGGCTAATTTTCCTCAAAAAAAAAAAAAAAGAAGAAGAAGTGTGACAATCAAAATTACCTACAAAAGTCAGAGACTATCAAATTGGATAAAAAAAAATCCAATTACATGCCATTTATAAGAGATAGACCAAAAGCCAAATAACTGAGAAATAGTTGGAATAAACAAGTGGAAATATATGTACTGAGATACATGAACAACGTAACTCATAGATTAAAGAACAATTCACAGTAGAAATAACAAACTATTTAGAACTGATTGAAAGAAATATCACTCTATGTCAGAACAGTCCTTCTAAGTGAATGTATAGCTTTTAGTGAACTTTTTTAAAGTTAGAAAATAAAGGAGCTAATCATTAGATTTGAGGCCATATGGAAGAGTAAAAGTCAAGTAATGCATACCCATGTCAATGCTGGGGAAGAAGGAAAAATTGGTGGGTGCTGGGCCCTTCCAGATATCAAGACTTATCCACAGTAATAAGAGGCTGCCATATTTGGACAGGCAATGAGACCCGCAGAACAGAATAGAAAGTCCATAAACATGCATGTGCACGTACGCGACTTTGGCATAAGATACAGAAGATCTGGTAAAGAGTCTTGGATGCCCCCTCCAAAATCAGCTCACCCCATCTTGGAACACCTAGATTTTGTCTGGGTACATGGCCACTTAGAATGTCCAACTCCTGAAGTCTGGCCAATGGATGAAGCAGAAACTCCAGATGGTGGCTTAGAACACAGGGGACACTGTCCTTTATCTTTCCCCAGTTTTCTTCCCTCACGCTGTTTAGAACTTCGTCTCAGACCATGAGGGCCTAGGCCATGCCCTAGGAGTGGAAGAGCCTGAGTTCTTGGAGTAGAACGACCAGCCCAGCCCAGCAAATGCTGGCTCCGGACTCGCACGCAAGAGAGAAATGCTCTTCCGTTTTGTTTCAGCCGCTTATTTTGGGGCATTGTGCTCCTCACAGCAGGTCTTCATCCTGATACAGAAGGCTTACAAATCAGTGGGGCCACCCAATAAAGCATGCAGGGGCAATGGTCTACCCATATGAAAAGATACTCACGTGATGCACAGAAAGAAACGTAGGAGTATAACCGAGTGAAACAGGGCTCCTTCTACTTGCGGCAATCTGGTGCCGATCAATTGCAAACTAGCCGGTGGTTGAGAAAGAAAAATGTATCTGATTAGCTGGCATCATCAGAAGATGGCGGAGTAGTGTCCTGAAGAACCAACTTACAATCATACAGAACCTTGAGGCAGTTCTATAGGGGAAATGGGCAGGGAAGGTGGGGGGTCAGGGATGTCCACCATCTGGTGTGACAAACTTCAAGGCGCCACATTATCTCTTCTGTCATTCGTGATGGGTACCAATGCAGAATTTTTCCTGCTGGAGGTTGTCATGTTCCTGGGGAGCTCGGAGAACAAAGTTGTCGACATCAAAGCTGGGAGATATGTGGAAGCAGGAGTCATAGAGCTTGCAGATCTTGTGTTTTGTAAAAGCCAGAGATGCTTAATCATCTAGGCTACCTGCGGGCTACAATGTGTTCACAGAGACTGGTGAGTCAGGCGCACCGTTACAATGTTGCTTCCTTTCCCTGAGGCGGCTTCCCTCACCTTAACCTGAGATCCAGCTGTGACAAGAGGGATTTAAAGACCAACGTGGAAAATAAAACTTGAAGACAAGTTGAAGAAATTATAGACTACCAGTAGCCCAGTAGTGTAGGAGCGAGGCCTTAAACAAGACCAGGTAGATATTATTCAAGGAAAAGTTAATGCGTTTGATGATATCAAATTATAACTTCTGTACAACAGGCGACCACAGGCAGAAGACGCCACAAATAGAAGAAATAGCGATTGGGAGACGAGACTGGTGATTATGAGACAAAGTGATAGTTTTCACAATACCTAGAGAACTTCCTCAAATCCTAAGTAAAAGACAGCCCAGTAGCAAAATGGGCAGAGGCTGTCAACAGACAAGCCACAGTGGAGGAGGCCCAGGTGGCCAATGAGCACATGCACAGAATCTCAACACCACCAGGAGTTAAAACAACCACGAGGCACTGTCAGGCCTGACACAGGTGACATAAAAGTCCTGCTGGCAGAGAACAGGAAGATGCCCCTTAGGCTGCAGCAGGCGGGGAAGTCCTTAGATGAGGCCTGAGAGATGAGAAGAGCCCGCCACGTAAGAGTCAGGGAGAGAACATTCCGGGCAGGGGGACGGCAAGTGCAGCCCTGGCTCAGGAAAGATGACTTGGGGAGGAGATCTGTGCTCAAGTCTTCTGGTGAGTGAAGGACAGAGCAGGGCCCCAGCTCCCTGTCACCTCCTGCAGCTCTAGCATCGTCTCTCTCACTCTGCAGCCCTGAGCCGTGCCTGGATCTCGTAAACATTCATAGCATGACGGATGGGTGTGATCTGCTGTGTGCTGAGCTATAGCCAGCTCCTGGAAGGGCATCCATTCCCTGCTGGCCCCTGCCTCTTATTGTCTCTTCTTCCTGGCCACGTGGGGTGGACTCCAGGCCACTTGCTATTCTGTGACGATGGCCGACACTTCTCCCAACTCTACACTTGGGTGCTTGCCATTCTCTCTGCTGGCAATTCCCTTCCCACTCAACGTCCTCCTGTCAAAACCCTACCCATCCCAGCTCACGCCCTACCTGAAGCCCCACCCATCCCGGCTCATGCCCTACCTGCTTCTAGAAGGCTTCAAGAAGCCTGTTCCGGCTCCAGGGGTGCCCTTTCAGCCCCGCCCACACCTGGGGCACAGGTACAGTGGCTTCTTGGCTTCACAGCGTGTGCGGTACGGAGCAGCCGCGGGTAATGGAGCGTGAGGGCGGAGTCACTCGCCTGCAGCAGGAGTCCCGACAGTGGGTGCATCACTCAGGCTCTCAGATCCTCACGACCCACACCCGTAAGTGGGAAGAAATACCAGCCACCCCACAGAGCGGAGGCCACCCTCCAAAACGGGGAGCCATCACCTGTGAGAGTGTGGGGCACAGAATAATCCTTCAATAAAGTGTCGACTTCCTCCCTTTGTGGCCTCCTGTTCAGCCTCCTGGCTGTAAGAGGGGACAGGGGTCTCTGTGTTAAACTCCTTACGTGCCCACTGGTGTGTACCACAGTATCTAGTAATTTAAATCAAATCAGGAACCGTTACCAAGATACGCACACATTTCTTGAATGAATGAATGAGTTAATGAATGAAGGAACGTAAGAGACGGAAGGTGGTGAAGCCCACGTCACGGAACAGCAGTCTGGGGGAGCCAGCGGGTCTGTTCCGGAAATAACCTAACCCACTGCTAACGCCTGCGGGTGCGCCCCTGCTTCTGGCACAGCCCCGCCCCGCACAGCCAAATCCCTGTTCCCCGGCCACACGCACACGGAGACTCCCTGGACCTCTCAGACAGAAGCAGTGTGACTCCACGACAGCACTTCCTGACGTCAGCTATTTTCACGGTTTCCGCCTCATTTTGTGCTCACCATCTTCACATCTGCCTTGATGTCCTGGGCTAGAATTGCTTTAGGTGGCCTGACATGGGTCTAAAAGTCCAGCTCTTGTGTCAAGGCAGAAATACTAGAGATTGCCAAGTTTTCAGCACACCAATGACAGTTACTCCACTTTGATGACCCTCGGTTTTTATTCCTGACTTCTCTCTGGGGCCATGTGAAGTTCTGGTCTCACCCAACCAGAATGCCAGGGTTTCGCGGTCTCTGCTGAAGTCAGCTCCTGGTAGCTAAAATATCCAGAAACGTATTTTTGTTTCAACCCTGCTTGGAATTTAAACACCCGAGTCCCTCTCCTGACGTGGAGGATGTGGAGATGGGCCTGGGTGGACGAAGCCGGGTGATGTGGGCTCCCAGCCCGGTGGACCGCTTGCTGCGTAGAAGGGAGGTGGAGGCTCAGACCCCGGCACTGTGGCGATCACGCCCTTGGGAGTGCCTCTTTTTGGGGTTGCTCTGTGGGGTTTGGTTTAGGATCGACCTTTGCTCCCGATGACTCCTTGGGTTCCCTCCTGCGGCCCTTGTCCCTCATGGACCCAGCTGGGGTGGAAGTAAGTAGCCATTCAGCAGCTCCTCTGAAAGCTGGACTTGTCCGCCAGACTGCAGCCCCAGGGGATGAGACAGCTTAAATGACAGTGTGGGTGTGAGCAATGGGTTCTGGACAAGGCCACCCTGATGGCTCAAACGTGACAGTGGCCATGCTCAGGGATGCTGGGTGCTGCCAGCAGCCCATGGAAAATGAGATTCCGGGGAGGGCCCCGTGCAGCAGAGGCAGCAACAGCACCTGCGCTTCAGGCGAATGTTTGGGGCTGACGTGGCCTAGCTCAAAAGCGGGCTGTCTGCTTTCCCACCATGAGGCTGGAGGTGACTCCTCCTGTGGCCACACAGCGTCAGTCTAGAAAAGCATTCTGGGAACAGTCAAATGCAAAACACTGCCCACACTCAAAATGAACCACGGTGACCCAACTCGATCTTTCCCAGTCCCCAGACACGTCCTCTTCTCTCACCTTTCACTGTGCTGCTCCCACCATCTAGCCCATCTCTGGATGCGCAGAGAGCGTTCCAGACCACCGCCAAGCAGACGTCTCACTCAGAGCCTTCTCCACTGCTCGCCCTGCGCACACCCAGCTCCACAGACTGTTCCTGCGTCTCCCTCCACCACCCACTCACAGCTCGATCGTAGACCCCAACTCCAAACCGGGCGTGGTCTGTAGGGCTGGGGAGAGACCTGGGTTCACGCTGCCAACTGCTCCCTCCTCTCTGCCAAGGGGATAATAATAGTGTGCAGGCGGGTGTGAGGAGGGGCGGAGAAGGCACCTGACATCCCTTCAGGCAGGTAGAAAGAAATCACACTGGCACAGGTGGTCCCACTGCTTTCTCCGGCCCTTCTCCGCCTCTCCAGGTAAGCAGAAAAGGCCTGTGTTCCTGAGCTGGGGGAATGATGATGGAGGAGAGAGACCCAGGATGGAGAGGACCAGTAGGCCAGTGTCTCAGAGAACGCAGAAGTCGGAACATTATTACATTCCACCTCTCTGCGGGCGGCAGACTCCGGAGTTCCCGGGGCTCACGGCCCTGGCTGCACCTGAAAGACACCTGCTTTCAAAAACACAGGAACTGGGACCCCCAACCAACTGAACCAGAATCTCTGGGCCTGGGGTGTGGGCAACAGTTCTTGTTAACATTCCATGGAAAGTCTGAGGGCTGGCCGCTCCCAAGCATCGTGAGGATTCACAAACCAGAGATGAGCGCTTCTCGAGGCTAAAAAGCTGCAGAAACATCATCCCAACTAACCTAAAAGCCAGAATAATGACGTTACCATTTGCTACAGCACAAAATCGCCAGACATGTCGTTTGCCATCAAGCTAAGGGAAGCTTTCGATGGCTCTGAATGCATTGACAACCCAGTGCCTGGGGTGAGCCAGAAGTGACTCCACTCGCCTGACCTCCGGCCTCCCCAAAAGGCCCCGCCTCCTCCTCATCTGAATAATCTTCTTTGTTAACAAGGGTTATTTGTTTAACGGCAGAGAGTCTCATCTGATCATCACATGCAGCAATATCTTAGGCCTTTACGGCTCTTTGGGGATACAATTTGTGTGTCATTTCTCTTTTTATTGCTTTTTATTGGCTGTGGGACTGTTGGAAAGAAAATGAGGACTATTTATCATGCACAGAGGAAATCTGCCACAGAACACAGTGGATAGCTGTCACCCGGGGGGAAAGGCAGCCAGGGGGACACTATCAGGTAGAAATAAGTCACTGCGAGAAAGTGATGAAGGGCAAGTGTGTGAAAGCATCTGTGTGTTCTCTGGTCCAGGGAGGAGATGCTGGCACACGTGACTAGTCAGCCGTCACACGTCCTCCAGGTAACAAACGTTCGCGGAGGAACCACAGACATTTACAACGGCGATAGGTCAGTCCTCCCCAATTGTGTAGAAGGAGGACGTTTCAGGTGAACTGCAGATGGCCACCATCTACCCACTGGACACCCCTAGGAGACTGGGCGTCTAACGGGAAACTTGGCTCGAGGGCAGCTCAGCTCCACGCCGAAGCCACAGGAGCGTTGGGAACACAAAGAAGGCGGGGCAGAGACGTCTGCTCGACCCACACTCTCATATCTCAGGGTGGTGCTGCCTGTAGAGTCTTGTTCTCGAGTTGGACCGCCCACAGACTTTGGAGGGCGGGTGTAAGCAGGTTCCCAGGACTCTCTACAGGCCACACCTGGGTCAGGGGCAAGGCGAAAAAAGATGTAAAATTCTTTAAATTGTGATGAAATATGCAGAACATAAAATTTACCATCTTAACCATTTTTCAGTGCACAGTTCAGTGGCATTGAGTATATTCTCATTGCTGTGCAGACATCACCGCCACCCGTCTGCAGAACCCTCTTCATCCTGCAAAACTGAAACTCGACACCCATTAAACGTTGACTCCCCGTGCACCCCCCTCCCCAGCCCCCGGCACCTCCATTCCACTTTCTGTCTCTATGGTTTTGGCGACTCTAGGTAAAAGGAGAGGAAATTTTAAGTAAACTTTTATTTTAGATTTACAGAAAAATTGCAAAACTAGTTCAGAGAGTTCTCGTACACTCCACGTCCAGTTTCTCCTACTTCTATCACCCTACGTTCACATGCATTTGCAGCAATTAACGAACCCATATTGACACATTATTATTAACTAAAGTCCACAGTTTATTTGAAATTTCCTAGCTCTTCCTTAATGTCCTTTTTCTGTCCCAGGAGCCCACCCAGGACTCCACATGACCTTGAGCCCTCGCATCTCCTGAGGCTCCTCTCGGCTGTGGCCATTTCTCAGACTGCCCTTGTTGGTGGTGACCTCGACAGTTTTCTGGAGGACTGGTGCCGGATTTCGCAGGACGTCCTGTTTGGATGGTCTGAGGTTCCCCGTAATTAGATCGGGGTTGTGGGGGTTTGGAAGGAAGACCATGGAGGTACAGTGCTGTTCTCGTCGCATCATATCGAGGGTCCCCACTGTCCACGTGATTTGTCACGTGGATGTTGACCTTGGTCACCTGGTCGAGGACTGTCCGTCAGGCGTTTCCACCATGACGTTCCTCCTTCTTCCCTTTGGAAGGAAGTCCCTACGCGGAGCCCACTCTGGGAGCGGGGCGCTGGACTCGCCCTTTTGTTCTGTTGTTTTTCTTTCCTTCTTCTCTTCCTCACACTGTTGAGCCAAGGGAGACTCACATATCCCACTCACGCTGTGCAGACACCAGTCTCTGGACAAACTTTCAAAGTGAGAGAAGGGTCAGTCCAGGGCCCAGAACCCTAGAAAGTGTACGGCACCCTCAGAACCAGGACCACTGGCTGGGTCCGTGGCCCTGAGGCCATAGGGACTCTGTCACTGGACACAGCCACCCAGTGAGGGGCCACACTCTCTGGACCATCCCTGACTGCCATGGCCCACCACACATGGACGCCCCAAGGAAGGGGGGCCCACTCGAGCTAGGGCAGAGGCTCCGACCTCCACCGTACCATCAGCCAACTTGAATTGTCACGTATGCACTTCTTGCACTGAAACCTTGGCTCTCTGGCCAAGCTGTATGGCCCTTGGGTGGGTGGAGGGGGGGGGAGGTAAGGCGTGGTGTCCGTTTTCATCAGGCTCTGAGCCCTTTAGCTGCAAGAGCAGACGCTGAGCTCCTTGGACCAGAGGAAGGGATGTGTCGGGGAAAACAGTGCTCCGAAGTGTCTGCTGGGATGTGAGGCTGAGCGCTCCGTTTATCTGGGTACAGACCCACCCCCTGGAGGCAGGGGTCACTATGGTGCCTACTGGTGACCCCAGATCCACCGGCAGACCCTGTGCAACACCAAGTGTGCTTTCATCTCCTGGCAACTAGCTAGCAAGCAGCTAGAGAAGGACGCTGTCAGGAGGTGTTTTCCTTAAATTTTTTTTCCTTTAAAGATACTTATATTGCCCAAGAAAACTCACAAGAGAAGCCCCTCCCTTCCCCATGAGGCCCCAAGAAAAAGCTTTTCCTGGAGGAATAAAAAGTCAGCCTCCTCCGAAAAGACCACGGCCTGTTTGTTCCTGAGGGCCGCCCTAACTCTCTCCGAAATGAAGCCTGATTGATTGATCACCTGCCCTGTTATCAGAGGACCCATGAGGCCTCCTGGATAGTCTGGCTTCTGTCAGCGCCCACCTACAAGGGGCGTGAATGTAGAGGAGATGGGGTCCAGTGGCTCCACCAACACTTGCCATTAACATGTTCTGAGGGCTCAGAGATGGGACCCGAGGGTGAGCTGGCCCACGGGTGCTGCCCAGGCACAACACGGCTGCTCCATCCCCGACACTCACTCTCCAGACGGCTTTGCCGGACCCACCTGCTCCCAGACCCTAAGTGGAAAGTAGCGAAGGTCAATGTGCAAGAACACGCAAGCCAAGGAGGCACCCTGGCACTTTTCATTTGCCAGAGATCCCCGAAATGAACCCAGGGGTCTTAGCCCAAGGGCCATTCTCCCTAGTGCAGTGGCTGTTAGCCACCTGCAGCTGATTAAGTAATTGAAAGTAAAGTGAAATAGGATTAGAAGTCAGATTCTCGGCCGCACTGGCCACATTCCGAGTGCTCGTAGCCACAGGTGGCTGGTGCCTACCATGTTGGACAGCATGGGCACGGAAACTCCTATGGCACAGCACTGCCCCCAAGCAGTCCAAGGGTGTGCTCAGAAGGTACCCTGGACTCGGCCGGGGGCAGCCCTCCAGGGGGAGGTCCGGGGCTCTCACCAGCTCCTCAAAGGCATTCAGATCCAGAGAACACCATGGCACCACCAGGTCAGGCGATGCACAGGGCGATGCGGGTGGGTGGGAAGGGGCTTCCTCCCTGGGCTGGGGACGCTGGGGTGTTCGTCAGGGGCTGCTCATCCAGGTTCTGGCTCTTCAGGTTGTGTTCCCTTAGCTGGAGAACGAGTCTAAGACTTCAGAGAAGCCTTGTCTTCTGGCAAAGAGGTGAGATTCCTGATGACAGCCCAGGGAAGCCAGAGATGCTGTCCTGGGGTCCTCCATGAACGATGCTCTTTTCTGCTGACTCCGGAACAGAGGCCACGGGCATCTTTGGGCCCCACAGCCCCTGCTGGAGAAAGATCGCCCTACCCTGGCATTGGAGGTTCGGTCCTCCCGCAGGAGGCAGTTATCTACTCTCCCCTCCACCGGGAGAGAACTCTGGAAGCCAGGAAACGATTGCTCAATAAGCTCTCAGAGGGTCGTCTGTGTGGGATGCTACCCAAAGCACACACCGCTGCCTAGCTGAATGTAAGGTCAGGAGAGACGTCAAAGGAGTTGACATTTTATGTCCTTAACTAAAGAAGGGAAGGGGAGAAGACACATCTTGGCTAACACTTCAATGCTGGAGGCCCCTCGGTGACCTGTCCATGGAAACAGTGCTTCTTTCTCACTCACTGAGGCTGCAGGAGCCAGGAAGTTTCCCCAGGGCTCATACACACGCTGGAGGGTGGAAAGCTAACCACAGAGATGGGGACCCACCCATTCCGAGCCCCAGTCCAGCAGGAGGCCTGCATCTCTGACCTGAGAGTCATCTCCAGTGGTTGCCAACAACAACCTGTTCTGTAAAAATAAGACTTAGAAAAGGTGCATAAGTCCTTCTGAAATACTAGCCAGGAACAGTGTGAGCTGCTCAGTCACCCAGAGAACGTGTTCAAGGCCCCCCCTCCGCCGGGTCAGATGTCTGAGGGCCGCACTGCTCCAGCCTCGGGCCGCGGGTCAGACATGTGCCCAGTCCAGCGCCTTCTGCAGCAGCCCTCTGTGGTCCAGCATCCTCATCTACTCCATTTCCTTTTTGCAGAACCTGTATTCTCTGTAATTGCTGAAGAATTTAGAGGTCAGGCCTGAAGAAAAGGAAGGAGGCTGACCTGACACCACACTAATAACCCACCAATAATGGAGAGGCTTCTCCGGTCTTGACTGGACGTCCACGTTATCACGGGGTTTATTTAAATTGTAAATGATGAATAGCTGATCACATTGACTCATTTGCTCTTCCCCGAGGCCTTTCTTCTGGGTATTTTGGGGTCCCAAGGTCTCAGAAATTATGAATTTAAAGCTGCCTACTCTTCAACTTGCAAGCTGAAACCCCGATGTTGTAAAATATTTTGCATACTGAATAAATGTTATGATTGATTTCGTGTTTTCCAATCAATGTCACTTACGGAGCTGGGATTTACGGCGTCAGGGAACACTGGGCACAGGAAATTAGTTCTGTGGGAAGTTCGTGTTTGGATGATGGGAAGAGGCAGGAGAGAAGCCTCTGCAGCCCCCCGGGGTGGGGGGACCGGAGACCCTGAAATCAAAGCTGTCCGTGACCCTCTTTGGGGAGATTTCACTGCCTGCCATTCAAGCCTCTCTTTTATTTAAAAAGGAAAGGAGGAAAAAGAGAACGTTTAGAAACAGAACAAAATTCTGACCCACACCAAAAATATCTGTATCAGATCCATATTCATGACTCAGTTGGTGTGAAAAGAAGGCATCCTTGTTATCACAGCTCAGTCATGAGCTCAGCCACCAAAATAGGATGTTTGGCAACTAGTCAAGTGTAATCGGTCGCTGTGCAGAAACTGAATCGAGGCCTGGGAAGCCCAGAGCTGCGGAGACGGCCATGACACTCTGCCAGCTGCCACCTGGCCCAGCCCGGCTCCAGGTTTCCGTAGAATAAAGCCTGAGGTCTTACTGCAGGTGGAGCAGTGAAGAGGAAAGGAGGTGAGCAGGGGCTCCTCCAGATGCCCGCCAAGGAATGCTCTCAGCTCATGGGGGGGCTTCCCCATCATTACTTCTGAGCTCTGGGCCGGAATGTTCTAGTTCCCACTGAGGAACCGGAGAAATCCAGACCCCGTGGAGATACGGGAGTCTAGGCGGCTGGCAGCTTACATTGAAGCTGCTGCTCACTTTGTGCTGCTCACTTTCTGAATCTCATCTGACTTCTCTTTATGTTTTCAAGAGTTGGTCCAAATTTCAACAGCCATGTGTTTTTATGTTAACCAGCCAAGAAAGCTGAAGACCCCAAAGCCTGTTGAGACAGTCCTGCCTTGGGGGGAGTAGCAGATGGATAGCAAAATTGATATTAACTACTGCCCCAAATTCCAGCTTGCTCCTGGCCCCCGGCCGGCTCCTGCCACCGGACCCCCCACGCTCACCAGCTGCGATTTCTTATCATGGGGAAGAAATGAAGACGTCTGGCCTCATCCCAGAGCAGCCATCTTTGTTCTGCCTGTCTTCCTTTTCGTGGTCTGGGAATGTGGGCAGTGGGCCGTGGCTACACAGGCCTTAAGGAGTGCCAGCCACCTTCACCCCCAACAGTAACTTTCATTGGCGTCTTTCCAGTGTGCTGGGGAGAGCGATCTATAAATCAAAGTTCAAGTTTTGCTTAAGCTTGGTTTGTTCTTAAAAGAAAGAGTCAGGGGCCGGCCCAGTGGCATGGCGGTTAAGAGCGCACATTCCACTTCAGCGGCCCAGGGATCACCAGTTTGGATCCCGGGTACAGACATGGCACCGTTTGGCACGCCATGCTGTGGCAGGCATCCCACGTATAAAGTAGAGAAAGATGGGCATGGATGTTAGCTCAGGGCCAGTCTTCCTCAGCAAAAAGAGGAGGATTGGCAGATGTTAGCTCAGAGCTAATCTTCCTCAAAAAAAAAAAAACAACAGAAAAAGAAAAAGTCAGGTGGGGCTTTTATGCTCAGCCTTTGTTGACAAAGTTTCTATCTAAGCTATAATTGATTTTGGGATATGAAGGAGGTTGACAGTTTGAGATGGAGAGAAAGAAGAAGATGATATGATTTTATTTTTTTTTAAAAAAGGAGGAAACAGAAAGAATTGAGAGGGGTCCTGGTGTCCAGGAATCATCCGTCCGGGTGTTGGCACAGCCCCTTCACGTCCCCCCTGCGGGCCTTTTTGGTGCCTCTTTGCCACGTTCCCCGCTGGGCACATCCTCCAGGGCCGCCCTGCCTGCACACACACGATCCCGTTGCTCTTGCTCCAGCATCCCCCACCCCCAGGAGCCCCACACCCTCTCCAAGCTCCCTGCTGGGACCTTCTCTGGATTGTGGGGGCAGCTCTCAAGCCAGCATCCAAGTAGCCTGATCCATCCGCCTGGTCACAGACCCCGTGGCGTCCCCCAGTTCCTGCAATGGGGGGTGGATGGACATGAGGGGGCAGCTCCAGGTCGCAATCCTGCCTGGACATGTTGGGCAGGCCACCTGTGCTCGGTGACAGCTTGTGTCTTCATCACACCCGCTCCTGGAGGGTTTGTAAAGATTAAAATTCTTCACCTAAACATCGTTTCGTTCACATCTCTGGCATGTATAGGCGCTCAGTAATACTCACGTATAGTTATTACTGTTCATTATTCTACCAAGTCACCCAGGCTGGGAGTTCTAGAAAGTTCCATCCACCCTCCCCTTCACAGCTCATGTCTGACTTGTGCTCAAGAACTATGAAGGGTCCTGTGTGTCTGTCCCCTTCATCCATTCTGTGTCGCTGCCCAGCTCCATCCTCCCACCCTCCATCCTGCCAGGAGCCCCTCCCTCCCTGTGGGCCCTGATTGCACCGCCATCCACATCCCACTGCCCAGGGTCTCCCTAAGGCAAAGCTCAGATCTGGGACTCCCGAAGTCGACACTAGGTGGGCCCCGAAGGCTCAAGGGTGGGCTTATTGGAATAAACCAGCAGACGTAACGCCCCTGCCAGCTGCCCCTTGGGGTGCTCAAGGAGCCCTGGCCCCACTTTTTCCTTACAGCTGGAGGGACAGCTGCACTTGCTCAGAAGCTTTGTTGCCCCGCCCCCAGGCCCCCACCTCCCACCTCCTGGGTTGCCCTTCCTGCATCGCCCCCTGTTGAAACCCGCCCCCCATCAGGACCCCCATAAAAGCCCCTACCGTCGCCATGAAATCGTCCCAAATACACCTCGTTAGAGATTTCTGGATGCTCTGCTCCACACCCAAGTATCAACCGCTGCTCCTAGTGTTTGTCTGCCCCTTCAGCAAGCTCTGCTCATCCCCCTGCTTCCCCCACAGGTGCTGGGCACCGGGACAGTAGAGCCTGGCTCAGCAAGCCTGGCCGAACTGAGCTAAATGGGGGTGACCTCCGCCTAGCCCCCGCTCCTCGGCCTCGAGATTGGTACCCACCCTCTGTTCTCTCTCTTCTAGGCTGAGGCTCTGGGAGGATGCTGCACACACACACATACACACACACACACACAACACCACCTGTGTGATGAAATCCAGCCAGCGCCTGGGAGCTTCCGATTCTGATTGGTTGGCGTGTGGAAACATAAACAGACTCCAAGTTCAGAGTTGTGACATAAATGATGGAAACCTCATCTTTTCCCAAAACAAGCTGGGCCAAAGCCATGGAACGCATTGCTCATAAATCCTGGCTCTTGGCAGGGAAGCAGACTCCGGGGACAGTTCTATTTTTTAAAATTGACATTATTGAGATATAACTTATATTAAATAAAGTCCATCATTCCAATGAGCTTTGACAAATGCATTCACCATCATAATCAAGATATAGACTATTTCCATCATTGCTAAAAGTCCTAAATACACTTTTTTAATTAAAAAACCTTTTAAAGAGTAATTTAGGTTCACAGCATATTTGAGGGGACAGTACAGAGATCCCCGATACACCCTCCGTCACACGTACACAGCTTCCTCCACGATTGACATCCCCCACTGATATGTTTATTCCAGTTCACTAACCTACGTGGACACGTCATTATTACCCATCGTTTACATTAGGATTCGCTCTTGGTGTTGTACATTCTATGGGATTGACAAATGTATAACGACATGTATCCATCACTACAATATCAGACAGAATAGCTTCACTGCCCTAAAAATCCTCAGTGCTCCACGGTCATCCCTTACCCACCCCCACCACTGGCAATCACCAATCTTTTTACTGTCTTCCTAGTTTTGCCTTTTCCAGAAGGTCACATAGTTGGAATCATACAGTATATAGCCTTTTCAGACTGAATTCTTTCACTTAGTAACATGCATTTAAGATTCCTCCATGTCTTTTCATGGCTTGATCGCCCATTTCTTTTTAGTGCTGAATACTATTCTATTGTCTGGATGTATCACTGTTTATTTATCCATTCACCTGCTGAAAGACATCTTGGTTGCTTCTAAGTTTTGGCAATTCTGAATAAAGCTGCTGTAAACAGCCATGGGCAGGTTTTTCTGTGGACATAAGTTTTCAGTTCACTTTGGGTAACTACCAAGGGTCATGATTGCTGGATCGTATGGTAAGAGTATGTTTAGTTTTACAAGAAACTGTCAAAATGTTATCCGAGGTGGCGACACCATGTTGCATTCCCACCAGCAATGAGTGAGAGTTCCTGCTTCTCCTCTTCCTCACCAGCATTTGATGCCATCAGTGTTCTGGATTTTGGCCATTCAGATAGGTGTGTGGTGGTATCTTGTTGTTGTTTTAATTTGCATTTCCCTGATGATGGATGATGTGGAGCATCTCTTCATATGCTTATTTCTCATCCGTACATCTTCTTTGATGAGGTATCTGTTAAGGTCTTTGGTCCGTTCTTTGATCAGATTGCTCATTTTCTTATTGCTGAGTTTCAAGATTTCGTTGTATATTTTGGATAATAGTCTTTTATCAGATGTATCTTTTGTAAATGTTTTCTTGCAGTCTGTGTCTTGTCTGCTCATTCTCTTGACATTGCCTGTCACACGGCAGAAATTTTTAATTGTAACGAAGTCCAGCTTAGCGACTATTTCTTTAACAGATCACGCCTTTGATGAATCTAAAAAGTCATCACCATCGCCGAGGTCAGCTAGGTTTTCTCCTAGGTGATCTTCTAGGAGTTGTGTAATTTTGCATTTTACATTTTGGTCAATGATCCATTTTGAGTTAGTTTTTGTGAAGAGCTTAAAGGCTGTGTCTAGATTCATTTTCTTTGCATCAAGATGTCCAGTTGTTCCGGCACTGTTTGTTGAAAAGACTGTCTTTGCTCCTTTGCATTGCGTTAGCACCTTCGTCAAAGATCAGTTAGCTAGCTTTCTGTGGGTCTATTTCTAGGGTCTATTTCTTTTTATTCTGTTGCGTTGATCTGTTTGTCTGTTCTTTTGATAGCACCGCACCGTCTTGATTGCTCTAGCCTTACAGTAAGACTTGAAGTCAGCTGGTGTCGTTCTTCTGGCTTTGTTCTTCTCCTTCAGCATTGAGTTGGCTCTTCTGAGTCTTTCGCAGGGTCTTCTGGCTCTTTCTGGGTCTTCACATAAACTTTAGAATGAGTTTGTGGATATCCACAACATCACTTGCTAGGATTTTCTTTAGAACTGTGATGAATCTATAGAACAATTTAGGAAGAAGTGACATCTTGACAATATTGAATTTTCCTACCCACGAACATGTAATATCTATCCATTTATTTAGTTCCTCTTTGATATTTTTCATCAGACTTTGTTGCTTTCCTCATATAGATCTTAAACAAATTTTGTTACACTAATGCCTAATTATTTAAGTTTTTGAAATGCTAATGTAAGTGATACTGTGCTTCTAAATTCACTGCTGGTATATAGGAAAGCCATTGACTTTTGTGTATTAACCTTGTGTTCTGCAACTTGCTGCAATCACTTACTAGTTCCAGGAGAGTTTTTTGTTGATGCTTTCAGATTTTCTACATAGATGATCATATCATCTGTGAACAGTTTTATTTCTTCCTCTCCAATCTGTATACCCTCTATTTCTTTTTCTTGTCTTATTGCCCTAGCTAGCACTTCCAGCACAATATTGGAAAGGAATGGTGAGAGAGGACCTCCTTATCTTGTTCCTGATCTTGGAACCATTCTAGAATCAGAACCTTGTGCAGAGCACCAGTGGTCAGCGCACCAATGGGGCGAAGGTGGAGAACGCCGATTATGGCTGGACAGGCATGTTGGCTGCACGGCATGACTTACCAAGCACCAGGCCTGCAGGAGGGTGTGCTGGGGGAGGTGATGGATCAGCCACCTGCCTTGCTTTGGCCAATCAGCAAGTAGGGAGGTTAGCTTGTAGTTTTAGGGGAAAGAGATCCTCAGGTCTCACTCATGGCAGTGCTAAGTAGGGCATAGAGGGGGTAAAAGTGACAAGCTCTCAGGGGCTTGGATGTGGCAGCTGGCTCCTGATGTGGCCCAGGGGTCCCATCAAATTGCCAGTGTGGCCTGAGGCACCCCAGAAAGCCCCTCTTTGGGAATCACAGCAAGAGTGGGGAGGAGCATGTTCTGGAGTCACACAGCCTAAGGGGAAAACTGGATGCTTTGCTCCCACCCGTCGGGCAAGTGATGACACTTCAAGAATTGGTTCCTCCTTTTTGAAACAGGGTCCTTAAATAAGACCCTTGGTGTCTGACCCGAGAACCCTCCACACATGAGGCGACTCTTATGATTCCCCCGGGCCACCTTCTACCACTCGTCTGGAGCAGACACCATGGTCCTGCAGAGATGCGCTTGGGAAGGGAGAGAGGAGAGGCAGCAGAGTCGCCCTGAAGTAACCGTCAGAGAGGTGTTGGCTCTAGCTGACCACAGAGCTGGGGAAGCAGATTCTGGACAGATGGAGTGGGGTAGAGTGTAGAGGTGAGAGCAGGAGACCGGTCAGGAGCAGGGCTCTGGGACAGCAGTCCAGGAGGCCCAGCAGCTGCAGGGAGGTGAGCAGAGGGGAGGAGAGCCACCTGCTCCTCCTCCTGCATTTTGCCCACCCCGCACCTGGAGCCCGGTGCCAAGCAGACTTCTGTAGGCAACGCCAAGCGTCCTCACGGGATGGCCATCTCCTGGAAGCCAGTCTGCCGGCTCGCCTGGGTGCTGGGAACCTGGCTGAGCCTGGGTGCAGAGGAACGGCTGGCTGGTGTGCAGGAGTGAGAAGTGGCTTCCAGGTGGCCTGCGTGGTGCTGGGCAAGAGGTGATGCCAACTGGGGAATGAAGAAGCCAAACCAAACCCTGTCGCTCTCAGAGACAAAATCCACCTTGAAGGGAACACTTTAGAAAAGTAAGAGGGAATTCCTGAGCAGGCCTGGTGCGCAGCGAGCCTTCATTCCTCACCAGGGCCTGCAGTTGTCAAGGCTAGCCCCTTTCATGGATAAGCACACCGAGGCACGGAAGGCTCAGGGGACCTTGGGGGATGACAGCCCAGCTCTGGAGGCAGAAGATCCAGGTTCTAATCAAGGCTCCATCACCAACAGTTGTAGCCAAGTGACCCTGGGCAAGTCACTCAACCTCAGTGTGCCTCAGTTTCCACAACTGTAAAATATCTCATGATTTCACCTCCCTTAGGTCTTTCTTCAAAGGTGCCAGGTGGACCCCATCATCGCTCACAGGTATCAGCTGCCCCTCCCAGGGGAGGAGGAAGCTCTCCTGCCCCCTCTGATGCAAAGCTAGCTACGTGTCCGTCCGCCGGATGAAACATGGGGGCAGCAGCTCGTTCCCTGTCTGAGAAGGAGCTTTAAGAGGCAGCATGTGACGCACCCTTTTCTTTTCTCGTTGCCACGATTCCAGAAATGTTCCAGAGAAAGACGACTTCACGACTCTGGTTCTGGCGGGAAGACAGCACAGAGCAGAGCCAACGGGGGGGACACAGAGCATGAGGAAGAAATAAATCTGTGGCCTTGGCCCCTGAGGCTTTGGGTGGCGTTGAGCGTAACCTCTCCTGCGCTGCCCAGCAGATGCCCCCCTCCCCCCCCGCCGCGTCCTGAGCGCCCCATGCGCTTGAGCTGTCCTCCCGCACGCCCGGTTCTCCCCAGCACTCACCACATTTGCAACTAGCGACCTTCCCTTTACAGTTTGCTTGTCTTCCGTCTCCCCTTAAAGGAACGTAAACTCTGTAAAAGCAGGAATATTTGTCTCGTGTTCACGACTGTATCTTTTGCACCAGCAACAGCGCTTGGCACATGGAAGGCACATGCATGCACACACATGAAACATTGAACAAATAAACACAAAATAGAAGTTAACCTAGGCTCTGTCCTAGATGAAATATATATGTTTTTAATTTTAAAAAATGACCCAACATTTCAAACGCTATTACTATGACGCCCATTTTACAGATGAGAAAACTGTATCACAGAGCTTTCGAGAGCTTGCCCGAGGTCATGCTGAGCCGGCAGGTGGGGCCCGTCCAGTCTCCAACCGCTGTGTCATTCGGCCTGTCAACAGTGCCTTCTTCACCACGTTTGTTGGGAAGTGGCCAAGGGCTCGGGACCCGAGAAAAATCAACGAATGGCCGAAGCCATGGATGGCGTGCAGCTGGCCTGCTGACGTAACTTGCCCAAGGTTGCAAAGCTCGGAAGAGGCCGGGCAATGTCCTCCCAGGCCTTCTGACCCCAAAGCCGGCGCTTGTTCTGGGCTTCGGCAGGTCTCAAGCTTGGCCGAGCTCCAGGATCACCTGGGCGATTTCAGAAACTGTAGATCTGAGTCAGAACCTTTTCGGATAAGCCCAAAGCGTTGGGCTTTTACAGAGCAGCTCAGATGCAGCTGGCCCACAGACCAGCTCAAAGGAAACTCATTGCCAGGTGGTGGCAGACCCTCCACTCCTCTCTGTGGCCAAATGACAGGACCCGGGGGCAAGCCGGCCCGTCACCCTGCCGGCTAAGGGGCCCGGCCCTGGGCTTCCACCCTCATGTTGGCAAGTCCCCAGTCGAGCAGTTTGGTGGGGTTTATCGATTTCACCTCCCCTCCCACCCCAGCTGAGACCCCAGCCCAGACCTCTGGTGTTGTGAAGAGTGGCAGAGGGGTGACCCCGTACACAGCAGCCACGAACAGGTTGAGGGGGATGGCCTACACCAAATTCTGGTTTCTCTCAGGACAGTGGTTGGAAAGCAGAGCCCCCAGGTGCCCACCAATATCCCGTCTGTTATTCTCCCCACACACTCCCCTCCTCCCGGATTAAAGACCCTGGACCCCTCCTGACAAGACTGCGTGCTGGACGCCGGTGAAAGTTCTTCTGGGAATTTCCCTTTTGGAGCTTGTTATGGGCTGAACTGTGTCCCCCAAAATTCCTATATCAGAGTCCTAACCCCTAGTTCCTCAGATCATGACCTTATTTGGCAAGAGGGTCATTGCAACTGTAGTAAGTAAAGATGCAGTCACATTGGAGCAGGGTGAGCCCTTAATCCAGCAAACTGGTGTCCTTACAAAAGGAGAAACTGAGACCTGGAGACAGGTGGAGAGATCGCCACGTGAGACAGAGCGGAGATCAGAGGACACTTCTCCAAGTCAAGGGTTCCAAAGATTTCTGGAAAACGCCGAAAGCTGGGAGCGAGGCCTGAAACAGATTCTCCTCTGAGCCTCAGAGGGAACCAACCTTGCCGGCCCTTGGTCTGCGACTCCAGCCTCCAGAGCTGGGAGAGGATGGCTGCTGCTGTTCCGAGTCCTGCACTCTGCTGTACGTCGTCACGGCCGCCCCAGGACGCTCCTGCAGGGTGGCAGCGAGAACCTCCTGCATCTCGGGCCAAGGAGCTGAAGGAAGGGGACTTGGAGGCTGAGAGTCATTCTGTCCCTTGGGCCACAGAGAAACTCATCTCACGTAGCAGAGAATGAAGTAAAAAAACAATGTGAAATGGAAACGAGAGAGAATCCTGTAGATGACCAAACTTTCTGCTGTGCCCCCAGCCCCGGGGCAGGCCCGGGCTCCTCCCGGATTCCTTAATCCCCCTCCAACACACACAGTGCTGGGAGTAGGAGTTTTTGGGCTGCAGATGACAGAAGCACTGTTACTGCACGTGCTTTCTCAAAAGGGCGAGCATTTGGCTGTCACACCCTTAAAGGCCCAGATCATGTTCCCAGATCCAAACCCTCAAAGAGAAACTCGACTCCGAATGCTGCTGCTGCACCCATGCATCTGTTTCTGCCTTGTTTCCAGGCCAAAGCACGACCCCGGGGTTTCTCCTTGGCAGACACCGGCGGTTTCCTTCCAGCATCCCCTCCACTGCCCCTGTGGCAGAGCCCTCTGCAGCCACATACTCCAGAGAGGGAGCCTTTCTCGCCCCTGATCGGAACGTGGTTGGTCTGAGCCGGTCCTTCCTCTTGCTGAGGACTGGATCAGGCCCTGAAATGTGGTCGGTGGTGTTGAGGGAACGTTTTTGCAAACCCAGGGGAAGCATTTTCCTCGCTAGTTTAAGAACAAAAGAAGCATTGCCAGGAGACCCCAGCTTGCATGTGGTGCCCAGACGCACAGCAGCCATCTTCCATCCCTGGAGGGCGCCGTGCCTGCTGTGCAGCTGATAGAGGAGTGGAAGGTGAGAGCCTTCTGGGCCTTTGATAACATCATCACAGTGCTGAAACTGCAGACTCTGGAGCCCCCCCAATCCCTGACTTCTCATTTTATGGAATAACAGACATCTTATTGTTTACACTCTCTTGGTCAGGTCTTTTGTTACATACAGTCAAAACCATATTAACTTCCATACTTCCCAAAGCAAAAATACATGAATTGATGACGGCTCTTCCTGGAAAAATCGTCGCAAATGGGCTGCTGTCATGGTCCTGGTCTCATATGGGTTCAAAGATGCGTGTACATAAGGAAAGATGTAAGGGGGTAAGACAGTGTAAATATCAAACTGATGCACTCGCCTCTCTCCTGAGATCCTGTTCTGCGGCCCCCCACCTCCAAGACCACGCCAGGAGGCATCTCACCCCAGGGAACCGAGCCTGGGGAACAGAGTCCATTGTCAGCACTGCATCTGGGAACTAGGATTACGAGAACTCCTTAGCAAAACAAGAGAAGTGAAACAGATGTTGCCAAGAGAAGGGACTTCTAATTTGTTCTCTCTCTCTTGAACTCATCAGGACCAAACCTAAAAGTCACACTGAGCTTCTTCCAAGTTCTGTGGGATGTCCTTGCTGCCTGTTATTCGTAAGCCACATCCAATGACCTTTCTGCTCTGGAGGACGTGGAGGGAGGAGAGTGGATGGAAGGAGCCACAGCAACCTCCCTGCGGGTGCCATCTTGGACGGAAGCAAGAAACAGTGGAATCTCGGAAACGCGAACTCTTTATCCAAGTGAGATCCAAATTTACTTCAAAAGACTGTTTTTGAGGTTTTAGGGAGCCATCACAATGCCCCTTTTCCCTTCTGTATAGTTTCCTGAGGCTACAGATTGGACGGCTTAAAACAGAAATTCATCTCTCACAGTCCTGGAGGCTGGAGGTCAGAGATCAAGGTGTTGGCAGCGACGCTTCCTTATGGGTGTTCTGAGGGGGAATCCGCCCACGCTTCTCCCCAGCTTCTGGTGTTTTGCCGGCGATTCTTGGCTCCCTTGGCTTGTAGGTGCCTCACCCCATCTCTGCCTTCATCTTCATCTCCCTGGGTGTTTGTGTCTGTGTCCAGAGTTCCCCTTTCTATAAGGCCCTCAGTGATGCTGGATTAGGGGCCACCCTACTGACCTCATCTTAACTACATCTGCAGAGACTTTATTTCCAAGTAGGGTCACATTCTGGGGCACGGGGTGGATGGTGTTTAGGATTCTGATATATCTTTTTTAGAGGACAGTAATCAACCCATAACACCTCCTTAGTTCAGAATGAATGGTTTGAGAGGAGAATAGATGTGTCAGACAGATAAAGACTGAAATAGCAGCCCTTGGTTGCTGGTCACGTTGATTGAGAGCACGTGCCTTAGATCAATAGCCATAACGGGCTCCGCCAATTGAATGTGCCCCTCTCAAACCCTCCGGGGAAACTCAGCACACCGTGGGAGTGTCTATCAGCACAGCCCCTCTGTGGGCAGGTAAACGCACAGCAAAGACAAGCAGCTATTACTGCTCCCAAATTCACCCATCAGAGAGTTCCCTCCTGCTTTGGGCCAGGCAGCCTCTGGTGAAGTTCTCTCACAAACCCACCCTCCCCTTCCTTCCCACTCACCTCATCCTGTCCCCACCCTCACCCACCGCTCAGTGAGGTAAGATGGGGGAGGTAACCCACAACACTCAGAGAGAAAGAGCTGGGTTTCCTTTGCACATCTGTGTGCGACATCAATAAATGGGAAGCCAATGGATATAGTGACATGATTCAAAATAAAATACACCATAATATACATTAATAGACTATGTGGTGAGTCTAGACTGGGTGACAGAAATATATAAGTATTTCAGAAACTCTGACATCTGCCATGCCTCAGTCCAGTTGGCATGGATGCCTGCCTACCGGTGTCCCTGACGTAGGCAGGTCCTGAAAAAATATACGTTAAATAGATGTAGGGATGGATGTGTGTGGAGTCAGGGTCAGTCTGATGTGGTAATTAAATGCCTCTTTTCAGTGTTTTAGCATTATAATGTTTCAATTTTGTGAACCTATGTATAAATTGTTAGTAACAAGTGAAATGTGAGAGCAAATAAAAAAATTAAACCAAATGGAAAAATTATTTTGAAAGAATTAAACCAAACTGCTCAGTCTGAGGGGGCAGTCCCTACAAGACCGCCCTTGCTTCAGACACTGGCTCTAATTTTGGGGTCCCCAAGGGCACCCTCAGTGCTGAGCCACTGGCTAAAATTTTGGGGTTCCCCACAACCATGCTCAGGTTTGACAATTTGCTAGAACAACTCGTAGAATTCAGGAAAGTGTTGTGCTTGTGATTACAGGTTTTTGACTGCTAAAGGATGTCAACAGTACCAGCAAAAGGAAGAGGTGCATAGGGCCAGGGAGCTGACCGGGAGGGTTCCACGTGTGAAACTGCTGTGTCCTCTGGACATTTTCGCTCTCCCAGTATCAACCTCTGACAATACACGCTGAGTGTCCCCAACCCAGGAGACTCACCCAAGCGTCAGAGTCCAGAGTTCAGTTGGGCCTTCATTGTGCAGACACGAGTGATGGAGTCATCCGCTGTGTGGTTGAACCCAACCTCCAGCTCCCTCTCCTCCCGGGAACACAGGCTGATTCCTTGTGTCCCAAAGCACAACCCTCTAATCGTGTGGTTGGTTGGTCTTCCCGGCACAGCCAGCCCCTTCCTGAATCATCCGTTAGCACAGAGCATCAGGGAGGATAGCCTATCGGATGTGGTACGGAGGGCTCCGCCATGACTTGGAAATTCCATGGGGGTAGAAATTACCTCCCAGGCCCCAGGAAGAAAGCCAGTGGTACCTTTAGGTGGGATCATAATTCCTCGTTACAAAGCTATCACAGCATGTGACTGAATTGTAAAGAGACAAATATTTATGGTGTTAACTTCTGGATCCAGAAACGGAAGCCCCCTTGAAGGAATACTTAAATTTATGAAGACCTAGGTGTGGGGTGTTTTGGAGACGCCCATATGCGAACTCATGCAAAGTAAAATATATGAGATTGTAGCATATGTTCTGCCCATCCGAGGTGTGATGGTGCATGACGGCAAAATTGTTGAACATTCATAAAGATGGGGACAAGAATGCCATCACTTTGCTGGAGGAACTTGTGCCTAAACCTGTGTCCGTCGCTGAAAAGTGGTCAGCAGCGTGACTCATTCATTCCGTGGTTGTGCGGTGCCTGCTGTTTGTGAGATGGCTATGGCTCTCTGAACACTCGCTTTCCTTCAGAGGTCATAATTTTCACCACAAGATCATTCTGAAAGGGACTCTTGTCCCCAGTCTTCTGAAAGAACCCCAAACAGTAATCAGTCCATTTAAAAAATACTTAAATAACAATTTTTATCTCCCCAAAGGAAACTGGCTAAAGAGTCAGTCACTGGTTGCTAAAGAAACAAAACCCACAGAGCAGGTGTTACAGGCTGAATTGTGTCACCTCCAGAACTGGTATGCTGAAGTCTTGACCCCCAGGACCTCAGAGTGTGGCTGCATTTGGAGACCAGTGTTTACAGAGGTGACTGGGGTAAAATGAGTTCATCAAAGTGGAACCTAATCTGAGGTGACTGCGTCTTTATAAGAAGAGGAGATGAGGACACAGACACAGAGGGACCATGTGAGGACACAGGGAAAAGACGGCTGTCTACACACCAAGGAGAGAGGCCTCAGGAGAAACCAGCCCTGCCGACACCTTGATCTTGGGCTTCCAGCCTCCAGGACCGAGAGAGTAGATTTCTGTTGTTGAAGCTGCCCCGTCAGTGGTATTTGTTACTGACCCTGAGCTGACTCGTGCCATGGGTGGACAGAAGCACTGAAGACGCTCTGAAGGGGAAACTACACGTAAATCAAGTGTATCCTTAAGAGTAGGAGGGCCGCGAGCTGGGGCTCTGATGGGAGCACAAAGGGGAGGCGGACAGGAGCAGTGACACTAAGCCGCCACCTGCCTCCGTGTGCTTACGGTTCTGTCCATTGGAGTCCAGCTCCTCTTCCTGTTGGTTCAGAAAATTTGGGATCATCAGTCAGGGTCTCAAAAACCAGCCCCAGCATTTATTTTGAGTAATATCTGACAATCAGAGGGGCATGTGGCCAGCCCACCAAGACCAGACCCTGGAGGCCGTGGTGGGATCACTGTTTCCCAAATCTACTGACAACAGAGGAGAGGGGGAGGGGAGAGAAAAGAAACTGGCCACCAATTGTTTGGAGCGTGGGGTGGAGGCATTACAACATTGATTCCAAAATATCATTAATTTGTGACATTGTTTTCAACAGCATCAAAGAGGTGTGGGGGAGACAGGAGGGAGGAAAAGTGAAGAAGAGAAATTGTGCGACATGGACCCAGTCTGTTCTCACAATGTCGTATTATTATGAAAGTAATAGACAGTGACTTCAGAAAACTCAGAAAATGCTGTGAAGATCAGGGGTGCAGTTAAATTTCTCACTAATCCGCCCAAAGAAAGCTGATGTTGTGTTTGGGAGCGATACTCAGTACAGAAAATTTGTGCATGTTCTTGTCACTAAATATCATGCTGTGAAAATGTCTATCATGATTAAAAAAAAAATCCTCCAAACATCGTTTCTGCAGCTACACAATAATCCACCCTGCGAATGAGCCACAATAAACGTTTCCTCTATTTATAGAAATGTTTCTCCGCTTGTTCCTCATTTTAAGCAACAATGCCACCAACACATTTATGCTGGAAAATTTATTTGCATCTCTGATCACTTCAGCAGAACAGTTCCCAGAATGGGGATCGCTGAATGACGTCAAAACCTGGACTCTGGATCCACGCTGTCAGACCACTCACCATTTATCAGAAAGCTGTGTGGATTCACTACCAGCAACAGAAGGGTGGCCAGTGGCGCTGAAACACAGGGCATGTGTTTCTAAAATCAAAGCCGAGTGAAAGAAATTTTGCTTAGGGGATTTCACAATAGCTTCTGAAATAATCATTAATATCAGGGAATTATAAAGAGCTAGTGTTAGGAGTCTAATTACGCTGCCTTCAGCCCTGGCGTCATGACCTCTCAAGGTCACGTACAGGCATCTGCTCGCCCTGTCCCCCTGGTGTTCTCCACTGCACCCTGCCATGTGAGTCCCCCTCAGCGCCCACCTGGACGCAGCTCTGGCCGTGGGAGGCCCCTCCCCTCCTTTTGCCTCTTCAGCGTCTCTCCAGATGTGTTCCCGGGGAAGAGAACAAGTTTTCTTTGCACTTACTAATTTCCTCCTTTACCCGAAGACGGATTTATTTTTGCTCTCCGTATGCAAACGCCCTTGGCTTCCGAGGAGAATCGGGGAGAATCCAGGTGTTTCCAGGCACCCTTGGCACCTGAACCAACAGCTTGGCTGCTCTCGGGGACTAGCTCCACTGAATGCTCTTGTTTTCCTCTTCTGTCTTCATCTCCTTCGCTGTGCACACGGTAGGCACCAGTTCTCGCTCTCCGGTTGCCACGGACAGCAATGCTCAATGTTTGTGCTTCCAGACAAACAGCCCTGACCTTGCTCAGGAAGAGCGGAGCTGCTGTCGGATTCAAAAGAGCCAGGGGACCCTGGGAGGTCTACTCGACCAGGTCTGCCCGGGGCTGCTCTTCAGGCCCGTGATTGCTTCCAGATGAGTAGGTTCCCCTCCAGGCGGCCACTTGTCATTGGAAGGAAAGAATAATGTTGGCTGCAGAGGCAGGCCCACAGAGAACTCTCACATGGACCCCAAAGCGCCAAGACTGCCAAGCTGTCACCAGTCCGCATGGCTTGTCACACCCACATCTTGAACCACATAGCAAAGACTATGACCTTAGCGTCCAAAGAGGCCAGGGTCTACCTCCCGACCTTGCTGCTGTGTGACTCTGAGTTGTCACTCGAACTTGTGAATCCACAGCTTCCTCATGAGGGACAAATGAGATAATGCACACACAGCTCTCACAATCATGCACAGAGGAGCTCTTCGTGGATGTGACCTCCTCCAGCCACCACACCCCTGCAGCTGTCCCCTGACTTGCTCGGCCTGGGCCACCGTCTTCCTGATGGTAAGGACTCAGCCCACGGAGGGTTCATTCCTCACCTGGTGCAGGTGTGCAAGGGGAAGGTACAGGGCAATGGGCAGGGGCTTAATGTAGAGCTGGGCAGTGCCTGCCTGCTTTTCTGGGCATAAACACAGCCTAAGATGTCTCCACTGCACAAGGGGGCTTGCAGAAAGTGGGGCTGCTGCTCCCCGCACCCCAGTGGAATTCTCAGGGCGCAGAACCCTCCCTCTGACAGAATCGCTCCTCCTCCCGGGCTCTCTACCGCTGGCTGCCTCAGAGCACCCAGGAACCAGCCCACATCCTGAGGGTGACTGAAAGCCGGGGCTGGAGAAACGGCACCAGGACCTTCCGGCTCAGCTGGACACAAGCAGGGCAGGTCTCACACTGGAGGGTCTGACTGTGCACACCACCCACCCACCAAGGTGGGCCTGGGGCTATCCCGAGGCTCAGAGCTGCCTGGGGTCTCCTGTTTTCTTCCTCCCTCTCTCCTCCCTCCCTCCTCCCTCCCTCCCTGCCTCCTGCCTTCCTGCCTTTCTCCCTCTGTTTTCTTTCTTTACTTTTCCTTCTTTAAGGTGTAATTTACGTACAGTGAAATGCAAAGGTCCTAAGGGCAGTTTTATAAATCTTCACAAACACTGGCACACACGTAAGCACCACCACCATGAAGATATAGAATGTTCTCGCCTCCCCAGAAGTTCGCACATTATCTTTCCACTCAGGCGCGCCCCGCCCCGCCCCTTCTCTGCTTTCTGCCGCCACGAATGAGTTTTCTCTCTTCTGGAATTCCCTGTACGCGGACTCATGCAGCACACAATCTTCTGCACCAGCCTCTTCAGCTCAGCGTGCTGTTGATTCATTCCCGCCATGTGAGTTGCAGGCTGCCCTTTCGTGGCTGAGGAGCTCCCCATGTAAGCGTGTGTGCTCGATCTGCTTGTCCCCTCACGTCTCGACGGACACGTGGGTTGTTCCCGTTTGAGGCAACCGTGAGTCAAGTTGCTGCGAACATCCTTTGGACCTTTGGAACATCCTTTGCACCTTTGGGTGGACGCATGCTTTCATCCTCCCAGGAAGGAGTAGGGTTGCTGGGTGGTGGAGGAGAGGCACAGAGGGCATTATAAAATCTGCCCAACAGTTTTGCAGAGCGGTAGTTGTGCTGCTTTGTCCCCAAGAGTGTCTGAGAGTTCTCACTGCTCTGCCACCTGCCTTAGTCCCCACAGCTCTCTGTGTGGCACCAACAAGCCCTGGTGACCTGGCGATAGGGACCCTGGGTGACCGTCCCACTAGGAAGCTTGCGGTTTTGGTGAGGGCTGAAATGTCCTGTTGGCATCCTGTCGTCTTAAGGTGCTCCAGGAGTGGGAAAGAAACAAACAATGAACGATCGGTGAGCTTTCAGATTCTCACCAAAAGGTGAGCCGCGGATGTGTGGCTCCAATTCTCAGTGTGCACTCAGGATTCAGTCCATTTTCCAGTCCAGGCTAATTAAAGCTCATGCTTATAGCTGCCTTCCTGTGAGACGGCATAGGGAATGAAACCCGGCTCAGGGGCTGAGTTCTCAGACGGGCTCCCCACCTATCCTCGTCCCCTCCCCCCATGTCACTGCCCCCAACCCCAACCCAGTGGATGAGCCTGGAGTCCCACTGTCTGGCCTGAACGGGCCCTGCCTCTCTCTGCTGGGGTGACCTTGGGCAAGTCACTGAAGCTGTTTGTGCTTTTGTTTCCTTGGCTGTAAAATAAGGATAATGGAAGTGCCGACCTCATGGAAGACTGCGAGAGAGCACACGAGCGCACCGAGGGTAGAACACAGCACCTGCACCTGCACCTGCACCTGCACCTGCACCTGCACCTGCACCTGCACGCAGGAAGCAGATGTCGACGTGATGGGAGTGACCAAAGTGAAGACGACAGTGTCCCCACAGCACCCGTACTTCCCCCTTGGATCACGGCCTGCCCCCAGCCTCTCCATCTCCAGCCCTGGTCCCAACAATGGGAGATCCCACGGTGATCTCTGTGACACAAGACTGATGATGATGTCCCCTTCCTAAAGCCCACCAGTGGCCCCCACGGTCTTCAGGATGAAGTCCAAACACAGTGCCATGGCTCTTTGCGATCGGACGTGTGCTGATTTTCCAGCTCATTGCCTCTGCAAATTCACACAAGCCCTTTGGTCCAGCCGTGCAGCCAAATGCCCGCCACCCGTTGGGAATCCCTGAGCTCTCCCTGCAAGACGTTTATAAATGCTCCTCCCTCTCTGTGATGCTCCTTACCCCGTGTCCACCTGGCTGATTACTACCTTCCTTTCAAGGTTAAATCTCCTCCAAGAAGCCTTTCCTGACTTTCCACATTGAATCACCCCCCACTCTGGGCTACAGTAATGCATCATGCACACTTTTGGCTTGGCGTTTTGCACATTGCTATGTTCCTTTGAGTAGAAGTGGGCCCTTTCTGAGCAGGAATGTGACTTACCATTTCTGCTTCTGCCCAGTACACAAAATGGACTCAATGATTGTTACTGAATAGATAGCTGGATGGATGGATGGATGGATGGATGGATAGGCAGGTGGGTGGATGGATGGATAGATAGACAAAGGGGTAAATGAGTGGATGGATGGGCAAGCAGGTGAATGGATGGATGGATAGGTGAGTGGGTAGATGGATGAGTGAGTAAATGGGTGGATGGTTGGATAGACAGGAGGGTGGATGGGGACGCATGGCTGAATGGATAGGGGTGTGGGTGGGTGGGTAGTTGGATGGATTGGAGGGGGTGAGTGGAGGAGGAGTGGTTGGGTGGATGGATGGGCAGGTGGGTGAGTGGGTAGATGGGCGGGTGGGTGATTGGGTGGACAGATAGATAGGAGGTAGGTGGGTGTTGATTGATGAGTGGATGAATGGATAGGGAGGTGGGTGGATGGGTGGGTGGGTGGGTGGGTGGATAGGTAGATAAATAGATAGAGAGAAGGGTTAATGGGTGGATGGAGGGGTGGTTGAGTAGATGGGTCGGTGGGTGGATGGATGGATGGATGGATAGGTGAGTGAGTGAATGGATGGATTGGCGGGGGCGGGGGGGTGGCGTGCAGTGGATGGCCAGAGGGGAGTGTTGAGACTCAACTGAATGAAACTGTTGAGACACCATGACATCCTCACCTCACATCCACCCTTGATATGATTTCTCTCTGGTGGGATTCCTTAGTCACAGAGAGGTCTCAGGCAAATCATTTTTTAAAATGATCAGACAGGAACAGAAGGAGGATGACCCTCTTGCTTCATTTTCTCCCTGTGTGAACCCATCCTAACCTCCACCACTAGACTAGCCTTCCCCAAACACCTCTTTTTATTTAATCCTTTTCCAACACCCCCACCCCCCACCTTACCCACCACTGCCCTTAACCACGGTCTCTAGAATTCCAGGAAAAGATGCATTAAGACTGAAGCTATTGGCTACGGAATATTAGGAAACTGTGCTGACAAATGACCCACCTTGTGCCGTTGGAGTCAGGTGATGGGCTCACAGAAACAACAAGACAAAAATAGCAATGGCAGCGAAGGTGTCCTGAGCGCTGATCATGTGCCAGACGCCTCGCTCAGGGCTTCTCACTCACCCCAGATGCCAGACAAGGAGCAGCCTCCCAACCGCACGTTTTTATTGGAGCTCTTGTCAAGAGGACAACTCAACCTTTGGATCAATTCAGCCTTGTGACCATTGATTCTGCAAGTGTCAGGGGCTGACTGTGAGGAAAGTCACCTAAGGCCCTTCTCTCCTTACCCGAAGGTGAATCAAGAGGCGTCTCTTGGCTGGGGGCCACTCACCACCCTAGAGAAGAAAGCAGATACACGCCTGCCACACTGGAAGGAGGGAGGGTTCAGGGACTCTCTTCACAAAGGGCAGGAGCTCCTGTCTTCTTGTTTGGGCTGTCGCTGTGGTGTCCGTGGTCAACTCACTGTGCTGCATTAGCAAACCCCACAGCAGCCCTGCCTCGAACTTGTGCGCAGCCAGGGCAGAGCAGTGTGGTGATGAGTGTGGCTTGTCCTAAAGCCAAATCTCTGATTAGGGGATTAGTAGGGAGCAGAGCCCACCTGTGATTTCCCTTGTGGCAGAGCCGAGAGCTCTGAAGCCTGGTGCCACGCTCCGAGCTGCTTAGATGTCGTGCCCACCGGGGATTAGCACCAGAAGTGGCAGAGCTCTCTTTCCGGGGCCATTCCCTTTGGCACACCAACATGCTCCAGCGTCTCTCTTCCTTAAAAACCCACCTGTGACACATGACAAAGATTCCTTCCTTGACCAAACTTCAATTGGGCTCCTCTTCTTTAATTAGCCCTCTTCTCAACTAGGCCTTGACCTTGGTCTGCCTTGGCAAGAATCTCCCTACTCTTGATGGCTCCCCTTAGTGATTTTCCATCCACTGAGCTGCTTGTCCCTATTGTCGTTGGAGTTAAGCTCTGTCTCTCTCCCACGTTGCAGTAGTCTTGAATAAAGACTACTTCCTCACCATTTTAACAAGTATCAGAATAATATTTTACACTCCACGTTTTCCTCCATTTACTAGCCCATTTCTTGGAAAACTTCATAGCAAAAATTCACAGGCCCTCTCTCGCCCCCACTGCCCGATACCCCTGGAGCTCACTGCAAATGTGCTTCCATCTTCTCTGTCCTGTTGAACTGGCTTCTTCCAAGTCGCCCCTGGACCCCGTGTCCCCAGCTCCAGTGGCCACTTCTCTGTTTTTGTCAGCTCGTCCTCTCAGCAGCACTCAACGTGGGGTCCACTCACTGCTTTCAACACTTTATTCTCTCAAGCCCTAGGGCATCTCCCTGTCTGTGTCCTTCCTCGCACGCCCTGGCCGCTCCTCCTGAGCCTCCCGAGCAGTTGCTCAAACTCCCTGAATTCCAAGTGTCTGACTGTCCAGAGCCCTTTCCTGGTCTCTCTTCTTTTCTCTCTTTACCCTCTTGCCCTAGGAGACCTCAGACAGTCCCGTGGCTGTAAATACCATTGGGCATGCTGATGACGCCAAGATTTAACTCCTGACTCCTCCCAGGAGCTCAAGACTTATATAATTAACTGACAACTCAGTATTTGCATTGGGATGTCCAATGGATCTCAAACTTACTTTGCCTAAAACAAAACCATTGATTCTTCTCCCCCTTGCACACACAAAAAACCAAACAACAAAATAAAGCAAAACCTTTTATTCTCTTAGCCTTCCCCACTCACTCCATTCACTCATCAAATACCCGTGGGGCAGGCACTGTTCTAGGTTCTGGGCCCCTGCAGTGAACAAAAGAGACAAAAATTCCCTTCTGGCAGGTAGCAGCACCATGTGCCCGGTTCCTTAAAACAAAGGCTAGGGAACTACCATTATTCTTGTTTTCCCCCACATCTGTGGCTCCCAGCTGGGTGCTTTCCCCCACAAGGGACATTTAGGCAAGGTCTCAAGACAGGTTTGTTGTCATACCTTGGGAAAGGGCACTATTGGCATCCAGTGTGTGGAGGTCAGGGATGATTCTAAAATCCTACAGTACATCAGACAGCCCCCCAGACCACAAAGAAAGATCCAGCCCAAAATGTTACAATGCCAAGTTTGAGAAGCCCCAACCTGCACCCAATCCATCAACACACACCATTGGCTTTGCTTCCAACATAAATCTCAATCTTACAGCCTCTTCCACCTCCATGGCCACCAACCTGGTACAAACTGCCTCTCTCTCGTGAGGTTATTGTAACAGACTATTAAAACAATGAATTTTCCTTCTTTCTCACTAGGCCTTTTATCCTTGTCATCAGGGACTTTCCTTTTCTGTATCCCAGGCAACTATCAGAGGATTTGGCACTTCTTCCTGTGTATTATCATCATCATCACCATCATGATCACCATTATCACTATCATCATCATCACCATCACTATCACCATCACCATCATCATCATCATCACTACCACCATCATCATCACCATCTCCATCACGATCACCATCTCCATCATCATCATCATCATCACCATCGCTAGCACCATCACCATCATCATCATCATCACCATCACCATCATCATCACCACCACCACCACCATCACCTTCATCATGCTCACCATCATCATCATCATCATCATCATCAACATCCACTGGGCGTTGACCTTGTTCTGGGCCCTGTGATGGGAACTTTACACACATCATCTCATATAATGCTCCCATGCCTCTCTGGGGTGGGCATTATTGCAGTAATTTTACAGACAGTGTTCCATTAACTGAGAGATTAGGTGCCTAACCTCTGGGAACAGGCTGCCTGGCTCTGTCAAATTACTCCTACACGTCTTTAGGGAGAAGTTATTTCATTTCTCTGTTTCTCAGTTTCCTCATCTGTAAAAGGGGTGAAACAATAGCACTCCCTTCCCAGAGTTATTCCAAGAGATGTTTCATTGGAAGCAATTAGAATGGTGCCTGGCACGCCGTGAGCACTCAAAAAATGTTAACCACTCCATCAACTTGTTTACAGAAAATAGGGAACCTGAGGCTTACAGGGATTAAGTCCCTCACTCAAAGCCATATGGTAAGCGGTCAGTTATAATTGCTCCACCACACAAGGCTGCCTCCCGCTAAGACCAGGAGATGGCTGCTGAAAAAAGGGGTGGAACGCCAGAACAACTAGGCACCAGGACCGGCCGGCCAGCTCTTTTGATCCACAGGATTCCAAGGAGGCTGGAGACTTCCCTTCCTGATTTCCATCAAATGTTCTAGAAAAACAAAAGCCCTGAATTAGGCTCTCATTGTTTTAACAGATTTAACCTTTTAGAATTCTCTCTGCTTTCCTCTCTAATCCTGCCTTCACCATTTTAGAGGAATAGTGAGATGAAATTTCTCCCCCCTCCTCTCTGTTCTCCGAGGCACCATCGTAATCACCGCCTCCACCCCCCTGCTGACCTCGGCGCACCAATCTCAAACCCCGGTCTCCGAGCCCAGCCTTGCAGGGACAGAGATGAGACAGCGGAGATATATCGGTGACGCTTGCCCCACTGTAAGTTAGCCTGTCTGCCTGGCTAGAGAAATTATTCTCAAAGAATGCTGCCTAAAGTTCATTTTTTATCACAGTGACAGAAGCAGATATTTTTAGGGGCCAGTGGCCACTGAGAAAAAGAAAAACGGAAAGAGCCATTGTCCCCAACCAATGAGATATGTCTCAGCCCAGCAATCTGTACTTGACCCTGGGTGGGGAGCATGGCTCGGGCCCACTGGGGGATGGCCTGAGGTCCTGGCAGAAGCCCCTTCCCTTCCCAACATCCCCAAGACTGCAAGCAGGGTGGAAAATGTGTTGCCTTTGTTGCCTTCCCCCTACAAACACGCCACACTCTGCTCACGGTGTTCCACCTGTAGGAAGCGCTCTTCCCTCCTTTCCAGTTCTTACACACCTGACGACACAGAGCTGGGGGGTCTCTTCCTCCAGGAAGTCTTCCCTCAGTCCCCTTTATGTGTATCTTTTTATCCACCCCCGTTCCCTCATGTGGCTTGCCCTGTGTTCCACAAGGCACACCTCTTTCCTCCTGATAACATCTCTTTGCTTTTTGGAACATTCCTGAATAATCCTCAGAAGGACAGGTAAATTCTTTGGCACCTTGGACCTCTCCCGATGACCCAAAGCCCTCCCTGCCCCTCCTGGGTAGCCGTCTGAGAGAGCCAGCCCTTCTCAATTGACCCCGGATTGAAGGAGGACTTTGACATCAGAGAACCTGGTCTGGGCTGCACAGGGAGACAGGGCCGGTCCTGCCGGCCTCCCCAGCCCTGTCTCTCTCTCCTTCTCCCCACCTGCCAGGGACCTCAGCCAGAAACCAGGGGCCACCCTCACCTCTCCCCTCCTCCACATCCCACTCCCATCCGCAGGACCTGCCCGCCTCCCCTCTTAAATAATTCTCTCCTTATGTCCTTGTCTCCATCCTCATCTGGCTCAGGATTGCATCGCCTTCCACCTGGCCTCTCTCCTTACAGCCCAGTGGGCTTTATTCTTCTTAAATTAGTTCTCGATGTGGCAAAGCCGGAGCTCTCTGTTAGAGACCTGAGCCTGAGCACACCGCTCTCGTCAGGAGACTTTCAGTGCGTCTGCCGCCACGGGCCGTAGCCCTCCTTGGCCTGACGCGGCCCTTGAGCTTTCCCAGCTGGCCTCCTGGCTTCGGTGGCACCCTGTGGCAGAATTGTTTCACTGGGAGGAGATTTCATCTTGCCGCCTTCTCCTCTGATTTGACATCTGTGTGTCCCCACGACAGCAGCCAGTGTCTGGTGACACATTCCAAGGGGGAAGCAGCTGAGACCCTGCTCTGGAAGTTTTGCAAACTCAGACCTCACCTGCAGGGCACGTCAGGCCCCTGGCCACCGAGGCCCCAAGCCCACTCACACCTCCCCCACAGGGCCTACGTGGACCTCCCTGGGAGCCCTCTCTCATTGGACACAAGATTGTTCCATAACCCAGCATGCCACAACCACAGCCTGAGCAGCTCTCCCTGGCTACGTGCGTATCAGCATCAACGTGACAAGGAACAGGAGGCCTCGGCTGCGCTGCCAGTGCGGGAGCTTGGTTCTCGGCGCCTGCCTCTCCCCGGGCCATCTGTTAACAGCCGTAGTCAGCGAGCGGCATCCCCAGTCTCGGGCGGGGAGAGCTGCCTCACCCGCGGAGGGATCTGTGATGTCTTGGCAGACCTGGCACCTTACAAAGCACCATATGCTGGAAGAAAAGAAAGATGTGCTTTCTGTCTGGTAGGCATGCAAGGTGATGTCTCGGGATGTGCTCGGGAAAGAAAAGTAATGACGAGAGTGTCCCAGCTGGGTCTGCAGGCTCTGCGCAGCAGTAGATATTCCACAGATGACCACGGGAGCCCCAGAGCGGGCGGTGGCACGCCCAGGGTCATGGAGCACCCCGCCCGTGCCATCGTGTCACGTCGCTCAACTGTGCTGTGGTTCACCTCGGAGGGGACGCCCCTTGCAGACCAACGACAGCAGCGAAAGGCCAAAGCTGTGGAGCATCTGTGATGATTCCTGAAGCTCTCTGGGTTTCCCAGGCTGGCTGCAGAGCAGAGCCTCCTGAGGCACCTGCACGAGACTCCTGGGGCAGCTGTGACAAAGTCCCACAGGCTGGGTGGCTTACCCAACAGAAATCTGTTGTCTCGCAGCTCTGGAGGCTGGAAGTCCGAGATCAAGGTGTCGGTAGGGCTGGCTCCTCGGAGGCTGTGAGGAGCATGGCCCAGGCCTCCTCCACCTCTGGCGTCCCCAGCAACGCTTGGCATTCCTCGGTTTGTGGAAGCATCACCCCAGTCTCTCCCTCTGTCTTCAAGTGCGCGCTCCCTGTACGCGTGTGTCTCAAGGTTCCCCTTTTTGTAGAACACCCGTCATGTTGTGTTAGGGCCCAGCCTCATGATCTCAGCTTGACTTGACTGCCTCCGTAAAGACCTTATTTCTAAATAAGTTCACATTCCAAGGCACTGGGGGCTTAGGACTTCCACTTAACGAATTTAGGGGGCCACAATTCAATCCATACTCAAGCCCTTTCCGAGTACAGCTCTTAGGCCCACCCACAGAGGTCCCAGTTCATTTGCACCTGTATTGAAATCCCAGCTCCCACATGCATCCCACAAGGGCTCATGTGTCCCAACTGCCACCCCCTCTCCCTGCTCACACTGTGCCCTCTGCCTGTGTTCCCAGAGCCAGCCACAGTGATATCCTCCTTTCCTCAGGCCTTTGCTTCTGGTCTCACCTCAGGGCCTTTGCACTGGCTGTGCCCCCTGTCTGGAATACTCTTCCCAGACTTTTGTCACGGGCTCCCTCTCTGTCTTAGTCAGCTCAGGCTACCGTAACAAACGGCCATGGACTGAGAGGCTTAAACAACAGACTTTTATTTCTCACACGTCTAAAGGCTGGGAAGTCCAAGGTCAAGGTGTCGCAGATTCAGCTCCTGCTGAGGACCCTCTTCCTGGCTGGCAGACGGCTGCCTTCTCGCTGGGTCTTCACCTGGGGGAGCCTTTCAGATGAGAGCCCCACCCCGTGACCTCACTGAGGCTTAATTACCTTCTTATAAGCCCTATCTCCAAACGCAGCCACAAGGGCATTAGGGCTCCAACATACAAATTTGAGGGCACAGCTCAGTCCACAGCACAGAGCGACACAACACCAGGATGGTGTTTCTGCTCTAAAGCAGGAGCGTGAGCACTGGCTCAGTCTCGTGGACCCCAATCCTGACCCAGCTGGGGTCTCTCACCCCGTGTAGGATCAGAGAGGCCTGGGGTGGTGTTGGGTGGGCTGGTCCCACCTGGTGTGGAGCACATCCCTGGAGGCACTGTGCCGAAGGCATAGACCCAAAGTGGCCCCAGTGTTGTGTTTGGGGCCAGCAGTCCTGCTAACGCCCTGCCGCCATGTGACGCTGGAGTTGGTTCAGTCTCAAGAAACCGTCCGCGAAGAAAAGAAGGCTGGTGAGGTGCTCGGGGCCCGCTGCCCAGAAGGAAGGTTTTGTAGAGAAGGCCTGGGGCAAGCCAGGGCGACAAGGACTCAGGGGTTTCCAGGAGCTTCCACCAGCGGCCTGAGGAATCACCCAGCAGCCCCCTGGACCGAGAACTCAAGAACCCAAGTGGAACCAGTATTGAGCCGAGAGACAAGCCGAGCTGGGGCCAGCCCTAAGCGCCATCTCCGCGGAGCACTGCCAGGCCTGGGGCTGGGGCCCACAGGGGTCGTGACAGCAGACGGCCCTGGTGTGGGCATCGCAGGGCGGCATGTGTCACTGCACAGGTCACCTTTGCTTGGCCCTCTTTCCCCCTCCTGCAGCCCCTCGTCCCATGTGGTGATTTGGGGCTGACTGATGGCCTCTCGGCCTCCCCGTGGCCCCCTCCCCGCTCCACCAGCTGTGCTGAAACCGTCCCCTCCAGTCTTCCCCCCTTTGCCCCTGACTTTGATCCTAGCAAGGCCCAGAGGGCCAGACCAGCACACGGCCCCTCGTGATGGTCAGAGGATGCCGTATCAGTGTCCGGGGGCTGCGATCACAAAGACCACAAACTGGGGGGCTGAAACAGCAGAAAGTTATTCTCTCATGCTTTGAGGGCCGGAATCACGAAAACCAAGGTGCCGGCTGGGCCATGCTCCCTCCAAAGGCTCTGGGGAGGGTGCTTCTTGCCACTTTCAGCTTCACGAGACGCCCTTGGGTTGGTGGCCGCGGCGCTCTGAGCTCCTCCTCTTTCTTCACAAGAACTTCTGTCTCCTCGCTCCGTGTCTTCCCTTCTGTCTCTTGTTGGGACACTTCTCACAGGATTTAGGGTCCACTCGGGTTATCTAGGATGGCTTTGTGTCAAGATCCTTAGCTTAATGACCTCTGCAAAGTCCCTTTCTTCAAATAAGGTCCCATCCACAGGTTAGGACATGGGCGTATCTTTTGGGGTCACCATTCAGCCCACTGCGGCTGTGTATGCTTTAGTTCCAGTGCAGGGCTGAGAGCAGAGCCTGCCAGATGCAGGGCAGCACGTGAGATGCCCCAGTCTTAGGAAAGAGGGGGGAAGCACAGGGCAGGGCCTTGCTTCCCAGCAGGAAAGAAAGAAAGAGGGAAAGCAGGCAGGGAGTGAGACCCCGGTTCTGGGGTTGGAGAAAGTACGTCTCGAGAGCTGGAGCCCCTCCTCGCTCTGGAACTGGCTGCCTTGGGGCTTCTGGAGGAGATCCGACCCAGGCCCCTCATGGAGCTGAGGGGGACCCCGCCAGGCAACTGTTTAACATGCTCACTACAATCCTAGAACGAGAAAAAGAAATCCGATTGAAATTTCCATGGGAAATGAAGTTGGGGAAATATAATTACTTAAAATTGATTCTGCGCTCTGACAAAGGCAAGTCTGAATAGACCAACCTAAGCCACACGATTAATCCAATTAAACGAAACATCTAAATGAACCCAAACTGGGATTCAACAGAAAAGAAGGCGAGCCTCTGCCCGGCGGATGGAAGTGCTCCGGGGGGGCCCCGCTGCGAGCGGAGCGGAGGGGGTCCTCCCCAAGTGCAGCCCGTGGCAAGGTCACTCAAGGACAGGGCCACAGCCTGACTCCTTCCTCCGGGGTCTTGGAAGTCCCGTCCAGCCCTGACAGCCTCGTGGTTAGGATGGGGCCGCCGTGCCCGTTGCTTTCAACATGTGTCTGAGAAGGCTGTGGAGAATCCCATTATTCTATCATTTATTCATCATTTATCGGGCATTTCTTATGTCAGAAACTTGGAGGGGATGGAGAAAAAGGGGAAGAGACACGGCCCCCTCTCTTCATCCCTCCTTCCCTGCCGTGTCCCCACTGCCTGGACCCCATCTTTACCGGTGGCAGACTCTCCACCCGCGTTGTTGAATGAATGAGCGACAAGGAGGAATGGGCACGGAGAGATGGGGCAGGGAGCTCCCGACAGAGGGAAGAGCTGTAAATGAAACGTCCAGAGGCAGGAGAAAGCCTGGCGTGCTCCCAGGAGGGTAGGTGGGCCAGAGCGGCCAGCTGGAGGCCAGCATGGGTGAACATGCTGGAGGTAGGGACAGCCGGTGGCAGAGGTTTGAGGATGGGAAACGGGATAACCCAGGCGTCTTGTGAAACCTCCAGCTCTGACTCAGCATGGCAGGGCGAAGCCCGAGAATCTGCGTTTCTCGAGAACCCTCCTGGTGCCGACGCTGCTGGTCCTGGCGACCATGGTGACGAATCCGGCAGACGGTGGTGAGGAGTTCGGGTTTGTTCCAAGTGCCCGGCAGTTGGGGAAGGTTGTCCCCTATTCCAGTAGAGCCACCGAGGGAGGAGAGGCAGGTGTTACAGGCGGATGAGACAGGAGGGCGTCCAGGCAGCCGGGGGGGTCACCTGGAAGGGTCTGACGATATGGGAACAGTGGGACATGCAGTGGGCCAAACGTGCGGGGAAAGGGGCAAGCGGGACTGCAGAAGACTCGGGAGAGCCTGCCGCCGGTCTCCGGCCAGGCCAGCACAGGGCGCGCACTTGCAAAAATCCTTCCTTTGGGGTCTGAAGGCAGAGAGGAGTCGCGCCAGCCCCCCGCCTCTTCCCCTCGGTCTGAACACGTTCCTTAGACCCAGGGCACTGGGCTAGTCCCATAAATCTGCCCTCGTCCCTGAGAGCTCTCCACCCTGTGTGTCCCGTTAGGCCACCTGTAAGGACAGGGTCTGACCCTGAGAGTTAAAAGGTTTCCTTTTCCTGTAAACTTGTGCATTTCAGTTTGTCTTTGGACAAATGCAAACAGCCAGGGATGGAGGAGGGTCCCACATGCGGTCCAAGCAGGATGCCCCTCTCTCCACGCCCTTCATACACACAAACGGGGCCTTCTTTGCTTCACAGCGTAACACGAGAACAAGGGCCTTCTCTAACTGCCAAATGCACAATACTATTTCAATGATAATCACAGGCTTTCTGGGACCCCGCAAAGCTCACACTCCAGTGGAGGTGGGTGCTGTTTAAATGCTCGAGGGGAGCGGGGAGGAGAGAGCAGCTGCCAGCCCCCCAGCTTCCTCCCAGCCTGCCTTGGGGCGAATCGCACCGACACCCACTGCAACACGCACTGTAATTTACAGTCATGTCATCTGATCTACGTGGAGAATTCTATTTAAAGCAAAGCCAAGCACAGCACACAAGGCAGGTCCTACCCTATCAGTGTTCTCCGAAGATGGGGGGACTCACCAGCAATGAGTCTGAACAGATGGGATGGGGGTTGGAAGACCCAAATAGCCCTCCTTTAAAGGAGCCTCTTGACCTGAGTCGAACTGTGTGACCTGGGGCTGACCACTCAACCTCTCTGAGCCTAGTCAGGCCCATTTTCAGGTGAAGTAATAAATACTCACCAGACTCCACTCACAGAATCCAGCCAATGTCCAACTGGATAAAGAACCTGAAAGCACGTTCAGGGAAAGTAACAGTACCTCCTTTACAGGATGATTCTGAAAACCACGTGGTACCCTATTTGCCTCCTGTGCCACAGACCAGGGGCTTAAACAACAGATGCTTGCTCTCGCCCAGTTCTGGGGCGGAGTCTGAGGTCTGGGTGTTGCAGGGCTGTGCTCCCCTGAGCCTCTGCATAGCACCATTCCTGTGCCTGCAGCCCCTGGTGTTTGCTGGGCATCCTCAGCTGGTAGACGCGGCGCTCCGGTCTCCATCTCCACAAGGCCTTCTGTGCGTCTTCTGTCCTCTCTTATGAGGACACCAGTTGCTGAGTAGGGCCCCCCTGATCCAATACGACCTCATCTTACTGCTTATATCTGCAAAGCCCCGATTTGGAAAAATCAGGTCACCTTCTGAAGCTCCAGTAGACGTGGCTTTGTGGGGGCGCGCTATCCCAGTGACTACGGCTGCATCCTGTAAAGCACTTAGCAATGTGCCAGGCACTTAGTAAAACCTCTGTGCCTGTGGGCCATTATTATTTTTAAAGTTGCTACATAAATGCAAGTTGATTTTGACTTTTCTTCCTCATACAAAACTCTGATTTTTTCATACCACTGCTCTCCTGCAGCCCATGGAGACCCATCCGTCTGTGCTGCCGACAGGACCAAACAGTGGGCTCAGAAATCGGAGCGGCTCTGTTGTCCCGAGAGGTACCAGCTGCGGCACCCAGTCCTGCTCCGCGGGCGGGCTCAGCTGCTCTGGTTCCTGTCACTGCCGTGCCGTGGTTAGATAACCACACTGGGGAGACACTGCATCATGACTTAGACTCTCCCGCAGAGACAAGATGGAGAGAGGGGCTTCCCCTAACCCAGCCTCAGTTTCCCCACCAGCCCCCTCCAGACTGAGCTCCCCGTCACTTTCACAGATTAATGAGAGACTAGCTGAGGGGTGTGTGTGTAAGGACTCACATATTAGATTCGTTGTTGTCACTGCTGTTTCCACATCCCGGCAATAGTGGACCACACGCCGGGCTCTCGCCACCTCTCGTGTGCTCATTCAATATGTGCCCATAAAACCCGGCAGCCAGAGACCCACCTAATTACGCCTAATTATACTTGGCAGACGCTGAGGACAATGCCGCCATGGCTGGCTGTGTGGTTTGGGAGCCCGAAATAATCCAGGCGTGTGATCTGTGTGAGTGGTGGATGCTTGCAGTGCGAGAAGACGATTTTACCCCGTAATTTTGAGAGCTACCAAATTTTTCCAAATGAGTAAAATTCTGATGTGAGGAACGGGGCCCCTCCATTACCCCGGAGCATGAGGAGAGAGGCTGTTTATGGGGCTCTTTGGCAAATCTCGCGTTCCCCCTACAAACAGCGTAGGACGCCTCCGCCTCGGCCGCAGTGACACGGTGAGTTCACGCCAAGTATCAGCAATTCGTCTTGAAGGTGTTATTGAGGAGGATTCTCCCGCTGGTTCCGGGTTTCGGAAAGCTCCTGATCAAAGCTGAAAGCCACGTAAACGGTTGCCCTTTGGTCTTTCTGAAACAGAGGAGATATTTTTTTCTCACCTCTCATCAGCAAAATCTAAATGGAGCGTTGTGTGTAAATTGGGGCGCGGTATATGTTTAAAAGGACAAGTCACAATTTAAAACACTATGAATGTTTGAGAAAATAAACCTCACCTGGTTTCAGAGCTGACTCTCCTTCAAAACTGTGTAAGACTCCCAGGCCCTTTGCTTGTAGGTGAGAGGCGAGCCTGGGCAGGACAGAGGGAGCCTGCCCTGCACTCCTGGGGCCCGACCACACATCGCAGGAATTCAGTAAATACTAGTTCATTTTGGAACCCCCTTCCTCTGAGACTGCGCCAGAGATACCAAGTGTGTGAACATGGCAACTGCCGTGCTGCCTGATAGCAAAGGTTTTGTCTGATTTTCCATCCCTTTTGCTGTCACCCTGGCTATATCGAGAGTGTTACAACAGCCTGTGGCCAGGAATTTTAACCTCTGGTGTCACCCCTGAAACACAGCTTTGATCTTTCCCCTGCTCCAGCTCAGTAACTTCTCCTAGCTCCGTGTTATCTGTAGACTGACCTGTGGCATTAGCCCTCCTGCTCCCTGGACACCGCTACCAAACACGCCTGCCTCTGCGCCTGTCATCAGCTCTTCCCTCTACCTGGGGTGTCTTACCCCCCCTTCTCTGTCTATTCATTCACTCGTTCAGCTGATGCTCCTTAAGCACCAAAGATGTTCCCAGGAGCTGTCCTAGGTGCTGGAAGAACAGCAAATAAACAGACAAGAATCCCTGACCTCAAGAACCGAGACTCTCCCCTCCATCAAGCTTCAACCCAGAGGCCCCTCTTGGCCAGGCTGGCTGTGCTCAGTGCCCCCGCAGATGCCCACCTTCTTATCTGCCACATGTGCCATCTATCTGTGCCGCATCCACACACATGTCTCTGGTTCTGGACCCCAAGCTCCTGCAGGAGGGGACTTGGTCCTATTTGTCTTCTTCTCTACAACTGCTTAGACTAGAGCCCAAAACCTAGTGGGAGATTGACAAATGTGTTTTGAGTGAATGATTGGTCCATTAATGGACCCATTCTCACCAAGCTCAAGTGAGCTCTGGGAGAGTGAGACACACGACAAAGAAATGTTTATAGACACGAGGAGTGAATGGATGAGAGTAAGACTGAATCGCCAGGGGCAGGAGGAGAGCGAGCTGACCCGTCAGAGCACAGAGCCCAGAATCACAGGTCTGGATGCTCCGTGAGGCAAAGATAGCTTTCCAGTCCCGTCTTCCTGTTCAGGTGACCTCGGCAGCATCCTCACAACACGTGAGTCTCCCCTCTGCTCTTTCCTTCTCTCCTTGTCTCTGTCTACCTCTCTTTCTCATTCTCTCTCTCTCCCTTCCTTCTCAAGAGCTGGGCCATCAGGAGGAGGACCCAGAGAAAAGGCTAAACACACGTGGAATGTGCCATGAGCCCCATCGTACAGAAGTTAGCCTGGCATGTGTGTGTCACGTCCCAGGAGCAGAAGCAACTCTGTGGAGGAGAAGTCACAGAGGAGAGCCAGAGGGGGGAAGAGCAGACAGGGTGGCCTTGCCCGAGTAGATGGGGTAGCAGGGATTTCTGGGGGAGGCAGAATCGGGGAGGCCAGGGGGCTCCCTGCTGGTTGGCAGCCCTGATCTCCATCCCTTCCAGCTGGCTTCACACTGTAAACCTTTCCTAGACAGACGCCACTCAGCACCTCCCTTTGGCTCCACCCCCCAGGGCATCCATGCTCTGCATGCACCCAGGAGGCTCCTACACCCCCCCACTCTGGGGTGGAATTCTCCCAAAGCCTGCAGCACTGCCCTGCCCCAGTGCACAAGTTCCCCTTCTCCTGTAAAGTGTGCCCATTTTGTGTCCCATCCACTTGAGACATGATGAAAAGTTGGCACATCCTATACACTAGGCGGATGACGGCTGCATGGGATATTTGTGTGGAAGGATGGGAGGCACTTGCAGTGGACGTGGCAATGGATGGCCTTTGGTGGACTCTCGATTCCTGTGGAACACATGGTTACGAGTGTGTGGGGGGCCACCCTCAGGCTGTGGGGAAACAAAGGTATGGAATGGGGCTGGACCCCTGGGGGGCTCAGGAGATGGGAGGGGCAGCTTTGTCAGGCCTGTGGGGTCAGGCAGCTCAGGCAGAAAGAAGCTGAGCTGCCAAGGGGTAAACTGAGGAAAGAGAGGGCCAGGCTTTCCAACCAAAGATGATGTGATGCTGCCAGGAGGAGGCAGATCCAGCAGACGCAGGGGGTTGAGGTGTGAACCAAGTCCTCCCGTGCCCGGGCTGCCTTGTCCCCTTGTGATTTCTCAGAGTTGAATAATCAGCAGGCTGCATTTCAGGTGTATCCCACGCTGCTCCTTTTGGCTCTGCAAGTGGGTAAGTTATATTTAATTCTGGCCAAGTGCATATATTAAGTGACGTGGAAAAGGTGAGCTACAACACGAGAGGCCTAAACACCCCCTAGAGGAGGGCGAGGTCTGCCCACCATGGTGGAAGGTGATTCTGGGATGGCCCGGCACCCCAAGGCAGCTGCCAGGCTCCACACCCTCAAGAGAGACAGGCGGTGAAGGCCCCTCTGTGGCCCATGGGGCAGGAGCTGGATGGGTCCTCTCAGGTCTCAAAGGATGGGAGGTTCTGCTGGGTTTGAGGAGGTCCCCGGATCTTGTCCAACCTTTCACTACATACCAGGTGAGCATCTGCCCACACCAGGCTCTGGAGTTAACACCTGGTGAGCACCTGCCCATAACAGGCTCCTGTTCACACCTGATAAGCACCCAACCATGCCAGTGCTATGTTCACACCTGGTGAGCACCCAAACATGCCAGGCCTATGTTCACACCTGGTGAGCACCCACCCATGCCAGGCCCCTGTTCACACCTGGTGAGCACCAAAACATGCCAGGCTCCTGTTCATACCTGATGAGCCCCTGCCCATGCCAGGCTCCTGTTCACACTTGGTGAGAACTGGCCCGTGCCAGACCCCTGTTCACAGCTGGTAAGCACCTGTGCCACGTGCGTTCCATGCCCCTCTCAGATCAGCCTCTGACCATGTGATTATTTTCTCCATCAGCTCCTCAAAGTCCTGCCCCTGCCCTGTCACCATCCTGGCCTGAAGGGACACGCCTACATGACCAGATGGCCTTGCTCTGTGCTCGCCTCTGAGCACATCCTGTCCAAGCACATGTTCTTGTTCTTACAAAACCCCAGAAACAACTCCTTACTGAGCAAGCCGCCTCACAATCAATTCTGATGAGGACGTTTTAGAAGGATTTTGCACCTTCCTTCTGATCAGATTTTATTTCTCAATATAACTCAGCACAGTGTGTATATGCCCTTTGCCAAGACCTTCAGAAGGCGGTGATGTGGAAGAAAAGCGTGTTCCTTTCATCTGTCTGAACTTACATGCTCTGATCAGACTTAGCATCTCAGAGCTCGTCTCCTGCCTCCTCCCCACCAGCCTGATGTCCCAACTCATGGCCGCGCCCCGGGATGCATGGCATGGTCCCCGGATGCATGACGGTGGGGGCAGGAAAAACACCGTGGTCAAGGCCAAGGCTGTTCAAATCTCAGCTCTGCCACTTTCTGGCTTTGGGATCGAGGACAATTCTGCCAGTTTGCTGAACCTCAGTTTCTCCATCTGGAAGATGTCACTTGGTTGAGATAATGGCTGAGAGGCTCCTGACCCGGTGTCTTCTACCTGCCACAATGGTGGTACTGCTCACAGAGCGCCCACTGCATCCTGAACATTGTCATCAAACAATAAGATGTGGGGGTTACACATGCAAGCTCTGGGGTCGCAAATCGTAGGAGAGGTCAAGGCCCCAGCATGGCCATTTGCTGGGTGTGTGCCCCAGGCTGGACACTCAACAGCATGGACCTCATAGATTTGCTCTGAGGAGTAAATGACATAATGAGTTTAAAATGCTTCACCAAGCGCCTGCCATACAATAAAGTCTTGATAAATATCAACTATCAGGGATAATAGGCAACATTTATAGAGGGCTTTGTGCATCAGACAATGTTCTGAGCATGTGACATCTATTAACTCTCTGAATCTCGTACCTTCCCCAGAAGGTAAGCATCCTCATTTCAAAAGGAGGAAACCGAGCACAGAGATGTTAAGTCACTGCCTAGAGTCACACAGTTCTGGTCTGCCTCCTGAGTCTGCCTTCTCAGTTATAGGGCTGGCCAACTGTCTTTTACATGCTTCCTCCATCGTCAGTGGACTTGGAATTCCTTGAAGGAAGGGACTATGCCTTCTTAATCTGCCTCTGAGATGGGTGTTCAACAGATACTGTCCAGCGAGCTCTGCTGACGAAAATGTCCAGAGCTGAGCTTTCACCCGCCCTGTAGATTCTCAGCCCAAGCACACTACTAAGCGACCGGGTTTGCAGTGAGGGCTCCTTGCTCCCTACAGTGTCAAATGAAGTGACACGTGGCTGTTATATTATGCCCAGATGTAAGAACCAAGCATTCCTATAAGCCATGTGAAAAGCATGCTTGTGCAGAGCACCTTTTCCATCAGTTCTGGAGACCCCCGCCCGGCATGAGGTCCACCTGTCTCCTGTGAAGCACTCGCGAATCTGGGACACAGGCCATTCTCCCACATCTTCCCCAAACTCCAAGGTATTTCAGGGAGAGCAGGAACTCTTGTGCCAGCTCCTAAGGTGCCTGCCTGCCCAGTGACACTGCTGCAGGTCCTGGTGGTGCCCTGGCCATCCAGGGGCAAGGCTCCATTGCATAACATCCTCTCCAGTGCACCGGAGTGAGTGAATGAGCGGAAGCAGAGCCCCACTCCTCCCTCTGTGCTGGCTTCGAGCTGACGTCTGTGTTAGCTGCAGAGCTGGCTATGCTCACTGCCAACTGCGTGCAGCCAGCAAGGAGAAGTAAGGCCCCAGGGCCAGTAGCAGGAGACGTCACAGGCGCACATGCACACACACACGCACATATGCACAGATGCATATGTGTTACCAGCACGTTGGGTTCTTATTGTCCCCCAAGATGGAAATCAAGAGAGACAACAAGCGGGAGTAGGAAAGTGAAAGTTGATTAGCTTGTGCACAGGGGAGGCGCAAAGGAGCCGGTGTGGAAAGGAAAGGGGCAGGTGACCGGCTAATTAGGGAACAGGACTGTGGGGCATTTATTAGGCAAAGTCTGGGGGGGAGGGCCTTGTCACGGCACGTGGCGGCAGAGCTGCGCTTGCACCTGCGCTATCACAAAGCACGCTACTACATGCGCCGCATGCATCGTTAGCACGCTAGCTCCCCACCCCTGGGTGTGATTTTTACTATGCTAATGGGGTTGCGGTCACCTTCAGTGGGCTCCTGGGTGCTAAGACTCGTGTATAAGCCCAGGAAAGTCCAGAGGCTGCGGAATGCGGATCTTGGCTGCGTCTATCTGATGCTCCTAGCCTGCCGATTGGTTAGGGGCCTTATCTTGTTAGGCCAGGGGCCCTACAGATGGCCCTGTCTCCTTAGGCTGGTTCCTGTCTCACATGTACACATGACATAAGCACACATACACACATGCACACACACGGCCATGTACCTGCACACACATATACACATACAAACACACACGCACGCAGCAGCTGGGAAAGAGGGCTGGAACAGATGTTCCCACACAGCCGTCAAAGGAAGCAAGCCTGCCCACCCCTTGCTCTCAGACCCCAGGACTGTGAGACAGTAAATTTCTGTTGTTCTCAGCCACCCACTCTGCAGCCCTTTGTTGTGGCCGCCTCAGAAACTAATGCCCTGACCTTGGAAGCCACGTGCCGGTTGGTCCCAGAGCGACTGTGTGGAGCACAACGTCCCACTGGCTCCCTCCCACTGGGACACGTGTAAGTGAGAAACCAGCTTCGATGGTGTTAAGCCCAGAGAATTCTGGGGTTATCGAGGCCACAGGAAGTGAGGAGGGCAGGCGGGACCCTCAGCCACAGCGAGCCTGGAGCCAGAAGGAGTGAGACTGGTAGCCAAGGAGAAGCAGAGGCAGGATCGGCTGCACGACGCCCAGCGCCAGCTCCCGGGACGTCCCTCTTCGTGGGCACAAGTGGGAAGCTGGAAAAGGGCCCTGTGGGGCTGACTTACCCTGGAAGCAGCAGGGTCAGAGGCAAAGCCCGGCCTGGCTCCGGTCGCCACCTCCCTGGGCAGTGCTGGCCTCTGTGGCCTGACCCCAGCCTGCCAATGACCCAAACCCACAACTGCTTGACAGACCACCTCCTCCAGGCTCTGGGCTGCATTTGGTGGATGGAACGTTCTGGCCAGTGGGATGTGGGCATTCCTGCCACCGTCCCACAGGAGCTGATGGACACCCTGGAAACTCGGATCTGTCTTTGATTTCCTCGTCCGTAAACAGGGAACAGAAGGCCGCTGTGACGGAGCAGGGCTCTGCCCCACGCCCGCCCTGCACTGCTCTCTGGCCGGGGCCCCTGCAGACCACGTTTCTCTCCACCGGCCGCTCCTGGAAGCTCTGACCACAGGGCAAGGGCAGGCTCAGGCATGAAGCGGGGCCGTCCCGCCTGTCTGCTGCCCTCCTGTCGGCCTCCCCGGCAGCCTGACCTTGTCCCAGCAGCTGCATCTCCTCCCACGGCAGGACTTGGATCCACATGTCAGCACCACAGACCCAGCCTCACGGCTCCCCAGCAGGACCCTGCCAGCGGCCGGCGCCCCTCTCCGAGGCCTGGGTCTGCAGTGTGATTTCTCTCTCTGGTAGAAGTCATGCACAGTGAAGAAGGAGTGGCTACTTCTGCTGGCCCAGCATCTGTTCCCTCTTATTCTAGAAGCAGCCCATGGTTGGAGGCCTGTCCAGACCCCACTCTCTCTCTAAGTCAGAGAAACCAACCACAGCTAGCCCCACCTAGCTGCACCCAACCCCACCTGACCACACCTGACCACACCTGCCCCCTGCCCAAAACTAATGAGCATATTGAACCCTCTCCAGCCCTGGAAGCCCCACCAGGGCCATGCACTCCAGACATTGTGCTGCCCAAACTATTCGAAAAAAGTGCCCTCTGGTCCCCAGGACCACTAGAGCTGTGGGAGGCGTGTGGGCATGGTCCTGGGGGGTGGCCGCAGAAGCGACCTCTTGGAGGAGGTGGCCAGCAGGGAGCAGAGTGCACAGCAGAGAGAGGGGACCAGGCCTGGGGATGACTTGGCTCGAGCCCTGAATCCGGCCATTCTGGACATCTGGAGAATCCGCCGAGAAAGTCTAGCTCTTGGTAATGATGAGAGGCCCACCTCAGGGGATGACAGCTAGGGTGACCCGGAGGCCAGGGCCTTGGCCACCCCCAGCCGTGCGTACTCAGGAAGTACTCCAGTTCTGGTTCCACAGTCTCTGCCAGCTCGAGGGTGACGTGGCCACGTCCTGGTCTCCCGGCCCCTCCAGGACAATGCGTCTCTTCTGCTGCTACTCCAGCTGTCCTTGCACATCTTTCACTGTCCTCACGCATCTTGGGTGCAGCTGCTCATTTGTGTCCCTTGTGCCTTAACTTCCAGGCCTCCTCCTGCCATGGCCTTCCGGGCCCCGCCCACCACTTTCCTGACTATTTGACTAGTTTGGGTGGGTGTGTGGGCCCTCATTGTGACTCCTAGCCCTGCCAGCCACATAGAGTTCTATTTTCCAAGCTGGCAAGGGAAACCAGCTTCACCTGGCCCTTGGACATTTGTCATGAAAACAATGTTTCCCTCGGACCTCAGGCAGCACTGAACAGAGAGCCGCCTCCACAGGAGACGTAGGTGGAGGGAGGCGTCCTGGGGTCCTGCCACACAGCCCCGTCCCCAGGCAGGTGTTGCCTGAGGCCCGGGGAGCCCACCCGGAAGAGGGGGCCAAGCCTTAGCCATCCCAGGTCATCCCTTCTCTTTCTTCCTCCACCTCGTTCTTGCTCTCTCCCTCTTTCTCCTTTCTCTCTAAATATATATTACATCTAAATATAAATTAATATATACATTCATATATACACACAGATATATATAGTGTTATTAGGAGTAACTTTATAAGTTTACATAAATAACATATCATACAAACCCTTTCGCAACTTGCTTTTTATTAAATGGTATAATTTTGAGATCCAGCCATGTTGATAAATATTGATGTAATTTCTGCATTTTAGTGGTGACATGGCACCCTGCTGTGGGATGTGCCATCATTTATTCATCCAAACTCCTCTCTAATCGTGAGCATTAAGGTCGGTTCCGTTTCGCACGGGGCACGCCACTACAACAATATCGCGATGAATGTGCTTCTGTGCATCTCTGTACAGGCCTGTGAATGTTTCCCTGGATTCCATCCCAGGAGGCATATTACAGGCTGTAGAATATGAATATTTTGTTTTACTGGGTATTATCAAGTTACTCTCCTAAGGGTTGTAACCATTTACACTCCCAACGGCAGTGAGTTTTTCTATGCACTCACACACCCTCTCACTCAACAGGCGTTTCTTGAACGCCCACCCTGTGCAGGCCCAGAGCTGGGCAGGGGGAGACAGCCATGAACAATTATCCACACTGGGTAGCAGCACTCAGAACACAGGCTCTGAGGCCAGACTGTCAGATTCACAGCTCACTCACTGGAGGATCTTGGGTGAATCATGGAACATCTTTGGGCCTCAGTTTCCTCATCTGAAATAGCTGATAGAGTGGAAAATACATATACAGATATGGATACACACATAGATACTAATACGCACAACCAGATAGAGACAGAGGGACAGGCAGAGGTAGATAGAGAGATAGAGACGGAGAGACATACAACCAGATATAGATGTAAATACACACACAGGTGCACAACCAGACAGATGTAGAGACACGCAAAGGTGGAGACATGCACGACCAAAAAGCAGTGCCTCTGTGCCTCATTCTGCACCTGATGGTGACTACCTGAGGTCCAAAGTGGAAGAGGATGAGACAGTATGTGTGGAGCACCCAGCCCGGTGTCTGGCATAAATTAACAGTCAGGCTGGTCACCATGATGATTTCCTGGGTCTACACTCTGCCACCAAATGTCACAGGAACACACTCAGATTCCAGCAAAGTGGGCCTTATTGTCTCCCTGCGATGAGGGAGATCACACGCCATGGGGAGCCATGGCACGTCTCAGGGAGAGGGTATTAGGAAGACTTATCATAGGTTTGGGCTTGCATTCAGTTAATTGGGGAGCAATTCCAGGCTTTGCTGTGGATTGGATGCTGTTGGAGAATGGGGGTAATTCAGTGATTGGGTATCTTCCTCACTTTTGTCGAGAAGGTTGGAACAGCAGAGTGAGGTTAAAGCTGTAATTGGTAAAGAAGTAATGATCACTCGTATTGGTCAGGACGTGGGTGGTTGTCATTTTGTGTTTTGGACATTTTTGACTCTGCTTAGACATGGTCATGGGGTGGCCTTCTCTGACTCTGATGGGCAGTGAAATCTTTTATGATCAACAGGAGAAAGAACCCCACAGCCCTGCAATGGGGCCAGCAGGCCCCAGGAGCCCCAAGGCCCACCCGACAGTGCCAGGCCAGGCCCCGGCTATCAGAGGCTCCATCTTCTTCTCACCTGCCTGACAGACTTTCTGATTTAGATTCTTTTTCTAGGGCCTCTGCGGCTTCCCAGAGTGGCTGGCCGTCCTTTTCCTGTTTACCTGCCCGTACATTTCTCCTCCCCACCAGTCAGGCCCTGCTTCTTGGGCTCAGCTCTGTGTCTCGCCAGGATTTCTCCACGGAGGAGGGTCTCCAGCCTCCCTCAGTAAGAAATAGATTGTCTTCCTTCCTCCAACGCCAGAGGATTCCATAGAAAGGCCAGAAAGCAAGACATCCCAGAGCCCTTCCTCAACCAGGTCCACCTAATGTGGGGGCCATGGAGCAAACCACGCCACTCATCTGGCCAGAGCAGGTGCCCGTGTGGACAGAGTGAGTGACCAGGAGGTCTATAATCCACTGGGGAGGGTGCAGGCTCAGAAGTCAGAGGGCTGGGGTTAGATCTTGGCTCAGTGACTGCACTGGGGTGAAGAGTGACCCAAAAACTCACGTCCACCCAGAACCTCTGACTGTGACCTTATTTGGAAATGGTGTCCTTGCAGCTGTAGATGATACTGGATTAGGCTCAGCCCTAAATCCAATGACTGGTGTCCTCATTGGGCAAGGAGGGGCACCCAGAGACGGAGAAGAAAGCAGGTGACGATGGAGGCGGAGGTCAGAGCGATGCATCCACAGCGGAGGAATATGCAGCACGGACAGCAGCACCAGACACTGCAGAGGCCTGAGACGGGCTCTCTCCCTCCCCTCAGAAGAGCCGACCCTGCCCACACCTTGGTTTTGGGCTTCTTCTCTCCAGACCATGAGAGATGAAATTCCCATCTTGTTGTTTTCAGTCTGCGGTAACTTGACACGGCAGCTATGGGACACTCTTGCCGTGACCTTGAGTTGCCATCCCACCCCCTGCACCACTGGCCCTGACCCCTCAGAGTGGAGGACACCCTTTCTCCATGGGACCACAGCCCAGGCGAGGGCAGCATCCAGGGCCCTGGGCCCTCCTCTGTCCCACGGCTGATGCTTAGGCGTCTGTCTCTGGCCGCGCTGGATGGCCACTTCCTGCTGCTCAGCCCATCAAACAGACGCTGGGGAATCACTATCATTACGTGGTTGTGGTGTCTGGGGCTGGCGATTTGTCATTGTTAACATTTATGAAGTGTCCAGTCCGTCTGCAGAAAATGATGATAATAAAGAACAGGGAAGCTCCCCTGAGATGAGGGTCATGGGCCGGCTCTGAGGGAAGATTCCAGAAAAGAAGAAGCACATAGTGGGAGTGGGGATGGGGGATTCAATTCTTAAAGATGGGCAGTGGTCTGAGCCCCTTCAAATAGGCCCCCCTAAAAACACTTGAAAATGCTGACTGGTGGGTTCCAGCAGAGAGACCAGAGCACGTCAAGTCACTGATCAATATTCGTTACAAACCCAGACAGCACGGGCCGGGCGCTGTGGGTGTCAGGGGCTGTAACACGAAGGAACGGGCCCCCTTTCTTGTGTCTGCCCTCATAGAGACAAGACGGCAGGGCCAGCGCCCTGGGAACGAGCTAGTTTCACTTCCTCTCATTTTAATCAGGTGAAGATGAGAGGGAGGGAAGAAGCATCTCATTCCCTCTGACACCTTCGAAGACTTGACGAGGTCCAGGTTCACTTCCCATCCCGACAGGAAGGTCGAAATGACCATTCTCAAAGAGGACGTTGCTGTCTGCCAGGTCTCAGATGATTTAAAGGGGTGCCCGAGTCTCTGTGCAGTCTTTAGGTGTGACGGACCTCTGGCAACCGGTCATAAGGGAGGTGGCCTCTGCAGCATCCCCCACTGCCCCTTGGGCTCCAGCAAGTGTCTTTCTCTGCTGCCCTCATCACCAGCAGGGACTCTGCAAATGGAACCGGGGACAGGACAGTAAATCTTCTCAAGATCCACGATTGAAGCCATGCAGACTGGATGTCCTGCTGAAGTCGGTGGATTAGGGAAAAATAGGACACTCGCCTGGGGGACACGGAGATGTGAGCTGATGAAAACGGGCAGGCTGTACATGATCTAAAAGATGAAATGCACCCGAAGGAGCTTTACCAGGACCCTCACGGCTGGCCTCCTTCAAGAAGGGGACATGTTTCCGAGTATCTTCGGTCAGGACTCAGAGTTTCTGCAGTGAATAGGGTCCCTGCAGGGCGGACCCTGGGGATGACCCACCGCGTTCACATGTGGGATGGTGTCACAGGGAGCAGGGGAGGTTCCCGAGTCCCAGGATCTCAATAGAGAGAGCCCCTCAGCTCCTTTCTTCTCTCCCTCATCTCAATCACCATCTCTAATATGCACCCCTCCCCCGGGTGGGCCAGAGCCTCCTGAGGGCGGGCCACTCCCAGCTGACAGAGCCTTGACACCTGCAAGTGCAGAGGCATCCTTGACCCCCAGAGGCAGGGCGTCGGGGCCATCCTCAGAGCTCTTTGTGGTCCATGCCCATTGCCAAAAAAAAGCACACTCCGAACACACTTCAGTAAAGAGAGAGTTGATTCTAAAGGATTATTGCCAGAGAGGGCAGGGCCCACGGCAATTGGGAGAGGGGCCCACTGCGGTCAGGGGAGCGGCTGTTGCAACAGGAGGAACCCTCCAGCCATGAGGTCTGCTAGCATCTCAGAGGTCAGGCGGAGAGGGCCTTTTATTTTGTAAGGAGGAGCCGATGGGCAGAAAGGACCAGGTGTGGAGGTGGGGTCAAGGTGGAGGTGGTGTCAGAGGATGGGAGATTCGAGAGGGTCTCACCCTGGCATCAGGAGGGGCCATCTGCTGTCTCAGGCTGAGGGTGGCAGAGCCCCAGGGGCCTGAGGAAGGAGAGAATCTCCACAAGTTTCACCAGCAAGCATTTTGTTGCAATTGATCAGTGTGGACAAAACAGCTCTGCCAATCACTGATGAGGCAAAAGGTGACAGTTTGGCTGCTCTGTGCCTGGCTTCATCCTACAAACGTGGGGGCAAGATGCATCTCCTCTGAGTCACGTGGGGAAGGGGCTTTTTGCAGTGAGCTGTTTCCAGGGACACAGAAGGCGGCGGGTTCTCTCGCGGTCACTGCTGACCAGGGTCGTGGGGCTCAGGCGAGAGCCGGCATTGACATTGGCCTGCAGTGCAGACTGGACCTGTTGCAGCGCCTTACTTGCCCTGAGCTCGACTCAGAATCAGTAGTTGCCTGTGTCTCAGTAAACAGGTCAGAGCACGCTTTCCAAGGATGGAATTTGCTGCCCCAAGATCCAAAGGGGTCGATCAAGCTTCTGCGTCTTTCTCAGCGATGAGAGGCTCCAAGAGCCCCAAGCTTCCTGTACTCTGGAGGGGACGACCTGGGACGCCCCAGACCCCTGAAGAACCTCCCTAGACCCTAAACCCTTCACTGCTGTGTCTGGCTCAGAGTCTCACCTCAAGTTCAGCTCCCACCTTGGGAGCATATGTTGTACCAAGGCCTCCGGTGGACCTGCCGCGTCTTGCTCGTGCGGTCCATTAACGTGCTGCTGAGGATGGGTAGACCCATGCACTGTTCTGCAGGATTTCCCGTCAGCCCAGCCCGCTCCCTTAGAACCATGCAGCCATGGAGAGTGAAGGAAGAAACAGCCCTAGGCAAGGCCAAGAAGGTCCCGCGTGGACTCAGATCCCTCTGCTCCTTCTGGGGAGTCTACAGATTCCAAGTATTGGGGACAACCTGGACTGTATATCCACCAAATCCCTCTGCCCCAGGGACAGTCACTCCAATACATGGCCATGAGTTCCTTTCGGGGAGGGCTAGGCAAACACCTATCCGTTTGTGGTGCCATTGCAGAGTCCTTCCTCAGGGGACCTGGCCTCTCCTGCACTCTGTGGGTTCCGGGTAGAGGAAGTGGCTTGGGTTTGGAAAAGCGACAAGAGGTCATGTGCAATTAGGGAAGCTGACCTCAGCCTTCTCCTTAGCCATCCTTGATCATGTTTGATCGTATACGTTAAGCATTCTCCTCTGTGGCTGCCCATTACCATGCCCTGGGGTACCACCTTGCAGTAGTCATTTCTCTGGATTCCGGCAGATCAGGCCCCTACCACAATCATGACTTTGCTACCCATTAAGGTAACTTGCTTCTGACAAAAGACCACTGCCACATGGCCTCTGCTGGTTTGGGACCACATTATCCACTGGCTTGTACCACCATCTCCATCATCCCACTGTACCAAGGCCCCAGTCCTGTACCACCATCTCCATCATCCCACTGCACCAAGGACCCAGTCCTGTACCACCATCTCCATCATCCCAGTGCACCAAGGACCCAGTCCTGTACCACCATCTCCGTCATCCCACTGCACCAAGGACCCAGTCCTGTACCACCATCTCCGTCATCCCACTGCACCAAGGACTCAGCCCAGTACCACCATCTCCATCATTGTACTGCAGCAAAGACCCAGCCCTGGACCACTGTCTCCATCATCCCACTGCTCCAGGGATCCCAGCTCTGTACCACCATCTCCCTCCTTCAGTTCAGCCTGTGGAGGATGACCACCACCCAGTTTCTCAGTGACGCTAGTGTCCCTCACCAGGGCATTCCTTATCACCTGGCCCCCATGGCAAGGTGGTCAGCAGTGGGTTTCCCAGTCTTTATAGTGGGTTGACCCAGCATATCCACTCTCTGACCTGATGCCTCCCGCGCCGCCTGCCCTGGCAGCCCTGGGGCTCCACTGCAGTAACGTGGGCCATCGCCTTTCCACAATTCTGAGAGGCATCCGAGCAGCACGTAGAGCCGCCTCCCAGGGCCCCTGCCAGGGGTGAAGTCCTGTCTCATTAGCTTCCATGTCAACTCTCTGTCTTATATCCTTTCCATCCCACCCTCTGACCTGGCCCAGGACCCAACCCTGGGCCCTCCCCCAGTTTCTGCTGGTGACTGTCAGCGGGCCCTCAGCCCATTGGGACACTCACCCTCTCAGTCCTGCTGCAGTTAGACCCCAGGTGTGGGCCTCGTGGCAGGAGGACACGTGGGGCCGCCCTGCAAGGCACCTGCCTTTCTACAGCCTCTGCCCGGCTTCAGGCAGGGGAGGGGCTCCATCCGCCAGGGGGCCGGCCACTTCTGCAGGCCCAGAGGCCTCGGGAGGGGGTAGCCTGGGGCTTCTTCATGCTCCCCTGCATCTCTCCAAACCTCCCACCCACATCTTGGAGGCCTTCTGCTTCCCCTTTGGGGCCCTGACTCCCACGGAGGAGGCTGCCAAGGAGAGAGTGCAGCCCCCTCAGAAGTTCTCCCTTGATGGTTAGGTCCTCAGCCTGGGCCCCACGGGCTCCTCAGATGTGGAGCCTGAGGCGGGATTCAGGCGCCTGAGGGGAGGGGAGTGAGGGGCGAGGAGAGGAAGGGGGAGAAGATGAGTAAGAAGTGGGCTCGTTGGTGGGCACGTGGGTTGCTTCCACATCTTGGCTATTGTGAACAGTGCTGCAATGAACGTAGTGGGGCATGGATCTTTTTGAATTAGTGTTTTCATGTTCTCTGGATAAACACCCAGAAGTGGAATCACTGGAACATATGGTATTTCTACTTTTAGTTTTTTGTAGTGTATACAGAAGTCAAAATATAGTGATGTACACCTGAAATTTATATAATGCTATAAACCAATGTCACCTTAAATAAAAAAGAAAAGAGGTGGCCTGCCCTGGCACTGGCTACAGTCTGACCCCTTGGGAGCCCTGCAGCAGGGATTACAGCCCTGCCTTGGTCCCACCCGGAGGTGAGGAGCAACCTTGTGCCACCCCCAAGCTGGCCATTGGCTGAGGACAGCCCCCAGGATGGAGTGTCATCTCAGGGTAGAGGATGTGACCAGCTGCAGGGCAAGATGGCTCCAAGGAAGGAGAACAATTCTCCAGAGCAGGGAAAAACCTGGGGACGGGGTCCCAGCCCGATGGGCATGAACAGCACTCATTGCAAAAGCAAGCATTTTCTACCCGTTTATCACAGCATTCCCATGGAGTCGAGATTGCCATCCAATCACAGGGCCTGCCCTGCCTCGTCTCAGGACAGCGCCCGGCTCCCCGCGGCTGCTTCCCCGGGCCAGAGCACTCCACCTCACTTACCGCGGTGTCTGGTGCTGAACTGTGTCACTTCCTGCGAAGGGCCATCGAAGACAGATCCCCAGGGCTGGCCAGGTGCCAGCTGGAGGATAAGAGAAGGTAACAAACAGGATTGATATGTTTAATCTAACGCCGGGACTTTGCACAGCAGGAAGGATGCCGTCCCATTTGTCAGGATCAGACAGCTCCCCGGCAGAAGAGCTGTCCGGGTCTCAGCTTTCTTCTACCGGAGGGCGATGTCATTAAATGCAGGCCCCTGCGATGGCCAGCCCTCTGAAAGAAAGATGTGCGCCTTTGTCAGATGTCTTCTTAGGTTACAGCCGGGCGCTTCTCCCCGACCCCTCCATGGGAAAACAAGGGTCGTGCCACAGCCAGCTCTCCCCTGCCCCCTCCCCTTTTCCATTTGTACAAAGTGTTTGAGGAGTAAAGAAAATCACCCTCTGGCCTGCGTCCCCCGCCTGGGGGCCTGCTGGCCAGAGCACCTGTGCAGGCATCTTCCGCCCTCACTCTGCGCCATCTGGATAAACACACAAGAGGAGCTTTGAGAGTCACGGGGCCTCATGGACTTGCGGGTGAGATTCCAGGAGCCAGCAGCAATGTGAGGACTCGAGGGCCATTTAAGGGAGAAAACCCACGTCGATGGCCCAGGAGCCTACACCTTAAACAAGCCCCAAGTTGATCCTGGCACAGCCCAGAGTCTAGGAGCCACTGACCTCGACCAGTGTGGACAGGGATGGACTGTCACCAGCACTGCCCAAGGCTTCCAGAACCCCCTCAGCCCAGTGCGCCAGGCACTGGGTCCTGACTCGTTCTTGTGTCCTCCAGACCGAGCTTGCAGCCTTTCCAGCTGGGAGTGGGAGCCTGGGACCCTACAACCCGTCACACATCCAGCGGTCTCCATGGGAACGGTGCTATCTCCCTGTGGTGGCTGCACCAGAGCACCGAGGGCCGGGACTTCCACAGCAGAGCTCTACTCTCTCTCCGTCTTGGAGGCTAGAGCGCCTAGATCAAGGTGTCGGCAGGGCTGCTTTCTCCAAAGGCCTCTCTCTTTGGCATGTACACGGCCGTCTTCCACCTGAGTCCTCACTTGGTCCCTCTGTGTGTCTGTGTCCTCGTCTCCTCTTCTTGTAAGGACACCACTCATATCTGATTAGAGCCACCCCAATGACCTCATTTTATCTAATGACCTTTTCAAAGACCATATCTCCAAATATAGTCACCTCCTGGCATCCCGGGTGTTAGGACCTGAGTATATGAATTTTGAGGGACACAACAGCCAGTGACAAGAAAACAAGGGGAACCACAGGTGACCCACAGACTCCTTCTCACTTGGGTGAAATGATGTTTTATGCCACAGTTTCCCAGTCCCGCCCCAAGTCAATGCAACACAAAACACCGCCCATGGGGTAGGGTGATGGCTCTGATTGACAGTTGCACAGAACTGACAGACAAGCAGGAGAATGAAGCTGGGAAGATGGGGTCTGCGGGGAAGGTGTGAGAAAGAAGGACTGGGCCTGCCCTCTCCCCTCTCTCTCTCTCTCTCCCTAGTCCCGGGGATGATTCCTCTCACTCCTTGTTGCTCTTCCAGGCATTTCTAGGAGATGAGAAGCCCCTCCTTTGAAAGACGATTGCTGTGAGTTTCTGCTGCCCTCTGCCCCCGAGAACTCTCACCCCAGCGACCCTCGGCCTCTGCCCTGAATTCTCCTTCATCCCTTCCTGGGGACAGGGGTTCCACTAGAGGAGCAGAGGAACACGCCGGCCTCCCGTGCCCCTGCCCCAGCCCAGGGGGAGAGTGGTGATCAGACAGCAATGGCCCCAAATCCTCACGTGCTGGGGGCTAATCTAGTAAAAACTCTAGCCTTGGGGTTTCTCTCCTCTTCTTCTGTCTCTGCCCTGCTCGTTGCAAGCAGAGAAAGGTCTACTCTGCTGTCTCCAACTCCCCCCAGGTGGGCCACCCCCAGTTCCAATCTTGGGAGGGAGTAACTGCAGACCCTGGACCCCAAAACCATAGCCATGCATTCCCATTGGAGCTTTCAGGACGAAAGCTGACGTTTCATGTCCTCTGCAGAGTGTCCTCTGGGTGGGTTTCCTGCATCTAAATGCTCGATTCACCTGAACCTGGGTGGGCAGGAAGTGGGGATATTTTTGACTGCCTTGGCCCAAGTTCACCTATTTCAATAAAGGCACCAAAGCATTTTCTGGACTCACACCCTGCACCCCACACCTTTCCACAGTCCACATGGTCATGCGTTAGAGATGGTGCATTGGGGTTTCTTGAGCCCAAAGTTTACTGTGGGATTCCAGGCTGAGCCAGCCCACGAAGCGTGTCTGCCACCCCAAGGAGAAACCGCCAGCACTGAGGAGCAGGGGAGGGGCCTCACGTGTTTCCAGGTCCCCACTCGAGCCTCAGGCTCTTCAAAGTCAAACAGGGCAGACACTGCCTGAGTCACAGGCCACTGGAGGATGAAACTGTGAGGACCCAGCTCCCGCCAAGTGCGAGGTACCGCACTGAGCATTTTACACGACGACTCTGCTTAACCCTCGAGACGACCCGATGGGATGGGCCCTGCTGTGAGCTCCATTTTAGAGACGGGGAACTGAAGCAAAGAGAAGTTGGGTCAGGTCCCCTCTGCCTCAGGGCTCACATCTGGAAAGCAGTGGACCCCTTGGAACGCATTTCTGATGTTGATACTCTGCACAGTGCCTGGCATGCAGCTTTCGATGAGAATTGGACAGGACACAGACGTAGCCCCACTCGCCTCCATCTCTGTGACCTCCTGCTGTCCTGTCCCATTGGCCACTTATGCTCTGGGTGGGGCCCTGTGTTGTCAAGTCTGTAAGAGCCCACTAGACGTGGCCCCTGGTCCCAGGGGAGCCCAGCAGAGCCCAGTGCAGCCCAGTGGAGCCCAGCAGAGCCCAGCGGAGCCCAACACAGCCCAGTGGAGCCCAGCAGCAAGTCTCGCCCCCTCCTTCTCCCTGAGAACTTGCTCCTCCCCTCACCACTGAAGTCCTGGAAACAGCCGTCTGCACCTACTGCTTCCACCCCTCCCTCCAGGTGTTCCCAGACTCGCACCAAACACCCCCACCTCTGAACCCAAGCTCCCCTCTTTCTCGAAGATGATGGGCGACCAGGTTTCCTAGGACTGCTGTCACAAATTATCGTAAACTGGCGGCTTATAGTGATAGCAACTTATTCTTCCTCAATGCAGGAGGCCAGAAGTCTGAAATCACAGTGTTGGCTGCATAGATTCCTTCGGGGGCTCCAAGGGCGAATCCGTCCCAGGCGTCTCTCAGCCGCTGGTGACGGCACTCCTTGGCTTGCAGATACATCACTCCAATCTCTGCCTCTGTCATCACATGGCGTTCTCCTCTGCGTGTCCTCTGCTGTCTCTTGTAACAACACTCTCATTGGATTTAGGAACCACCCTGATCCAGGATGACCTCTGACCTCCTCTCCATCCTTCCCTTAATCACATCAGCAAAGACCTATTTCCAAATAAGGTCACAGATGGGAGGTTCCAGGCGGATGTGAATTTCGGGGTACACTGTTCAACCCACTGTGCCCACTGTAGTAGTCAGGGTTCCCCAGAGAAATGGAATACATGGAGATAAGATACAAAGAGAGAGAGATAAAAAGATAAAGATAGAAATAGAGAGAGAGTGAGATTTATTTTGAGGAATTGGTGTACATGATCCTGAAGGCTGAGCGGTCCCACAATCTGCCGTCTGCAAGCTGGGGACCCAGGAGAGCAGGAGCCATGACTCAGTCTAAGTCCAGAGGCCTGAGGACCAGCGGAGTCGATGACGCAGATTCCAGTCTACATCCAAAGGCTGGAGAGCCAGGAGCGCCGAGGGCAGGAGACCCATGTCTGGCGGTCAGGCGGGGGGAGTGAATTCTCCCTCCTCCCCCTTTTTGTTTCATTCAGGCCCACAACGGATTGTACGATGCCCATCCACATTGGAGAGGGCCGGCTGCTTTACTGAGGCCACAATCAAATACTAAGCTCATCTGGACACACCCTCACAGACGCATCCAGAAAAGTGTTTAGCCAAATATGGACACCATGTGACCAGGCAGGATGACACATGAAATTACCCATCGTGCCCACTAACGGCAAAGGCCCTGGGCTCAGATCTCTGGCGGCACCCTCCCTGCCCCTCTCTTTGCCTCCCTACGTTTCCTCATCACTTCTGCTCCATTAGAATCGTTGCCTCTTCTTCCACCTGCTCCCCCAAATTCTGTCCCCCACCACTTCTCGCGATGACACCATTTCCCCGGGCAGCCTCACCCCTCATGTCCTGTCCCCAAGTCTCCTCCCAGCCCCAGCCCCTGTGTGGGGGACCCTCACCCATCCCACTGCCCATCACGCCCAGGGCACTCCCACCCAAGCCTTCCATGTCTGCGCACCTGCCTCGCCCAAGCACTTCACACGGGCTCCAGAAGCCTGTGCCAGAGGGAATCGAGTCTGTGTGTTCCCATCCTCACCATGGCCTGTGGTCAGCCTGGAGAGCCTCATCACGCAGGGATAGAAGCAAAGGACACATCCACCGGGGCCGGGGTGGAGGACGGAAGGAGAGAAGAGAGAGCGTGCTGACAGCTCGGGAGAACCACAGCTCTCCTTCTCCACAGGACCTGACCAAGCAGTTTACATGAATAGAATATAAGGCTGGAAGGGGTCTTGTGTCCCAACCCAAACTCCCTGGGGTCTCATAGCTGCCACATGCAGGGCTTGGAGGATGCTGGGGGAAGAGCAGCAGTTCCCTGAGACTGGGACTGGTCTGGGAGCAGACCCCACTCAGCCCTTCCCTTCCTCACCTGTGCCACCTGAGCAAACAGCTCGAGCCCCGTCTTCATTTCTAAGAGGCAATCGCAGGCCCCACCCACCTTCCTGCATTGTGGGGTGACCTTAGCTCTCGCAGAACAAGCCATGGGCCCTGTCTTCTTCGGGGTAAGAGCAGCCGGGCTGGTGGGCCTCCCTGGCGTCGACTCTCGTCCATTTGCACACTTCTGGGCCTTTCATTGTGTTTCCATGTGTTATCCCTCCTATATGCCTGGGTTTGAAGGAGTAAGTTTAAGCGTATCTGAGATAAATGAAATACATGCTGGGCAACCCAGAGTCGTGGGAGCTGGATTCTAGAGCCTGGCTGCCCAGACGCAGGAGGCAAACCCAGCTCCTCCCTTGACTGCTCTGTGGCCCAGGAGCCGCTGGGCTTTCGTGGGCCCAGTTACTTGCTGTGTAAGATGAGGTGGTTTATTGTCCTCCTCACAGGATTGTGTGAGGATTAAGCAGGTTAATGCTACAAAGCACTAAGAACGGTGTCGGACGTGTAATAAGCACCCTTTACGTGTGTGTGGACGAATAAAAAATGAGTGTTTTGCCTGTGCCTCCGGTTTCAAATGACTTTTGCCTACAATCACAGTGAGGCTGCAACCAGGGTCCCCAGAGAAAACACACCCCCTCTCGTCCCCCGCCATCCGCTCCCAGCCGCATCCCTGGTTCCCTCGGCATTATGATGCTTAACTAGACACATCCTGTCAGCCTGGGCATAAAAAGCTGCCCGTGGCATTTAGAAAAGGAAAATAAATGGTTCTCTTCTCTCTCTGAAGTCCTGGAGGCCCCAGGGGGTGAGACTCTGAGGCATTTCACAATAGCTTTCTCAGACACAGGCAGGAAGATAAACACAAACACCATTTCTGTGTCTGAAGCGCCCGGAGGGCTGGCGGCATGGGAGGGGGCTCCAGTTCCAAAAGAAGGAAAGAAACCTTTCTCCTGGGGGTGAAAGTCACCACACCGTCCCCCAGGTGTAATCTCTGTGCTGGCCACCACTCCCTAACCAAGACAGCCCCAAATCTTCCGTCTTCTAAATCCTGGCAGAGTTGCTGGAGCTGCATATCCACCCGATTGTCAGCTTCTGTCTCCCAAGGCCCTGATTCCCCCCCCCCCCCCGATTCTTGTCGAACATCTTGTGCAGGAAAGCACCTGCACAGCACAGGCAGACGCAGGAGTGGTGGGGACACGGAGGGCCTGGGCGAGGGAACAGGCAGAAATAAATGGCAGATATTAGTAACATTTCTAAGTGTCCTAAGTGGGGAATAGGGCCACCCCTGAGAAAGTGGCCATCAGAGTAGGGAGTCAGGTGAGCATGGACCCCAATTTCTATGGGCCTTGGTTTCCTCACCTGAAAAATGGGAATGATAATAACCCCTATATTGCCAGATTGTTATGAGGATTAAATGAGTTAATACACATGATGCCTGGGAAGAACAGTGTTAGGTATACAGCAGATGCTATCATTACCATCTTCATCATCACCTCCACCACCATTGCCATCATGTCATCATCATTATCACCACCACCACCATTGCCACCACTACCACCATCACTATCATCACCATCATCATCACCAACATCACCACCATCACCATCATCATCATCATCAACACCGTGTTTATAATTATTTTACCCTAGAAGGTAGGAAAGGGGCTCTAAAAGACGGGTTAGAAGATAGGAGAAGGGTTAGAGATAGGAGAAGGAGAGAAGAGCAAGTCAGGCAAGTAGAATGAGAGAGGTAGTGAATGGAGGCTAGGAACGTGGAGAACTCCTGGGCTGGTTTCGTTGAAGGGCCGGCAGCAGAGCCCGGTGACAAAGGTGGGCTGGGTCAACAGCTGCATCGACTGGGGGCAACCTTGTAGGAGCCTAAAGCCTCCTTCCTCCTTTCCTCCCTGACTCCTGGCCTCACCCTTCTTTTCCTCAGATCCAAATGCTGCACCTGTGCTTGGCCGGTACCCCTGCTCCATCTCTGGAGCCCTGCACCGCTTTCTAGTGATGTGTGTGGACATGACAGCAGAGGCCCAAGTGTGCTGCCCTGGGGTCTGTCCCCTCAGGCCACCCAAATATACCCCTCCCTTTATGGGAGCCTGTCCCCCTCCGCAGCAACTGTCTGCCTAGCCCTCTGGGCTTAACGGAGAGGCGTCCTGGGTTTCTTCTTAGAGGTTGATGAGAAAGTCCTCCTGGGCTGGGGATGGGAATGGCGTGATAATTAGCTGGCAGGCTGCAGTGGCCCAGCCTCCAGCTCTGGACCGCTGTAATAGGAATAATGTGGGAGTCGATTTGTTCTCTCCAATGTGTACCATTACTGTTAGATTTCCCACTGGCTAGCTTTGGCAATAGTCATTAATGTCTCCTTCCCACCTGGGGGGACTTCTGATCCCTTCTCATGAAGGGATACAGCATCTCCCGTCTAGGCTGTAAATGCCTCATTATGGCTCTCAGCTGCACACTTGGTCTTTTTTCTCACTCTGGGTCACATTTCATTTTGGTTTAAATAATGAAACCAGCAGACCGGAGATTAGAGCTGTTAAATGATTTTTGCTCCCAGGAAACAGATGCCTGTCCAAGATATAGACTCACTGACAGCTCAGTAGACTCCGTGCCACTGGTACTGGAGGAAATGGACTGAGCCGGGATGAGTGTGGCTCAGAGACTCTGAGAGTTGGACCTACAGCTGAGAGACCAGGAGGGCAACCTGCCCCACGTGGAATGCCAGGCATAAAGCAGGCCTTGGTGGTCCCTCACCCACGTCCAGGGTGAGCTCTGTCCGGAGGCAGGCAGGGGGTATCCGGGTGGAGATAGATGCCTCTGACCTTCATGGGGTTGCAGAGACGGTCCCTGGCCCATTATGCCTTTTCAAGTGCTTTCTCATACATCTTCACTTGGTCTCCCTGCCACATGGAAATTCACTGGGGCCACTTTACTGGCTCCATCGTGCAGATGAGGAAAAAGTTCAAAGACTCTTGATGCAACCAAGACATTAGAACCTTCTACGGCCAGCCCAGATTTCAGCAGAGTGCTCTTTCCACCTCACCATCTCACCCTTCTTCCCACTTCCAGTGCGGAAACCAGGAGACCAGAGTGGCCGATGAGAAGCCCCAGGTTGTGTGCCAGTAGGAGCAAGACTTAGACCCTTCCCTGTGTTCTGTTCAGGGAACGACTTACATCCGGTTCCCTTGTGAACAGAGGCACCCGCTCACTGGGAAGCAGGAGTAGTGAATCTCAGGGTCGTTGCGAACTCTCTGAGCCTCAGTTTCCTAATCTGTAAAGCGGGAGTAATAACGTCAGCCCTGTGAGACTGCGACTGAGGCTAGAGAGTGTTCACGGACACCCCTAAGCCACTGTAACAGCCACGATGGAGCAAGAAGGAAAGCCCAGCCACGGCTGAACCACCTCCTGCTCTCCTCTCCCTCACTGGGACAAGGGCCCTGAGCAGCTCAGGATAAAAAGCTCTGGAGGAAGTAATGAATGTTGTGCTAGGAGGGTGGGCGCATACACAGCGGGGGGCCGAGAAGGGATCACACCTTGTCACTCACTCCCCAGGGACAGAAAATTGTTCCCGGTGACTTACAAAGCCTGCATGTGGCAAATAAGTATAATCCCAGGCTCAGAAGGATGTGACACGAAGCAGACGACTAACATTAGCATGCACTGAGTGGCTAACAAAAAGCTGGCGCCATGGACCAGACCCAGCTGAGCAGGCAATTGTGCCCCCAGGAGTGGGGGCCAGGTCCCCACCTCCCAGCCACACAAGGAGCTCAGCTCACCAGGGCCACAGACCCCAAGGGCCATAAGAAAGAAGTCATGACAGTCCACCAGGGCTGGCTCATGACAGTGGTTCTCATCTCTCCTCCTCCTTTCCCTCTTCCGCCAACACAACAATTAATGGGTCCCGGTCCTCTTCTAAGCAGATCTCTGCCTTCCTCGTTACCTGGATTCCTTTTGCCTTGGGGCTCTGGTTTGGCCCCTAAGGTCTCTGAGCCATGCCTTGCCTGCAAGTTCAGCTCTGTTGCCCTGGTGTCTCCAGATGGAAGTCGTCTTCCAGCTCAGGCCCTGTGGACACAGAGTTACCTCTGTGCTCAGGCATTCCATCCTAGACAGTCTTGAGCTCCCAAGAGCACAGCATCAGGCCCCATGGCACATTGGGGAGCCTCATTGATGGGGTGCTCTCTGGTACTTGGGTGAAGCTCGCACTTGGGTGGCAGGCAGGGCTGGTTCAATCCCCACTCTTCTTTCTGACTGTGGCTTCAGGCAAGTTGTTTCACCTTGTGAAGTCTTGGTTTTCTGACTTGTGAGTGGGGAAGCAATGTATTTCCTGAGGGAGGTGCTGCCCCCACTTTATCATCTGTCACCCGCCACTCCAACCCACTGTGGCCTGAATTCCATTGCCACCATTCTGCTGATCCTGAGCTCACGAAGGTCACCTGGGCTGTTGCCAAGCTCAGTGGACACTTTGTGGTCCTCTCTTACCTTTATCCTCTTGGCACCATTCAGCGCATCTTCCCACTACTGCCTTCCTTGAACTCCCAGTTCTCTCGGCTTCCGGAACCCCACATTCTCCTTCCTCCCCTTTTCCCTGTGGGCTCTCCTTCTCAAAGCCTCTTGTCGGCCACAGCTTCTTCATCACCTGTGTCCGTCAGCTCAGGCAGCCATAACCAAATACCATGGGCTGGGCGGCTCAAACAGCAGAAATTATTTCTGACAGTCTGGAGGCCAGAAGTCCAAGATCAAGGTTCCAGCTGACTCAGTTCCTGGTGAGGACTCTCCTCCTGGCTTGCAGACCGCTACCTTCTCTCTGTGTCCTCACATGGCCTTTCCTTGGTGCATGCACATGGAGAGAAAACGCTCTCTGGTATCTCTCCTTATAAGGACACTAATCCTATTGGATCAGGGCCCCATCTATGACCTTACTTAACCCTACTTCCTAGAGGCCCCATCTCCAAATGTAGCCATTTGGGGGGTTAGGGATTCAACATATGAATTCTGGGGGTACACAGACCTTCCATCCATAGCACTACCCCTAAGATGGGTATTCCCTGGACACTGGCCCTTCCCTCTCCTCTCCTCCAAATGCCCTCCACGTGGTGCTGCCCAGAGGAACTCTCTGCAGCGAAGGAAATGTTCTAGTCCATGGGACTTCTGAGAGCTAGAAATGTGGCTAGTGTGAGGGAGGGACTGAAGGTGTCATCTAATTGTAAATGTTTTCAACATAAATGGCCAGGTGTGGCTGGTGGCTGTGGTGCTGGACAGTACATCACTACACGCTCTCTTCACACAGTCCCAGCCTGGAGCTTGTGTAAGTTGTAGGTCTGTGGCTCCCAAATTCCCACCTCTAGCCCCGACGCCTCGTCCATGGTCCTGACCCATCGGTGTGGTGCTGACTCACAATTCCCACTGGCAGGGCTCACAGCGTCTCAGACCTCGCCTGTCTCAGACAGAACTCTCCAGCCTCCCCCAGACCCCATCTTGGTAAAAGGCACCACCATCCACACAGTCCTTCCTGCCAGAAGCCTGGGAGTCATCCTCAGCTCCTCCTAGCTCTGACCCCCCTCAAGTCCTGCTGGGTTCTCCTCCATCGACACCTTGAGGCGGTCTGTGTCCCTCCACCTCCCAACCTCTGCATCTGGCTTTCACGGCTGCACATGAGCCGGCCTCGCAGCTCTCCTGCTGCCTCTGCACCAGGCTCCCCATGGCAGCCACATGCATCTCCTAAAATCCTAAACACCACCCGAAAGCACCTCTGGCCTCCGTTTGTGTCACCCCCACTTCCTCATCAGCTCCCCACTTTCTTCCGCTGCCCATCTCTCTGCACCTTCTCACCCCTGCCTCTACAGGAGTTCCCTCCCCACTTTCCACATCTGCCCCGCTACCTGGCTCAGCTGTTCTCCCTTGGGTCCAGGGAGAGACGGCAGGAGTGCGGAGTGCCAAGATGCTGAGCTCGCTCGGCCTCCCGCCAGCTGTGCGATCTTGGGTGAGTGTGCCAGGCACCCATTCCCACCACTGGACAACGGGGATAATTATAGCACCTTCCTGACAGGGACGATTAAATTTAATGATGATTACATGAGTTAACTCGCAAACACAGCCTGGGACAAAGTAAACCTCCAAAAACATGGCCGTTATGAACCAGCAATTCCCACCCCCATGCAGGGCCGGCCTCCCGCTCGGGGCTTCCGTGGAGAGCCCGCCCCTCCAGCTCCCCGCACACACACCTCGCCCCTCACCATCCTCACTCGCCTCCCGCTGGGCTGTGAGCCCCATGAGGTAGGGCCCCATTTCCCCACTCTCCAGCCAAGTCCTATGAGGAGATGGCACCCAACTAAGAAATTCGTGATAATCCCTCGCTCCCGTTTGCTGTCTTTAACACTGAAAGAGGTATGTGGACGCTTCCACGCTACAGCAAAACGATAGCGTGTGGAGACGGAGGAAGAGGACGCAGTGAGGGCAAGCAAGGCCGTTTATTCCGAGCATGCTGTGCACAGAGTCGGCCACGTCACGTGATCTGATGGGGACTCAGAGGCAGGCAGAGGAGACAGGGAGCTTCGTGCTGGAAAAGGGAGGGTTCCGGGTGTGCCCTGATGGGGCTGTGGGGCCAGGATGCTGGAGGCCCTAACTGGAAGTGGGGCCTCCCATGTGATTGGTTGGGAGCACGTTTGGCTTTCTCCGGCTGATCCTGAGTTGGAAGTGGGGACAAAAATTAGGGACGCCATCATGTATGAATCAAGTCCTGGTCTTTTGGGTCAATGGTCACAGGGGCTATTGTTTGGCTTCCTGGATTCTCACTAGAGACAGCAGTCCGACTTCCTGCCACCTGACCAACAGCAGCCGCACCCTGGCTGCCTACTGTGGATCACCGGTTGGTCTCCTGGGCTGGGGGCTGCAGGGTGTGGGTCAGAGTTCCACTTTTCTACATGGCTCGGCCATTGTCCGTGTACACATCAGTCTCTCACTGGATAGAGAGAAATCGAGTGTGCCCTCCGCTTGCTCCCATAGCTGACGGCCACCACGGGCAGGCGGGTGTGCGTCCTTGCAGACCCGTTCCTGGGAATTTGCTGTCTCTGCTTTAGCCTCCACGCTTCAAGCACGTGCCACAGCTGTGATGCATGTGTGTCGTGCATGCACCTGCCTTTATGCCAGGTCTCGGGTAGTTCACGGACTAGGGTGCCAGCACTGACATTCCAAAGGCCACCCTGGGGTGCTTCTCAGCAAGGTGCTGAGACCGAGGTCTGCAGAGGTCAGTTGTGGGGGGCAGGATGCCTCTCTGGAGAAGGACCGGTAGAGGAGGAGAAAGGCCTTAAAGCAGGACACTGTCCCGCCAGCTCAGGCTCCTCTGAGGGCCGATCACCAACCGAGAAGCACTTTCATTTTCCTCTTAATAGAGAATAATGATTGAGACCCAATTCCCATTTTGTTTTTAAATTTATACTGAAAAGAGTATTAGAAATGAAACATTAATGGAATGTGAAAAACGAAGTCTGCGTTCGGCTCCCATTTGCCAAATTGCTCGAGCTCGTTCGGGGAGGGCGGGGGTATAACTTTGCCCAGAAACTTCCCTCTTCCACCCTGCACGCGTGGCTGGCCGCCGCGAAGCCAAATGGATAAATATTTTATGCACTTTAATTTTCTCATCTACGGGCTTGATGTTCTGAGTCATCTTTTGTTTTATTTTCCTACTTCATAAATGTTAAAAGCTTGCATTCTTTTCCCTAGAAAAACAAGGTTCCTGGTTTCTGTTCTGTGGTTTTTTTCCTCGAGTCCATGGGGACCAAGATGCCATGCCCTGCGTCTGTTGCTTTCAGTGGCCCTGCCTTTCCCAACCTCCCGCATTAGTTAAGGTTCTCCAGAGAAACAGATCAGTGAGATATACACATAAAAGAGATCTGTTCTAAGAAACTGACTCACGCAACCACGGAGGCAACAAGTCCCGAGCTCTGCAGTCCGCAGGCTGGGGACCCAAGACAGCCGATAGTGTAGCTCTAGTTTGAGTCTGAAGGACGAAGAAGTTGATGGCCCAGTTTGAGGGCAGTCAGGCAGGAAGGAATTCACCCTCCCTCGAGGGAGCGCCAGGCTTTTTGATCTCTCAGGCCTTTAACGGATTGGATGATGCCCACCCACACTGGGGAGGACCATCTGCTTTACTGAGCACACCATTCGAATCCCATGCAGAGACGCCCTCCCAGACACACCCAGGATCGTGTCTGACCAAATGTCTGGGCCCCGCAGCCCAGTCGAGTCGACACAGAAAATGCACCGTCACACCTTCCTTTCTTTGTCTTCCTTCTCGCCCCACCTGGATTAGCCTCAGGCTTTGCTGTTTGGCACACAGCCCTCGTTAAATTTCTTTTCTAACCGGACCCTGCAGACTCTTGCGACACGGTGGCCCGGTTTCTCCTTCCTCATTTTATTTTTTTCTCCCTTGCCATCCTTCCCTCCTCTTCCTCAGCTCCACTTTCTTCCTCAGATCTGAGACTCTTCCAAAGTCATGAGGCGTCCAAACAAAGAGCCCACCACTCTGTCATTCACCGCCTCCCATCTCCCCCTTACTTTTACTTCTTTGCACAATTCAAAAGCCCTTTTCCAAGCAACAGAGGTCCCTATCTGCAAGAGACACAGGGCCACAGCTTCCTGCCAACGCGCTGGTAGACTGCGGGGACGGCAGCCCCGCTGTGTTCTCATCCCAAGAGGAGAGTCTGGCGGCAACTCAAATAAGGCCAGGATGGAGCCTTCGGGAGGCTGATGCCGTATTTCACCCCAACTGCCTTATCCAGGGCTGTCTTCCTCCAGCCCTGAGCCCTGTTTTGTTTGGCAGAGGAGCTGCGCGGCCATAACACCATGTTTTACTGTTACAAATTTCAAAAATCATCATTGAGAAGGCAATGAAGCAGCACTATTGAAGGAATTGTAAAGATATTAGAAGTGCCCGTAATCCCACCGCCCCAGCACAGCTACTATTTTTACTTAGAGTAATAAGGCTTCATTTAAAATCTCCCCATTAGCGAAATGCATTTGCGCTAAAGGAAAATGAAATGTGCGTGCAGCCGAGCAGAATATCTTCGGATCCAAGTAACCACACGCTCAACCAAGCAGAATTTCCTACAGCCCCAGAAATGGACACTTGTGTGTAGGGGGCAGCTGGCCTAGAGTCTTCCAACCTGAAGGATCACTGGGCTGTGGTCCATGCTGTCTTCTTGCCAAGGCTGGAAGTGGATCAGTCCTTTGGGAAGAGGTTTCCAATAAGATTGGAGGTGAAAAGGGGGTTGTGTTGTCCTTTAGGAGCGGGAGCCCTGACCGCCCCTCCCTCCCCTCTCACGGTTGGAGGCCGTAGGATGGTATTTACACCATGGGAAGGAGCCTTCCTTCTGGAGCCTTAGCCAGCTTCTTGGGCTCCATTCCTGAACCTTCGTAGCTCCTCCTGTACTTTGTCTCCAGACCCAACCTCTGAGATGGAGCTTTCCCAATTCTTCATTCTTCCTGGAACCCCATTCCAAACCTGTTGTCCACTATGACCTGTTCAGTGTTCTCTGATCGTGCCCCACCTCCGTCCAGCCTCCCATCCCTCTCACCTGGATTCAGGCGAAGCCTCCCGGCTGTTGTATCTCGCCCCTTCCTCTGACCTCTCCTCCTGCAATCTCAGAGTTATCCAACCCAAGCAACATCCCCCAGTCTTCCGGCACCTAGGGAGCATGTGACAGGTGGCATTCACAGCTTCTAGGCATAGATGAGATGGGCAGGGCGCACGCAGAGGCACATGGAAATGCCGGGGAAGAAAGGCTCCTCTCCAGCCCTCCGCACGCCTGGGACGTGGACTCTCAGACATCACAGCTGCTCACGTCCACTTAGGCGATCCCGGTGAAACTGGACCATGCTCCTCCTCACCTGCTGGAGTCCAGCCTCCTCAACTGAGCCCGTCCATGGCTCCTGCCTCTCTGCGGTGTTCTCCATTCTGCTTTGATGACACTAAACCAGGGGTACCCCCTGCATGCCCAGGGCTGCTTCTCTTCCTGGGCCTTTGCCAAAGCTCTTGGTCCTAGCCAGCATTCCTGCCTGGAAACCTTCAACTTGTCTCCATCCCCAGTTCAGGCGTCCTCTCCTCCAGGAATCTGGGCAGGATTGGGTATTTACCACCCTCACCTCCACATCCCCATGGTACCTCGGTGTACTTCCATCTTGACACCTGCCCTACTGCATGGCAATGATCTATTCTGGGATGTGCTCCCCCCAAGTGTGTCCCAGCAGAGTTTCCAGGACACAGAAGCTGCGCATTAAAAGTCTGCTGTACTGAACCACACTGAGAAAGATCTGAGTCACACATACTCACAGCCCAGGGGAGGCAGCCCCTGCCCCACGTGGGACCACAGTCCTGCATTCAGGAACAGCGTGAACCAGCAGGGGCTGTGGAAGGCAGGCTTCATAGTGACAAGAGGGCGGGGTGACCCCTGGCTCCCATGGAGTGTGTGACAGGCTTATTTGAATAATTCTGAGGGCTGGTGGGGAACTGAAGCCCCCTACTCGGGGAGGAGCACTGTGCCAGGTCCTGTGACAAGGAGGGTCGTTTGGCTGGGGCACCTTATCCATGGGAGCAGCGTGGAGGAGGGGAGGGGTTGGACTGCTCAAGCCCTTCTGGTTCAGATGTCAGAGCAACATCTACTGTTGACCACAGGCCTTACACACAAGTTGTGGCGATGGCTTCACTTACATGACCAGAGAAAGGAATGTCCAGGAGCTTACTGCCTTCCTCCCCAAGCCTCCAACCACACTGTGGCCCTGGTCAGTGGCTGACTGGAGCAGGCCCTCCTGGCTCTAGTCAGACACACTCAGAGGCAGAGCCTACACCCCAGAGCTCCCTGCAGGGTCAGGAGGCTAGCACTTTGCCTGGAGTGGCAGCTTTGCTTCACTCCTTCCTTTCCTCTAGCATCGCTGCCCGCCCCCATCTCCCTCACTGGTTTGTCCCAGAAGATCCAAATCCTGGTCTTAGGGCATGTCGTGGGGAACTGACCCAGGACGACATGTGATCCTTCGACAAGGATCTCCCATTTGCAGCTCACTCTACACACTGCCTGAGAAATCAGCAGACAAGGGTCCCCAAGCTCGTTTTACAGAGGAGAAGACAGCCCCTTGGAGGCTGGGGTTCTCCAGGGCCCACAGATAGTGGGGGAGGAGCGTGCTTCCAACTCGGAGCTGAACGATGCCTCCCACGGGAAGCGCCCTGCGTGCTCTGCAGCTTCACACACGGTTCTCAACCCCAAAGAGTGGCCCAGAGTCTCGCTGCCGCCTTCTTCTTCTGCCTTCTCGAGTCTCAGCTTGAATACCTGTCTCCAGAAACTCTCCCCTGGACCCCCATCTAAAGCTGTCCACCAGTCAAGCTCTCACGCATTATCCTGTCTTAGTTTCTTCTTTGCAGCCATCGCACTGATATTTTCTCATGAATTTGTTGTCTATTCATCTCCTACCATGAGGTTGCAAGCTCCGAGGCTCGTCTCTCTGCTCCACTCGCCAATGTTGGAGAGTCACGGGGTGGGCATTCAATACTGAATAAGCTGAAACGCTGAATAAGCTCAACACTGAATAAGTAAAGGAATTCATTTTCATGAAGCCCACTTATTACCACTTAGGGAATCTCTTGGTAAGAACCTAACCACGCAGTGGCCACAGCACAAATGATACGTGGCCTCCTCCGGGGTCCATCCATTCATCAGGAGAGATGCGTGGACCTCGAAGTGGAGAGAGGAACACTCCACGGAATAGTCATCAGATCACATCTCGCCACCTCACTGTCACCTTCTTCCAAGGGAGCAGACACTAGTGGATCACAGTGTGGTGCTTTCATTCCGATGCTGAGGACATACGGGAGCGGCCTGGAGGTGGGCTGTTGGGATCCACGGGAGTGATGGATGTGTGGTGGTGGCACTCCCAACAGTTCCATGAGGGAAGGACTTCCACCTTGGGAACAACTAAGATAATCATACGTCAAATGGATTTGTCACCCTCCTTCTGAGAAGGGCAAAGACAGAGAGAAAACGGTCCGTGTGAAGTAGAATAACGGAGAAGAGGTTGTGGAAGGTGCTGGAGTCATAAATGCTCGTCTTCGGGGCAACACGTTAACACGGAATCACAGTCCCAGCTGACCACCTCTTCACCTGAGGCGTGACGATGTTCCCCTAAGGGGTCCTCCTGTGTCTTCCAGGTGAGCCCCCTGGATGTGTCCTTAGTGGGCCTCAGCCATCAGCTCTCATCCCCTCCCCTCTCTTTGGACAACAATTCCCTAATTCTAGTCATTTTCACCATTTAACTGGAAACATCCTGAGTAAACACTTTTAAAAACAAGAAACCTGCCCTTCTCTAATTAGATCATTTGCAATTGGGCCAGATTGGGATGTAACTATTTTTACAGGCCTCGTCTTTATTCTTTGTTTGAAAAATTATTAACAGAACTAGCACCTTGGTGGTGAAGGGGGATATTAAGTCTATAATAAATCTACCTTGCTAAAAATAGAGGAGAAAATGAAGAGACTTAAAAAGCTCCTCTCTCTTTCTCAGGTAACTAATATTCACATCAAGATAAATGCAGGGAACGGCAGCAGTGGCTCGAAGCATCGTCCACTGTGGACCACCCCACACGTCCTTCTCCCAGGCCAGCCAGCTTGACCCCTCCCCAGCTCATTTTGGGGTTCATCTCTGATATCCTCTTGCTCGATTTCCCTGCGGCATTTCACACTCCTTCCCTCGTTAAATGAGCAGGTCTTAAATGTTGGTTAATATTGGGAAGTCAGCTCCACAATCACATGTTAAGAACCTGATCCAGGCAAGACCTTGAGCAGGTGGGAGGGACACAAAGATGAAGGGCTGGGCCCGTCTGTAGAAGCTGATGGCCTGCCAGGCAAGGCCAGATGATTCCCAAATACTAGCACAGTCCCAAAGCAGGGGCTCGGGCAGGGGCACGAGGTCTCCCCGGAAGGGGGCCCTGCAGGAAGACCGAGGACAGCTTCCTGCTGGACAGTTCCTCTGAGCAAGACTCTTAGGAGATGTTCTGCAGTTTGTCAAGGGGAGCGGAGAGGGTGAGATGGGATTTGCGATCCAGAGGCAGAACAGGCAGAGGGTGTGGGCGACGTGGCCACGGGGTGGCTGGAGGTGAGCCTGAGAGGCTCCAGGGCCAGGCTGCAGAGGTTTCCCGGGCTTTGCCCTGAGGGCAGCAGAGAGGGATGAACGAGTGGAAGGAAGAGAGAAATCCCACACTGCACTGCGGGCGCCAGAGCCTTGGCCCCTTCCTGCTTCACTGCGGGATTCCTGATTTCCCCTCAACCCTGGCTCCACCTCGAGCCTTGTCTCCAGCGCCTGGCACAGAGCCTGACGCCGAGGAGGAACCCCTGATTTTGCGGACTGGGGGAACCTTTTTCGGAGCCCAAATGGGACATGTCCTTGTTACTTGGTCCCACCGCAAAGCCACTCCTCTTTGGCGACTCACATGGCAGCTGTAGGTCAATAGCTACCTACTTTTACTCCTTACCCCATAGCTCAGAGAGAGGAGGACTTCCTGTCTTCCACCCCCTGCAGCCTCAGAACCCAGCACAGGGGTTGGCCTTCTAGGGTGGGCGACTTGCCTGGTCTGCTGAGAACTCTCCCACTTCAGCTCCGAATGTCCCATGTCCCAGGAAACCCCTCAGTTCCAGGCCCACCAAGGTGATGAGTCTCTAAAGACAGCCAATGAATTTTTGTTGGCGGATGAACTCACGGCTTTCAGGGCTGCATCCCTACCCCAGAGACGTGGAAAACAAACGTGAGCAGGAAGCTCAGCCTCAGGTGGGGCCCGTGAGGAGGCGCGTCCCTGCCCGCTTAACCCTTCCAGGCAGAGACTTGATGCTTTGCGCACACTTGTGTCTGAAGATCCTCTCTTTCCACTTGGCGGTAGAAGAGGAAGGTGGGGAGTAATTGTCCCAAATGAGGTTGTATTTGGGGGCGGGGAGCACTGAGGCCCGCAGACCAAAGCCCTGAGGTTGCAGAAAATTCCCCGGGATGTTAACACCAACCATCCTTCATCCTCAGCAGATGCGAGAGCAATTACAGAGAAAGATGACGTGGGAAGTATTCTCACTGTGAATTTCCTTAGAGTAGAAGTCTTCCACGGAGTGTTGATTACCAGGCCAGCCCGAACATGCAGAATTATTTCTAGTTCAGTTTCAAGAAGTTGATTTGCCCATACAAGAAGCTCTCTAAATTTTCAGGGGGCTGACAAATGGAATTCCCATGGAAAGTCAGGCAAATTAGCATTGTGGGCACTCATGGGTACTTGTGGGCATTGGTGGTGCCCACAGCAGACTAGACACGGCAGAGGCTGAGGAGAGGCAGGGTTCCTTGGGGATCCTAAGGAAATCTGGGCCACAGTTTCAGTCCTCAAGGATCTTATTGATTACACATGAAAGAAGTGGCTTGAGAATCTTTGCCAGCAAAATGTGAAGCAAGAGACAAACAGGATGAGCACAGCGCACACTCCAGGGATGGGCGGGATGCAGAAACACAGAAAGGGCATTCGGGATGATGTGGGCTGGAGCTGAGCTTTCAAGAAAGGAAATACGGGGCAGGCCCTGTGGCCGAGTGTGGCTCCGGGTTCACTGGTTCGGATCCTGGGCGCGGACCTACATGTGCCTCATCAAACCATGCTGTGGCAGCGTCCCACACAGGAGAAGTAGAATGACCTACAACTGGGATATATAACTATGTGCTGGGGCTTTGGGGAGGAAGCAAAAAGAGGAAGATCAGCAACAGATATAGCTCAGGGCCAATCTTCCTCAAAAAAAGAAAAGCATACCTGCATACCTTTAAAAAAAAAAAAGAAAGGAAATTCATGCAACATGAAAGAGAAGTTTCCAGGTGGGAGAAACAGTGGAGTAGAAACCCAGAGAATGGAATAAAGTGGTGGGTTACCACGTGCAGAGACGACAGCAGGTGGGGAGGACAAAGGACAGAACGGAATGTGAGCAGGGGGTTCCAGTCCTGTTCTGAGCCCACCCTCACGGTCCCAACCCCAAGCTCAGGTGTGTCCCCCGCCTCGCAGTGTGGTCCAGGTGATAGTCGCCGGGGCTTGCTTGCTCACCTAGAGCACTAGATCCTCTTCTGCTGCTGGGGTTTAGGGACCAATAAGAAACGCTCACCTCGGAATCGACTGAGAAACAAGACACTTGAGCAAGAGGGATTGACCGCACAGGTTCAGCTGATTCGGGACGAAGCTTAGACGTGGGGCCCAATGGGCTTGCCAGTGCTCCCCCAGACCTCCACCTGCCCCAGGATGGCCAGGGACCCACAGGAGCAGGGTCTTCCCAGCGCATTCTCTGCAGGGTGGAGCAGTAGAAGGACCTCCGGAAAGAGAGCCGGCCTGGGTCCTGGGGCTCAGCTCCTCTCCCACTCCCCAGGACACTAGGAGGGGCTGTGAGTGAGGATGGAAGGGCAGCCTCCTTCTACGCTCCCACCTGAGCCCCCTGTGGATTCGGGAGGGAGAGGATAGGGCTGCCGTAACAGATCACCATAGACTGAGTGGCTTAAACCAACAGGAGTTCACTCTCTCATGGTTCAGGAGTCCAGGAGATCAAGGCTTCTGCAGGGGTGGCTCCTTCTGCACACTCCGAGGGGGCATCTGTTCCATAGCTCCCTCAGTTTCTGATGCTTTGCTGGTGATCCCTCACTTGAGGTGCATCACCCCATCTCTGTCGCTGAGCCCGTGGCCTCTTGTCTGGGTCCCCACCTCTTATCAGGGCGTCAGTCATTGGATCCAGTATGATTTCTTCTTGAGATGCTTAACTAATTATATCTTTAAGACTCTATTTCCATATACGGCCACATTCTGAGTTTCCAGGTAAACATGAATTTTGGGGGGACACAATTCAACCCACTTCAGGGCCCCCCAACACTCCGGATCCCACACCTCTTGTCCTCACTGTTCCTCCTCTGTCACTCATCAGTCTCTCCCTCCCTAGAGCATCATTCCTGTCTGCCTACAAACCTGCCATAAAAGCCTCATCCTACAATAGTGCTGGCAAAAATACAAAAACCCTGGACTGCATGTTCCCGTCTTGTTACAGCCTCCCAGCTCTGCCTCCATTCGCAGCAAAGATCCCCCACTTCCTGTATCTCCAGCTCTGTGTCCATAGCTCCCACCTCTCCCCTCCCCCTCCAGCCTGGGAGAGCTCGCATCAACACGGCTCCCAGAAAAGGTCCTTACCGGGTTCATCAGCACCAACACTTTGCCAATTCTCTTTCTTCATTTTACTCAATCTTTTCATGGAGGTTGACACAGCTGAGAGGCTGAATGCACAGAGGACGGCCGGAGCACACAGGACAAGAGAGCTCTGCCCGCCCGCTCTGCAGCAGCCAGCCCACAGCCAAACCCCAAACTCTGCAGCAAGGGGACAGTCAGGATTCCGTCAAGGACGGCAGCTTCCCTACTTTTCACCCCCTCTTCCATCTCAAGGCCAAACGAGAAAGCTGAATGTGCTCCCCAAACAATGCTGTGGGATGCCCTGCTCCTAGGGAGCTGCCTCCACCTTCCCCACCCACGGCCCCCCCCACCGGGGCACTCCTGGAGGCGTCCTCGCTTCCCTCCCCTGCCTGCCTTGGAGTCTCTGCCAGTCGCTGACCTTTGCTACAGCAAACTCTGAGCAAACACTCTCTGATCGTTCTCCTTGGCAGTCTTGGTTTATTTCCACACAGTCGGTCGCTTCTTCCTTTATGAAATGTTTCTGTGTTTCAGAATGCAAATTCCCACATGCCTGTTTTCCCCATAACTCACCTGCTGCCTTTGCGAGATCTCCTTTGCTGAATCCCCCTCATCTTGCCCTGAGTCCAGCTCTCGTCTCTCTATGCACCTTGCTTTGATGGTCTCACCCACGAATTCACATGCTGACATCTCCCATTTCTGTACATCCAGCCTGACCTGCTCTGAGCTCCAGATTCATACAGTTCCCGCTCCCCCCTGGATGCACACATTTGAACGTCTGGCAGAAATCTTAAATGTCACATGGCTGCATCAGTCAGCAATGTCCACAGTAATTCTGCGTAACAAACGACCCCCAATTCAGAGGCTGGCAGCAATCAACATGTATTCTCACACTCATGGCATCCTAGGCCGACTGGTTTGGCTGGAACCCGGCAGGTGGCTCTGCTTCTGCATCATGCAGGGTTGCGTGGACTGACTCCAGGGTGTGGGTTAAGCACAAGTTTAACCATGTGTGTTCATCCCAAGGCCCAGGCTGGGGGGGGAAGCTCATCCTGTGGGGTCCCTGGAACACAAGAGGTCAGACTGCACTAGAGCATTTCAGCCTGTGTCTTGCATCGTGTCAGCCACTCCTTCAGCCAAAGCAAGCCACACGGCCAAGCCCAGCTGCAGGGAGGCACCCTCCACTCACAGTGAGGGAAAGAGGGGAGGACATTTGCCTAACAATAGTCCAGAAAGCAAAGGCATAGTGATCAGCAAATTGTCGTTACACCCAGACAATGTGATCATGTATGCAGAATCCAAAGTTGTATACAAATTAGTAAAATTAACAGTGAATTTACCAAAGTTGCAGGATACAAGACTAATATACAAAAGTAAGTGATATTTCTATGAACTTACAGTCAACAATTGAAAATTGAAATAAAAATACCCTTTACGATAGTATTAAATTTAACAAAAGATGTGTGGGACTTGGACTTCTAAAACCATAAGACATTTTGAGGGAAATTAAGCAAAGTGAGAAAAATTCATATTACTAAGCAGTCAATTCTCCCCAGATTTATCTCTGGATTCAATGTGATTCGAATCAAAATCCCAGCAGGCCTTTTGGTAGAAATTGACAAGCTGGTTTTGAATTTTACTCATATGGAAATTTAAAAAGGCCAAGAATAAATAGCCAACGTATTCTTGAAAAAAAAATAACGTTAGAGGACTTATTCTACCTTATTTCAAGACGTACTGTAAAGTTATATTAATTAAGATAGTATGGTATTGGCAAAACAATAGACAAATAGGTCAACAAAACAGTGATCCAGGAATGTGAATATACGTATGTGTACATGTATGTGTATAGAAAAATCTACGTGTGATTGTGCGTCTATGTAAATGTGTGTGTATATAGATATATATATATATATGTATGTGTATGTGTGTGTACTAATTTTTTTAAAAAGCACCAACACAATTAAGTGGCAAAGGAAAATGTTTTCAAAAATGGTACCAAAATAACTGGATATCCACATGGAAATAAAAAGTCGCTGACCCCTACCTTACCCATACACAAAAATTAATTTGAGATGGGTCATAAACCTAAATGTGAAAGCCCAAATCACATGGCTTCGAGGAGAAAACACAGGAGAGGATCTTTGTGATCTCGGGGTGCGCAAAGATCCCGTAGGACACAGAATTACACTCCCCATTACCAAAAAAATAATAACTCTCATCTTTTTTCTAAATTTAGGCCTTCCGTTCATCAAAGGACACTTCTAAGAAAATGGAAATATGAGCCACAGACTGAGAGAAAATATCTTCAATACAGTCATGCACCCCATAATGATGTTTTGGTCAATGCATATACCACAGGGGTCCCGTAAGATTAGTACCATATAGCGTAGGTGTGTAGTGGGCTTTACCATCTGAGTTTGTGTAAGCATGCTCTATGATGTTCGCACAACGACAAAGCTCCCTAATGACACATTTCTCAGAACATAGACCTGTCCCTAATGAAACACTACTGTACTCATGTTGAAGAACTCACACAGCGTTTGTAAAGGACTCCTACAAATCAGTAATAAAAAGAGAGACGACTCCTCCCCAAATGTGCAAGAGACTAGAACAAACAAAATAACGGAATGGATGATAAGCACAGGGAAAGTTGTTCCACACCACGAGCCGTTAGGGCACGGCAGATTATGGTCCCCAGGAAGAACCCTACACACCCCCCAGCACGGCGCAAATCACAAAGCCTGTTAGCCACAGTGCTGGTGAGGGTGGGCATCAGCTGGGAAACTTACCCGTTACTGGCAGGTGTGGAGTGGTCAGACCAATTCGGAAGTCTCTTTGATGGTTTCTTATATGGCTCAACACGCATTTACCCTAAGACCCAGCAGTTCCACTCCCAGGGACATACCCAAGATCCATGAACACATACATCCATCCAAAGACTGGCATAAGAATGGGGGTTCATAGCCGCCTGATTCATAGTAGCAAAAACCTGGAAAAAACCCAGATGATGCCCAGCAGCAGGAAAATAGATAAGCAAACTGTAGCAGATCCACTCAGTGGAATTCAACTCAAGGAAAAGAAGGAACAAACTGCTGATGCACATAGCCGCTTGGCTGGATCTCACAACCGTTACAGGGAATGAAGGAAGCCGGACGCAACACAGTACAAACTGCGATCGCATGCACGTGAAGTTCAAGAATAACAGAAGGAACCCACGGTGGTGGAAGTCAGCTCCACCGTTGCCTGAGGAATGGGGGAGGGGAGGCTAACCGCAAAGGGGCAGGAGGGAGCTTTCCGGGGTGATGAAACCTTGCACATCTTCATCCGGGTAGACTATGACTGTGAAAATCCAAAGAACTGTTCACTTAAAAATGTGCATTTTACAGTATGCAGATTACACCTCAGTAAAGCACTGTTAAAATAACGTTAAAAGAGACTGAATGGTGCTATGTAAAAGAAAAAGAACGTGAGGATCCATCCCAGCACGGAAGCTACGCCCTCCTGAGCATGGAACATTTTCCTGACTCAGCGCTGAGAGTCTTACGGGCATCATCGCGTTTGGTGCTCACCATAACTCCATGGAGTAGAAAGCTTATCTTGAGCTCGCAGAGATTTGGTGACTTTCCTAAGGTCCCCCAGGCGGTGCAAAGAGGGAGAGGCACATCCCAAATACGGAGCTCTGGGTTCTCCGAGTCCTCTCCCAGGCTCCGGCTGCTTTCTGTTTGTTCATGTAAATCCCACGGCAGGCAGGGAAGGGCGCCACTGTTACCCCTTTCTAGAGGCAGGACAACAACTCGGACAGCGAGGTTGGGAGTAGGGAGGTGAACCCAAGGCTGAGGGAGGGCAAAGCCGGCCCTTCCACCAGTACCACCTGAGGGTCTTCAGCAACACATGGTGGGGCTGCTCGCTGCCCAGCTTATGGTTGTCACCCCAAAGGCCGTGCTGCCTGGGCCCTTCCTCGGCTGCTGGATGCAAACAGGAAAAGCAAACCCACAGCTTCCAGGTAAAACCAGTGCTCGCAGATGATGCTCTCGTCTCTAGAGCCATAGTCATCTAAATGTTGGAAATGAGAGCTCCCGCAGGGCTCTGTGAGTTTACTCCCACTCCAGACTGGGAGCTCCAGTATGCCCATGCCAGGGGGAAACAGAGGTGGCCCCCAAAACTGTCCCCTGGATGAATGAGTGACCACAGGCATTGCGCTCTTTGTGGCTGACGTGGCCGACCCACTCTCATGCCAGGGGACAACCAGCTCTGAGCCCCCCACTGGAGCAGGCGGCTGAACCAGGGGGACCAAGAAAGGGGCTGCTGGGAGGCTGGGAGGCCTCTGGGGAGGGGGATTTCGGAAGGCAGACAGCAGCTGGGCCGGCCTTTGAAGCCAGCAGAGTTGCCGTGGAGGAAAGATGAACGACACGGTTGTTGTTCTTCTGGGGACACATCACCACCTGGGCTGGCCACGCACATCACCCTGGGCCCCGTCCAGCAGCCTGGGGATTCCGCCAGACAGCACCAACCTCTCCTCCCCCTGGGATGGGTCACAGTGCACGGCTGAGACCACGGCCCCTCGGACCCCTCCCACCCACTGCTGCCTCCACCCCAGCCTAGTGAGGAGAAACGGCCCAGCCTGCAAAGAGCCAGGGACACTCCTCCTGTCCCTTGTCCAGGGTGGCTCTGACATGCAGGTCCCCTGGGGACACCGTGGGACAGTAGGCTGTGTCACCACAAGTCCTCGAGGAGCCTCTGAATCTCAGCTTGGTCACAAGAGGAGGCAGCCCTGGCTGGGGGCTGTCACTCGGGAGAGGAGGCAGGATCAGGGGCAGCCGTGCTGTCTGACAGCACTTTTCAGGTTGATGAATGTCTTCTGTGATATGGTTATTGAGCACTGGAGGTGTGACCAGCGTACCCGAGGAATTTAACTTTTAATTTAATTTCTTCAATCTAGATTTAAATTTACGTGGCCACATGTGTGCTGTGGCCACCGTGTTGGATGGCACAGCCCTGATCCTGGAGCATTCACAAACGCTGCTGGGGGCCCCTCCCGCCGAGGGCTCCGACTTTGCCCATGGTCACTGCTCTACTGCCTGGAGAGAAACGGACAGGTTTTGAAGATCTGAAGAACGAGAACCAGCTCTGGTCCCCTAGGGTGGTCTCGGGGGCCCGAGCTCAGAACCTCTCCAAGTGGAGGGAGCTGAGCCAGTGTCCTGGATGGGAGGGGTGTGGCCCAGGTGACAGAGATGCTCTAAATAGGTCACACCTCCTGCCCAGCCCCCATCCAGGGCCCCCTGTGCAGGCCTGGAACCCAGGGGACCCAGAGGGACTGTGACATCCCTAGGTTCTTTACTGAAAAGTGAGGAGTAAAATGCTGACACAACTCTCCCCCAGCCCCTCTGGCTGTGGCCCAGGATGTGGCAGTGAGTGTTCGAACAAGCCTAAGATCCTTAGGATTGGACTTTGAAAAAACATGTCCCACTGCTGGCAGGAAAGCCTGACTACCTGGGATGGCCCTCTGAACGGGCCTGTCCAGGGAGTAGGAGATGAGGCTGCCACTGCGCCGGCTGAGACGGGTGGCAGTAGTGTCGTGGAGGGCACCCATCTTCTGGTGTGAATTCCTGGGAGACCAGGGCCCCTGGCAGAGGGGGCGTGCCTGTCCTTCCAGCCACAGCCCCATAGCTCAAAGGCACCAGCTTCTGCAGGAAGCGTCTGGCTGTTTCCATCACCAAATCCCACAGGCCCTGCCAGCTGTGACAGCCAAACAGGCTCCATCTCTAGGAACCCTCCTTTCACCCCAATGTTTCAGTGCCCTTTAATTGGCTGCCACGTTCTCTGTGGCATCCACTCCTCCAAGCAGACAGCAACGCAGGAAAGGAGAACTATGGCAACGTCTCCTCCGCTGCTGTCTTTTTCTCAAGCACTGGTACCCTTGTCAACGAGGACAGGACTATTTCTCAAGCTCAGGGAAGTCACCAAAGCCTTGCTTTGCTCCCCGAGGGAAGCCGGGCGAGCACCTCCTCCAAGTTTACCCAACATGCTGAAAGCTCTGCTCGTCGTCTGTGCATCATGCCTCTGTTAAAAGGGAGCGAGGGGCGCCCAGGAGAAGCGACTTTGATCCATTATTCACACCCCAAAGATGGGCTTCAGTTTGAAGAGGGAGAGACACGATTGAGATATTGAAACTGCCGTGCACCAGCTCCGCTGTCTGGGGAGAGTTCAGGCTGACGGGCTGAGTCACGCTGGCGGAAAAGAAATGTCAAGGAGGCTGGGGAGGGGAGACGACAGCGCCAGTGATAGTGGAGAGGCCTCTGGGTTCAGCCGACTCTCCCTCTCACTGCTTTGAAATGCCCAAATCGTGGCCATCCCTGCGGGAGAAGCACCGGCCGTGTCTCTGCACATTCCCTCCCTGACACGCTGATTTTGAGGAGTGAATTTTACTCTGGGTGCTTTTCTGCCCTGCACCCCTTTTTCCTCCAGAGCCACATCCTGATTCCGGCTCTGAGCCAGCATTTGGCTTCCATTAAGGGCAATCTGTGCCCATCTGTGCTTCCCTTTTATCCTGATAAACACTCCTGCCCACATCACCCCCCAGTTTCCCCGGGGCCGTGTGCTGGTGTTACCGGAACGCCTTTCATCTCCGGTGATGATGGCATGGGCCCTGCCCCACAGCCGCAGAGATGCCCAGGGAAACGAGCCTGCAGTCTCCACGTTCTTCAGACCCTTTTTGGCCACCAAGGGGGCTTGAAGGGGAGGGAGACCAAAGAGACAGAGAGCTCTGGGGTTCTGGTACATTCCCCCTCTCAGGCAGAGACCACAGAGAAAGTCCTCTCCTTGTGAGGGATCCAGCAGTCCCAGGACACCCAAGGCCCCCAGTTTGCAGCTGCTCAGCAGAGCCCACGGGGGCAAGAGGGGAAACGTCGGGCACAACCCAGAGGAAAGCACGGCTTCTAGAAGACGGCGGAGACCACAGGAAGGGGGGACCTGGAAGCTGGCTGCAGCTGTCCACACCTGACCTTGGATGCTTCTTCCGGCTGCCCTGCGCTGAGGACAGCAGGCTCTGGGAAGACCCACGCCAGCCCAGGAGGTGCTGAGCTGTCAGAAAAAGAGAGCTTTTGTTTCCGGGCTAAGTATTCGAGTTCGCCCAGTTCCCTGCAGCAGCCTAGAACAGCCCAATTCTACCAGTAGCCATTATCGCAGTCGTCGCTGCACATTTCTGAGCCCAAACCACGTGCCCAGGTTGCACTGTGGTTGCACAGGCTGCTGATTTAACTCTCCAAATCTTTGAGGGACCCGGATATTGGTCGCATTGTATAGGTGGCTCAGGGGTTGATGAAACCTGCCTGATGCCCAGCTGCGCCAGGAGCAGAGCCAGGACCAGAGGGGGCGCCCCTCGCTCAGGGCCTGCCCAGGCTCCTTCAGCCCTCCCCCATCTCTGCCAACCAGGCACTCAAAGGGCCCTCTGCTCTCCAGTTTCCAGCCAAGTGAGCCTCCACAAGGCAGGCTCTTGTTCCCCAGTCCCAGACTCTTCTGCGTCCCTCCCACGTCAAGGACATCACCTCCCCTACAGGCCAGTATGGCATCCAAACTGGGCCTGGGTGTGGCAGGGCCTGGGTTCAAGTCTTGACTCCACCCCCCTCCCTCTTGGGGGCATGTCTGGGTTTCAGCCCCTCTGCTCCCATCCAGGGATCTGAATGCTGCCTGCCTTCCACCCATCGGCTCTGCCACCTCCATCCCACTCTCTTCCTGGGTGTTCCTGGGTGCTGGGACGGGAGTACAAAGCAGGACGTCCTAGCACCTCCTTGCCGCCAGGGCTCAGGCTGGGACTGAGGAGAGATTTCACGCTTCCTCCAATAGACATACCCGTGGCCTGTGGCCCATGGCCTGTGGCCCCTGGCCTGTGGTCCCTGGTCTATTTTCCAAGGTCAGCAGAGCCTGAGGGCCATGTGCTGGTACAGGCTGCAGCAGGAGCAGCTGGGTCAAGAGTGGCCATGGTGCCACTGTCCTGATACTGCTGGCCAGCGGCTGCCTTGGCCATCCCTTCTGCAGAATGATGTTGAGGACGGCACCTGGAAGAGCAGCCCGGGCTCAATCTCTTAACCGAGATGATCTTAGACAACCCTGTGAGTTGTCCAGGCTCCGACCCTGACCCAGCTCTGGGACTGTCTTCTCTCCCGGAGCAAGATGAGAGTTGAGGTTATTGCCAGGCTGGCCACTCCCCAAAGGCCAGAGACAACGTCTCATCTTGCTCCAGGCCCAGCGTCGTGGCTGAGCACAGTAGGTCCCCAGGGAACCCCTCCTCTTCTCTGCCTGTCTTTCCTGCTCAGCCAGACCAAAGCCCTGGGGGCCTGACCATGTGCCCTTCTGGCCACTTTGCTGGGGGCATGTCTTTGGCTCCTTTTGCTCCTTTTTGCTCTTTGTCACTTCACTGGAGACTCTCAGAGCCCCAGCTGGAGATGGAGCCTGCAGATCGGGCTGGAGCTGCCTTAGATGGATGTGCAGAATACTTCGAGCCCTGGAAAAGGAAGCAGGGCATAGGGCAGCTCAGTGAACCTCGTGAAACAAACCTCCTCCACCACACATACACGCTGGTGCATCGGGCCCCAGTCCTCGGGAACTGAGCCCAGCGCAGCTGGAGGGAAGCCCAGCCCTTCCCCGCGGGGCACTGGCGCAGGTGGGTTAAGCACCAAGGCAGGAGATGTTTGAGCAGTGAGCTAACAATGTGTGTGATCACTCCATCTGAAAGAAGAGTTGGAGAAAGACGTGGCCCTTGAGGATGGATAGTTCCCCAGTCTTAGATCATGACGCCGAGCTGGTTCGTAAAAGGGAAGGAGAGAGAGAGAGAGAGAGAAAGGTCAGGTGAAAATTAATGGAACACAGGAGGCCCAGCAAAGCCTGTGCATGAAAAACAAGTCAAGGCTGCAGCCCTCGGATTCAGTGGAAACCTTGTGGAAATAGATGAGGAGGGAAGAGCAGAAGCGTGTGTGCCAGGAAGCCAATGCCCGCGCCAGGTGACGCGCAGCCTCCCCAGCCACTCCACAGCCTCGGTGGCCAGTGGGCCACGTCTGCCATGTTACCTGCTACAAAGAGCACAGAGAGCCACCATTCCCAGGCCAGGGACTGGCTGCAGATGCTGCAGTCTCCACCAACCTGGGAAGGGGAGCAGAACAGGCCACCCCAACATACGCCTCTTTGGCGTAAGGATTATTTTGAGCTTAAGACAATTGAGAAGAAGCAGATACAAGAAAAGCTCTCTGCCCTCCCCCATCTGCCTAGAAGCAGGACGTAAATTTCAGAAGGTGTCCCCCTCCCCCAACTGGGAAGGACGGAGTTAGTCAGTGAAGACAACGCTGGACCCTGATCAGCACCAGGGACAGCACCAGAGGCTCCCACACAACAAACCTCACTCACCAGCCCTGATCTCCCATTAGTTCCCCATATATTTACCTCCCCACAACTTGCTGCCCTAGAAACTCAAAGTCCTTTTCCTTTGTCTTGTCCCTTCTCCACAAATTTATTGCTCTATTGCTAAGATTTTATACAAGGCCAATTTCTAACCACCGCTTTGAGTTACTCGTCACTGGTGCTCCCATGTGTATGGGTGATGCGCTGATGCACACATCAACAAACTTCTGTAGGTTTCTTTCTTGTTAATCCATCTCTTGTCAGTCTAATTTGCAGGGCCCCAGCCAGTGAACCTAAGATGAGTAGAGGGGAAAAAAAGATTCCTCTCTTCCCTATGCTTGCTTCCTGCTGCTTTTACAGTGTAGCCTCAAATTCAGTTCTATTTGGTGGTGACCCCATGACCGTGGGCCAGGCACTGCGCTGAGCTCTGGGATATAAGATATGATTCAACAAGGACCCCCCAATTCCTGCTTGGACCTCATAATCTGCAGGGGAGAAAGAGGCAACCATGATGGACGAGTGTGGTGGAGGTGGCGGGAGGTGCCAAGCCCCAGTGCAGGGAGACACAAGTGGACCTGAGTGAAGGCAGTAACAGAGTCTCTAAGAGCCTCTGTTTACCCAGCTGTAATGGGAATGGTAACAGCAGAATGCACACGGAAGCTCCCAGTGCCTGGCACAGAGTAAGCACTTGTATTGGTCAGTGTGGGCTAGGTAGAGCTGTGTAACAAACAAGGCTGAAATTTCTGTGGCTTCAACAATGAAGACATTTCTTATTCAAACCACTTGACCACTGTGGGTCTCCTGGCAGGAGCCCTGTGCTGCCAATAAAATGGCCAGTCTCTGGGATGCTGCTGGTCACTGTGGCCAAGGGCAGCAGGGGGCAGGCAAGTCGCACCCTGGTTCTTCAAGCTTCCACCCAGAGAGGAACCGCATCTGTTCCACTCACACGCCTCTGGCACCCACAACAACACCTAACTCCAGTGGGGCATGAAAGTGCAATTGCCACACACCAGAGGAATGCTGGGAAGACCAGGTGAACAGCACGGACAGGGACCTGTGTAAATGGGAGCTGCCAGCCCTGGGCTCAGAGCTAAGGTGGGTGACTTTGCTGCTGGGGCCCTGGGGTGGGGCACACAGGGACACGGTAGCCCCACAGGGTTGTCATCTTGAATGCAGATAGAGTTCTGGCAACATGGTCACCCTTTCAACAAATGCCTTTGACGGTCTGCTTGGTGCCAGGCATTGTTCTAGAAGCCAGGGAGGCAGCCATGGACAAACGAGCCAGGGATCCTGCCCTCGCGGTGGCTCGTGCTCTAGGTGAGGATACACGTGATACACACACTACATACGTGGACTATATCAGGCGGTGCCGTGCCGTAGAACTTTCTGAAATGACAGGAAAGTTCTGTATCTGAGCTGCACGTCTGGCCGCTGAGCACTTGAACTGCGGCTAGTGCAACGAGGAACTGGAATTTTCATTTTATTTAAATTTAATTAATTTAAATTTAAATGGCCACATGTGGCCAGTGGTGGTCGCACTGGACGGCACAGATAGAGACTAGTAACTGATGACAAGTAAACGGTGAAGAGGGAGAGAGGACCCGAGGGCTGTTGAGGGGGTGCTGTCGTTAAGGCAGGGCCCCCAAGGAAGGGGCATTCGGATACGGATGTAAAGGCAGCAAGGAGCAGATGTGTGGTGTGGGGAGCTGTGGAAATAGCACTATGGGCAGAGAGAATGGCAAGTGCAAAGGCCCTGAGGCAGGAGCATGCCTGACACACTCAGGTGAGAGTAAAGAGGCCGCTGTGGAGCGGAGAGGTGGGAGGAACAATGCGGGCTCAGGGAGGTCACGGAAAAGGGGGTGGTCAGCTGAATCACGGCCCCCAGGCTTTTCCAGTCCTAATCCCTGAACCTGTGACTCGGTTCCTTACATGGTGAGAGGGGTTTGGTGTGTGTGATTAGGTTAAGGATCCCGATGGGAGGAGTGTGTGCTGGATTGTCCAGGTGGTCTTGATGTAAACACAGGGTCCTGATAAGAGGGAGGCAGGGCAGCCAGAATCAGAGAAGTAGAAGCTGGAGGAGGGGAGGGGCATCTGAAGCTGCTGCACCGCTGTCTTGAAAATGGAGCAAGAGGCCACAAGCCAAGGAACACGGGCGCCTCCATACACAGGAGGAGGCGAGGGACGCAGTCTCCCCCCGAGTTTCCGGAGGGAACAGCCCTGCAGCACCTGCATTTTAGGACTTCTCCCTCCAGGACTGTAAGGTAATAAATGTGTGTGGTTTTAAGCCACTAAGTGTGTGGCAATTTGTTACAGCAGCCTCAGGAAATGCCGCGGGCCTGTGCGCCCACCCAAGGACGGAGGCCTTTGTCTTGAGACAAATGGGGGCCACTTCAGACACCTCGTGCGGAGCAGAAGCCCATGTCTGCATGGCGCCTGTCACAGCCAGCAGAGCCCTGGCCTGTCCCTACAGTCCAGTTGTCTGCACCCTGGGCTGCGTCAAGCAGGGGGGTACAGAGGGCCAGGAAGGGGGGGTGCCGGGCACCAAGTTCAGAATGGAGGAGCCATGGCCTCTTACGCGAAAATCGTGGACCCGGAGGAGACAGGCGGTCTCCGGGAAGCCCTTCCAAGTGACCCGAGTGGTCACAGCACCCTCACTGCGACCAGCATACAGAAGACACGTGCCACCCCCATGTGAGGTTCTGCCATGAGGAGACGGGTCCCCAGGCCCTCAGCAGGGAAACAATGGTCTGCCCCTGCCTCCTGCATGTGGTGGTGACAAGGGTGAAGCCAGGCTGCAGCCGGGACCACAGCTGACCCCCAGGGGGGAGCCCCTTTGGCTTCTTCCTCAACACTCCTGCTGCTCCAGACGAGACCCTTGGGCCCCTTTGACCCCGCCCCGCTGGACCCTGCTAAGGAGGCTAATGAATGTGTGGGGTCTGGGGAGCAGGTCAGGGTGGAGCATGAGACCAAGGCCTTTTTCTGGATCCCACGTGGCTCCTGCCTAAGCCCTTGATCTCCCCAGGCGCCAGCCTCTGGCTCCCCCAACCTTTGCCCCTCACGTGCCCACTTCCAGGAAGTCACTGACCACCCCCTGCACTGCTCCAGCAGCTGGCTGGTCTCCACATCCTAGAAACTTCCCGCTTGGGTTCATGCTTCTGGTGGACGGTCTGCGTTCAGCCGGCTGTCAGCCCACTGAAGCCCAGACACCTGAATGTGGCATCCAGGGTCCCGCACAGCTGGATCTTAGCATCCTCTCCTCCACTCATCGACTCACACACTCACTCATTATCTAAGTACTGATGGAGCACAAAGTGGTACCCAGCCCAAGGGCAGGCCTAGGAGGACTGGAGAGAGTCCAGGACCCCTGAGACGTCACAGGTGAGCAGCAAGAGCAGGTCGTCCGTCAACATTTACAGGTCTGGCGGAACATGTCACCCTACAGTTCTGTGCGGAGGAATGAGAGAGCCTGGTGGAGGCGGGTGGGCTTGCTTGCCAGGGGGATTCTTGGGCAGGGAACAGGGAGGTCCTGGGAGGAAAAGGGGAGGGGGGCGTGTGAAGCGCAGAGAGCACCTAGAGGAAGGCTGGAGTCCTGAGAGCCTGGCCCACAGTGAGCCTCTGTCTCTCCTTCCATCCATCCACTGTGGCTGCACACCCATGACAGGGCGGGAGGTGAGGTCTGTGCAGGTTTTCTCTGCACATGGCTGCCACGCAGAAGCAGGAGGAATAGGAAAGCCAGCTCCCACCTGCCCAACACTGGGGTCCTGGAGGGTCCCTTCACGCCCGCAGTCAGTGCGCGGCCCGAAAGGGCAGGGATGCTGTCTCAGTGACCAACGGCAGCCTCAGTGGTTCCCTGTAGACCAAGCACTGCCCGATCCTGGCATCACCGTCTCCACTAGAAAGCACTGGGGCCACCAGGTGGTGCCTGAAGGAGGCAAACAGGAGGGATGGGGCTGGCGCTTTGGCTCTGGGGAGTGTGACGTTTGTGGGCTGTCATTTCCCTCCATCCTTACTCGGCTGACTTTGTGTGCATAAGATTTCAAAGGGCAGTTGGCAGTTTCCATTGCAGAGGACGTCAGTTAAGACACTGATTTTCAGCGAAATGTTTTCCTCTAGGCCCTGGGACCCGACCCTCCAGGGGCAAACAGGGGCTGAGAACCAACCATCACACCTCCCACTGCTCTGGTGCAACTGGGGTCTGGAAAGGACAGATTTCTTCTAAAAGCAGAGAAGAGAGACCAGTTTCTGACCGCGTCACTGTACCGGCTGAGAGAGGTGAACTGGACTCACAGCCCCCGGTCACCAGGTCACTGCCTCATGCCCACGTGGCCCGGTGGCTGTGCTCATCAGGGGCTCAGTCCGGGACGGGCCTCTGCTTCAATCCCAGGGCGTGACACTGGGCAGGCAGCTCACAGCCTAAACCACACGGGTGCCTGAGGAGGCAAGGCCGGTGGTCACGGGGCCATGCCGGCTCCAAGTGCCACTGAGGGCACAGATAACCCACGAGACAGCGCACTTAGCATCAGCTGATGAACGGGGCAGCCTGGAAATTCATCTAGCGGGCGAGGAGCACACAGGGGCAGGAGTACCTCAGGGGGCCTCCCTGTGCTTTTTGTCTCGACGCGGCCTGTCAATCTGTGCTACACCTGAGTGCAGACACCCGAGCAGGCTGGGGAGGAAGCTGCATGACTTCCGCTCCCGGCTGCCCATGGACACTGAGTCCCTGGTCCCTGCCACTTAAAAGCCCACATCTGTCTCATAACAAATTACTCGTTTGCTGCAGGGGAGACCTTCCCTCCTATGTCTCCTCACCCGGGGGCCCTGCCGGCACCGGCGGCGTCAGATTCTATTTCTTCTGCAAACCGTTGGCTCTGCTTCCCTGGCCTGACAGCAGTCTGCACCTGGCCCTTGGGAGCCGTTCCGTGCCTGTGGGTGGAAAGAGTGAAGGAATCAATTTAGTGCAGCTCAGTCCCTGGTGGGACGGGGACCGGGCCTGAGCGGGAGGCAGGAGGCTGGGATTCCCGTCCAGGACCCAGGGCTCGACAGTGGGTCAGACAGACAGATTTGAAGCAGGAGGGGGCTTCAGGGAGGGTCACAGCGGGGGAGCTGGGGGGGCGTCAAGGACCTTGTTCAGACCCTGAGGGGCTACTTACTAGCCACGAGAGTGCAGATGCCTCATTGAGGCTTCTGAGCCTCAGTGTCTTCCCCTGTGAAGTGGGTATGATAATGCCCACCTCGTACAGTCATAGCGCAAAATAAGTGAGCTAATGTATCAAAAACGCCTGGTCTGTAACAAACGCTCCATAAAGGAAAACTGTGATATTCCTTTCCCTCAGCTCTGAGGAGCCTCCTCCCACCCTGCATTCGCATGCTTTTTATTTTCTGTATTTCTGATTCTCTGACGTCGGGGGCCTAGCTGCCCCTGGAGAGAATGCCCTTCCAGGGCCTGTTCCTGAGACAGTAACCAGCTTGTGAGAGCGCACTTTTCGTCTGCAACCCCAGAGCCTACCCCCGACCCCTCCTCTACCGGGCTCTCACCCTCAGGCCTCACCCTGCCCCCTGCCCCAGTCCCCCAGGCGGGGTACCAGGGGACTCGGGGCAGCCCTGATGCCCCCCCGGAGCCCACTGGGAGCACTCCAGCTGCCCTTCCTTCCTGCAGAAGCCACAGTCAAGGCTTTCATCCACGTTGCCCCTACAACCTGCCTCCTGACCGACCCTGGTGTGGCCCCGGGCGGCCCCGTGTTCCGTGGCGTGCCTCCTGTCCCTAGGGATCTGTGAGTATCAACTTCTTCCTCCCTGACAGGTGTTGTCGCCTGTGCGCCTTACCACACCTGATTAAAACAAACCCCAGGTGCCGTCCCAACACGCGCCCCACCTCCTCACCCACACGCCCACATGCAGACACCTCACAGGAAGCACCGGGCGGAGCGCTGGGCCATAGGCACTGAGGCTTCTTTCTGGAGGCAGAAGGAGGCGGGGACAGAATTGGGCTGGGCTGCCTGGGCTGGAAGCAGGGTCCAGGCTTCATCCGGGCAGGACCCCACTTGGAAGCCCTGACTGCGTCTCTCCCCACCCCCCAACCACCCCATCCATTAGTCTCTCCTCCCCACCTGACGTTGAAATATAAACTTCAGCAGCAGGAATAACAGCAAACTGGTAATGATTTGTTTATGACTGCTTGTTTGTGTCAAACTCCTGCGTTTTCTTTTATTTCCAGAAGACACTAATTCAAAAATGAAGCCCCAGGCGAAAGGATTTATCAGAGAATGGAGAATAAAACACTTGGCCTGCGTGTGTGTTGCCTTTCTCTTTTTCACATCCAGGCAGGGCCATTAGGCAGAGAAACAGGAGCGGAGGAAGGAGGGGGGATGACTCCAATCTCGGGTCTGTGGGGGAGACAAGGCGAGGCCCTCCCTCCCTTGCCAGGTCAGCTCCCCCAGGCCAGGTGCTGGGCCAGGGGCTGGCAGCCGGCTTCCTGCCCTTGCTGAGTCCCCAGCCAGCCGAGTCCTTGACTGAGCATCTAGATGCTCCAGTAAGTGCTGCTGGCCCTTGGCGAGGCCGCCCCCCTAAGCATCATTCTGCGGGCACTCCGACGCCATCCCTAACAGTCCGCAGCTGCAAATGGAGAAGAGGACCTGCTTCGTTAAGGACGGCTTCAAACAACCAGAGGACGCGAGCAGAGCGAGGCTGTTACCCATGCGTGTTTTATCACTGCTCTTCCGGAAAGACAATCACCTGGAACACACCAAAGCTGAAAAATCAATTGATGTATTTACCCCTTCTGAGAGCGTTAGCTGCAGAAATAAATTCCCTGGAGATAAGAAGGCGAGACACGCATCACCGATGGCCGTCTGTGCTGGCCCAGCCCGTCTGGATTGGACGTTAGAAATCTTTAGGAGTAATGAGTCTGATTTGGCATTTTGGAACAGACTTAGACACCTAATTACAGGTTTTATTTTTTCCCCTGACAACCACTTAGAATGTTGCCTTTAGCTCATGTCCCCTATAAAATTCACTGTAAGGTAAATTTGTTACCTTTATTTGGGGATATTTTTGCTCAGTAGCATAATTATTTCCGTGTAGAGGCAGATCCTGGTGAAAAATAGCTGGATACTTCGGAGGATAAGTTGCAGCTGGCTCCCTCCCCCAGCCACCCGTCTGAGTAGTGGCGGGGGAACTGGGTGCTCCAGTCCCGGGAAGATGCACGAGCACGTCCCCCCGCTGGTCATGCACAAGTCATACCCACCCCCTGACTTTCCTCTCACTCACTGTTCGAGGCTCAGCGGCAGGTGTGGAGTGTCCGGTCAGTTGGTCCAAGCTCAGAGCACATTCTCCGTGTCAAGATGTGTGGCTGGGTGGTCCTGGGGCCAGCCCCCAGGAAGGCTCAAGGATGCACCATGGTATCAGCCGGGAGCTGGGAGCTCTGCTGCAGAGCAAGCTGGGCCCCTCACGCTTCCCTTCATGGGGAGGAGGGAGGACCCTCTCAGGGCCATCTGCCCTTCCCAGCAGGGCCTGTTCCATCATCCCGAGCCCACACCCTGCAAGGCCACCGTAACCACACGCCCAGAGACTCTCTCCCCGTGTTCTGAACAGGACGGCGGAGGGCAGTCGACGTGGGCCGGGACCTCAGTGAACCCGCAAGGCAGCCGTCTGCAGGCCCGAGGTGGCTGAGCCCGTCCCCTAGGGCTTGGAGGCCGCAGGATGCCCTGAGCGAGGAATTTCTCCAGGAGCCCTCGTCCCGGACGACACCCTCAGACTCCTGCCCTGCTCAGCCCTCACCGTGTGCTCCCTGCAACTAGCCCCTGAAACGGCAGCCACCACAGTGGGCCTGTAAAGTTGGGGCAGAAGCAACACTGCTCATTTCTACACTACTTCTGACCCCTCGACCGACCGTGAGTACAACCTCTCACTCAGCTTCACACCTCCCAAGATCTCACCTCCATGACCAGACTCACATTTCCAACTGAGGACTTGACGCCTCCGTGGGAGGTCTCCAGGTTCCTGACGGCATAAAACGGGGTGCGTGCTCCCGGCCCATGTACCCGCCCGCCAAGCTCTTCCACCAGCCCTGCGGTCCCCGCCTTAGGCAGGGGCAGCTCCACCCCCAGCAGTGCCGCCTGGAAGCTGGCCGTGGCCTTCGATGCCTCCCTTTCCACACCCACGAATCCCAATCCATCCACCTCAGACTGTGGCAAACCTGCCCCTCTCTCTGTCCCCATGCCTCCCCGTCACCCAGGTACCATCACCTGGTGCCCAGGCGACCACCAGGCCCACCTCATTGGTCCCCCCACCTCTACACCTGCACCTTCCAAATCACTCTCCACTCAGGATCTTCTTAAAGAAACCCACATCTGGCCCTTTCCTGCTTAGCAATGTCCAGTGGCTTCCACTGCAGGGCATCGGACCTCAGTGCTCTCCACGGCCCACAGGGCCTGAAGGCCTGGCGGGGCTGCTGTGGTATGTCACCTTGTGACCCCAGGCCCTTGTACTGACCTCCTTTCTCCTCCCCTTCCCTCCGTCACTCATCAGCCTCTGTCCTCCCAGAGCCTGACACGTATCCCCAGGTCAGAACGCATAGCTCAGCTCCCTACTTTTCCCTGACCAGCTCCCTCTGGTCTTTCTGGTCTCAGCACCCCAGAAAGTGGTCCTGTAACCCCATCTCTAAAAACAGCCATCACAGCCATTGTTTGTTTCCTCCCCAACATTCACCATACTCGAAGTAACTTTATCTGTTTCCTTCTTTATTTCCAGGTTCTTCTGCTACAATACAGGCTCAGTGAAGACAGAGACCCTGTCTGTCTTGTTCATAACATGTCCACAGCTCCTAGAACAGAGCCTCTAGGTGAGTATTCATGAGAGGAATGAACGGATGGATGGAAGGATAGAGGGTGAGTGGATGGATGATGGGTGGATGGATAGAAGGTGGGTGGGTGGGTGGATGGATGGGTGGATGGATAGAGGATGAGTGGATGGATGGATGGGTGGATAAGTGGGTGGATAGAGGATGAGTGGATGGATGGACGGGTGGATAAGAGGGTGGATGGATGGATGGAGGGTGGGTGGGTAGATGGATGGGTGGATAGGTGGGTGGATGGATAGTGGATAGATGGATGGATGGATAGAGGATGAGTGGATGGATGGGCGGGTGGATAAGTGGGTGGATGGATGGTGGATAGATGGATAGATGGATGGATGGATGGATGGATAGAGGGTGGGTGGGTGGATGGATGGATGGATAGATGACTCAGCACAGGCACCGGGGGCAGTTCTGGGTACACTGGTCCCCAGCCTGTCTGTGGGATCACAACTCTTTCCTGCGGTGTGGAAATGTGCTAATGGGAGACTGGAGTCCCCCAGCTCAGTGCACTCCCTCATGTCTGCAGTCGCCACGCAGCTTCCGCCAGTGGGGCAATATTAGCTAATTTTTCCTATTAGCTCACTAATTCAAAACTGGAAAAAGAATGTGAAAAACATCTGATTTAGATAGTTGTTTTCATAAGCTCTTTGAGATAATGGGCTGGATGACGAGACGTTTTACCCACACAGCCTTCCTGGGGAGCCTTTAAGAACCTAACCTTGAACTCCACTGAGGGAAGCCAGATGATGACATTGAGTCTTTCTCATTCTAGCTTTTAGGAAAAATCAACAACTTTCAGGCACACCGGGTGCTGGGGCAAGAAAAGCATGAAGAGTTTGGACGTCTACCAAAAAATAAAAATTTTCTCTCCTCCTCTTGATTTGCTTCCACTTTTTCTTCCTTTGACCACACGGGTCTTGGCAATTGACACAATTACAGCTCCCATGGGCTCCCAGGCTCTGTCCCCCAACACTCCCCAGACCAGGAGGCCGCGTCCTCAGTTCTCCCGGCGATTAAGTCCTGACCTTCTGTCGGAACCGGGTTCCCTAGGGTCCTTTGTGATGGGCGCCCTGGGGCAGATCATCAGTCTCCCCCTCCGTGGGAACAGGTGCCCCTTAGCAGGGGTGCAGCTGAACTCCCAGGGCAGCCGCAGATTGCAGAGGAGCAATCAGGGCCCAGAGAAGCCAAGCAGCCTGGCCAAGGCCACACAGCTGGGAAGCCATAAAGCCAGATCTCAGCAACGTGTGTCTGGACCTGGAGCCCACGCACCTGACCACTACTCCACCCTGCCTCTCTGGAGGGCCTGGACCGCAGTCAGCACCCAGCGAGGTTGCATTCAACACCAGAATGGAATAGGATAGACGTTTAGAGGGAGAGGCAGTCTCAGAGGTGTCCTAAGTTATGTTCTGTGAACCAATAACTCAGCAACTGTTTATTGAGGAGGCAACAGGGGAGACAAATGTGAACTTTAAAAATCTCTGGCTTTGAGAAACCCTTAGAACACTAGGGGAGGCAAAGGTGACCAGCAGGTCCCAGAGGGGTGAAGCCTGCATGAGAGTGGGGGCAGATGGCTTTGGCAGCTCAGAGGGGAGGGTGTCGCTGAGGGCCTGACCTCTGGGCTGGACTGAAACCAAGTCACTGGGCGGAGGAGAGGGTGACAGGCATGGCAGGGGGACACCCTGAGATGCAACGGGCCTGGCATGTTCTGGGATGGGGCGAGGGGGAGGTCACGTAGGAAGTGGGGCTGGCAAGACCATCACTTACTTGTGGCCCCAACGACTGTGTGAAAGAGAAGAAAAATCTCCAACCTCGCGAGCATTTTTCATGATTGCATATTTAGCTAATGCTAGTTACATGCTCGGCTAGAACGATAATTTTCTCTGACGGATGTTTTCTGTCGCAGAGAATAATTACTCTATCCCTGATGGGCTTTCGTGGAAAATCCATGTTCTACAAAACTACACCATGAGCCAATCCACGCAGCTCCTCCGAGGGCAGTCTCCGGCGTGCGGTTCACAGAGCCCGACGCCTGTCTCAGGTCACATCCTTCATCCTGGGGCTTGTAAGACATCAAAATGGAATAACCCGACTATACCAAGTTTCCATTTTTTCAGAAGAGGGTAGCATGGTGCACTAAATATTCTAGATAAGTCCTAATAAGAACAATCGTAGCTGTCATTTCTGAGCATCCCGTGCACTAGAAGCCGGGACGGTACCAGGCATGGTCTTTTTCTATATATGCGAACACACGCATTCTGCACACATAAACTAGAAGCATATGACCCCATTTCACAGTTATTAAAGGGCAAGTTATTGAACCCCTCAAAGGTCCAATGTTGCGCAGCTCAGAAGCAGCAGAGCAAGGTTTGGACCTGCGTGTGACGGAGTGCAGAGCCAGGACACTCACATGCTGCCGGCGGAGGGCACGCTTGAACACCCACTCAGGGAGAGTATGTGTCAGGACCTCGTACAGCTGAGCATCCCCCCACCTGGGGCCCAGGGATCCCACTCCTTGATAAACACCTGAGAAAGATAAGCACGTGCATCCACCAAGAGAAATGTGCCAGAATGTTCATAGCACCTTTATCATAACAACTAAAAGGCGGAAACAACTCAATGTCCAACAACAGTGGAATAGGTGAATCATGGAGTAGTCACACAGTGCAGTTCTATACAGCAACAAAAAAATGAAGTACCGCTATATGAAAAAGCACGAGTGAATCTCATATACGCAATGGTGAGCCAAAAAAGCCAGACAAAAGAGTAATATCGTATGATTCATTTAAATGACCTTCGAAAACACCCTATGGTGTTAGAAGTCAAGAATGGGGCTGCTCTGGGGGATAATGATGGGAACAGGCCTAAGGGAAGCTCTGGGGTGCAGGAAATGCCTGACACCCAGATCTTGGTGGTAGTTACATGGTATATGCACTTTTTAAAAGTTCATCAAGATGTACATTTAGCATTCACACGATTTACTATACATGTGTTGTACTCTAATCTAGTACAAACATTTACAAATAAAACAATCGAAAACAGAACAAAACAGAAACCTATCCTGACACTTAACACTTTCTAATACAAAAGGCCCACCAGGCGTCCCCAGGGTCATCACTGACCACATTGGTCTCCATTCATCCTTCACTCAACGAAGGTTTATTGGGGCCATGAAGTGTCAGCCCTGTGCTAGGTGCGTGGCTGCAGTATTGACTTCTGCTTTCATTTGGGATTAATATCCTACAAGACACACTGGAGAAGGCACAAGAGATCAGACTGAATTTCTCCTGATTCCAGAACATACTTGGAATGAATATATATCTATTTATCATGTATTTTTTAAAAAAATTTAGTTAAATCTTCTATTTTGGGGCTTTCAATATCCAAGAATTTATTCTGTAGTGACAGAAGCCCTATCACAATATAAAATATACTCCAGCACTCAAAGAAATCATCACCATCATCACTATCATCATCGTCATCATCACCATCATTGTCATCACCATCATCATCAACACCACCATCATCATCATCAGCATCATCACCATCATCACCATCATCACCGTCATCACCACCATCACCAACATCACCATCATTGTCATCACCATCATCATCACCATCATCACCATCATCACCATCATCACCATCATTGTCATCACCATCATCATCACCATCACCATCATCACCATCATCACCACCATCACCATCGTAGTAAATTAGAGACATGTTTTACAGCATTTCAGAGGTTCCTGTGGGATTGAGCTCAGACCCCACTGTGGGAGCTGGTTTGATATTGGGCCCTTGGTGACGCCTTCCTTTCCCCGTATCGGTTCCCCACACCCCTCCCAAGTAAACAACCTCCACTTGAATAGTTGTCTCAGGATCTTCTTGTGGGGACAGCCTAAACAAGAGTCCTTCTAGGGTTGTTGTGAGGATTAAATGAGGTGAACCGAGTAAAGGCTGGCAAAATGGCAGCAGTCAGGAAATCTTAAGTATCGCTGGTCTCAAGACACCACTGAGATCTTGACTTTGGGGAAGCAGACTGTGGGATTACGCTGGAATTGATGGAGCCACAAGCAGAGGGCTTGGAAATCTTTTCTTATATGTCTGCCTGTTTTCTCAGTGAACTCATGGCTCCCCCCCCCCCCCCACCCAGTCTAGGCTCCCCCGGAAGGGAGGGTCCAGTCTTACTGATTTGTATCCTGAGCACCTAACAGGGTCCCTCATTAAATGGTCAACAGAAGCATCTTCCTTTTCTGCAGCTGCTCCAGCCTTCCCTTCTTCTAGTGACGAGGGAACAGGGGCTAGGCCAGACGTCTGGGACCCGTGTTACTGTGGGACCTCGAGCTTGTTGTTTGGGCTCTCTGGCTGTCCCGTTACTCCTCATGTCTAAAATGACGATGGCAGTAATAACGGCCCCGTGGGGAGGCAGTGGGGTACAGGGAGGCCGTGCACTTAAAGTGCTGAGCACAGAGCCAAGAACTCGAATGCACCTACCGAACGTTTGCTTTCATTAGTATTTATTCAAAGTCCCTGAATTGTGCAGCAGCCACACCATTTGAATATGACGTTCCTGTCTCTAACCTTTAGACTCCCTCCAAGGTCAACTGGGAAGCATACAAACAGAGATGGAGACTTCGTCATAAGGACACCCATCTTTGTCTCTCCTGGCCAGACCAGGAAGCAGCAGTCGCTCCCAGCCTACCGGGTTTATTTTGCTTTCTTCCTGGCAACTACGTCAGCACTCGGCTGCTGGTCCCAAGTGCTCTTTTTAATTGAAAACCTGAGTTCACTTTGACTTGTAGACAATCGGTGTCCGTGATTCAGTAAGTAGCAGAGGGCTCAGCCTTTCTCTGGTCCCGATCTCCCTCGTCCGCTCACTTCCCTGGGATGCTGCCATTCCACCCGGAGCACCGAAAGCCTGGGGCAGAGACCAGTGTGAGGAGCCTCACCCTTAGCAAAAGCAAAGCACAAATTCCCCAAAGGGGGACAAGCCCTGGATGAGGAGGCCTTCAGACCTCCAGCCAAGGGCCTGTGGCTCATGAGAATGTCGCCATAGATGGAGCTCAAGTAGTAGTTGTTGAATGAATGACCGAAAGAATAAATGAAATCTTCCAGGCGGGAAGGGACCTTTTCCCTTCTTCATACTCTGGGAGAAAATATGGAGCAGAGGCTTTGGAATAAGACCTTCATGTTCAGGTTCACCAGTCACTGCTCTGTGACCTTAGGCACTTTGTAGACCTCCCTGATCTGTGACTTTCTTTGCAAACCTGATTGATGATTCCTAGCGATGGGGTTGACAGGAAGAGTCATCCTGGCAGCACCCGGAACTGCCTTGAGCTGCAGATAACAGGAAACCTTCCTCCAGGGGCTGAAACTTGACTCATGCAACAGGGGCGGGCAGTCCTGAGTCGGCGGGATGGTCAACGGTGACATCTGAGACCTGGAGTCTTCCCTCTTTGCTCCACCATCATCACTATGGCTTTTTGCTCGTTGCCCCAAGATGGCTGCTGTGCCTCCAGGCATCATTTCCAGCTTCCCATCAGGATGAAAAGGGGAGAGTGAGGGGTGAAGGGCAGAAAGCCTTCTCCCAGCAAGACTTTGCATTTGGTTTTGGGAATGGCCACTTTCCCCAGGAACTTTCTTTTGGATCTCTTCAGTCGGAATTGTGTTGCTTGATGATAGTTCCAGTTGGGCACATGTCACCCTGAACAAATCCGGATTGTGTGACTGAGGGAGTGAGGAGAATGGTCGCCGGGTCCCCCTTCATGGTATTTAGGAGGCACTGAATGTCGGCCCCTTGCTAAGACCATCACATCCCCTCCCAGGTCACTGCTCTGCTCACACTGTGTGGGCATGTCATATTATTACAGAAATGTCCCCACAGGATGCTTGGACATCTTGCAGACTGCTCGACCCTATTAAGGAGTTGAAATATTAGACGATTCCACCCAATGCCAATTGCTTGTTTTTCTGAAATCTTATTTCATCTGAGTCAGTTTTAAATCAACCAACAAATATTTATGTATCCCTCTGTGCATCAGCTATTACACCTGGAGCCGTGGCAGCTCCTAAGAAGGATAAGACAGAAATCCCTGGCACCAACGGATCTGTTGTCTACTTGGGAAGTGGCTGACTGAGTTAATAGAATCTACGCGAGTAGCGGTCATTACAGAAGCATCTACATGCAAGACCGAGAAAGCAAGATTGCTCTGGGGCCATTTCCAAGGCTGGATGAACAAGTCACCTCCCACATGCTGTTAATTCTCTGCTATGTCTACATCCTTCTCTCTCAAGCACACAAAATTTAGACAGAAGAGAGGGAGAGAAAGAAAGTGAAAGCAAGAAAGACAGAGGAAACCGTGCTCCCTATAAAATGTGTGTAACTGGTAAATTCAGCTCCTGGAAGTAAGAGTATCAATAGCTCATGAGTCCAGCCGCTCCGCAGAGAAAGGCATTCAAGGCGTTAGATCGATCATAGGCCACTGCCTGGGTTTGTGATGGGCAGAGCTCTCTGGTAGACCTCATGCATGTTTCTGTGGATTCTAGAAGGCGTCCCTTCTTGAATATTCCTTCACATGGAAAATGCATCCCCAGCGAGTTCCCCATATTTCTTCTGAAGTTGATTCGTTGCATTTTCAATACCCTCCCCTCGGCGGCCCCTCACAGGACTCAGGGAGGAATCTGGGAGTGGAGCGGTAACAGCCTGATTTGATAAGTTATTTATGGCCCTAATTTCCTGCAGGTGAAAGGAAAGAAAATGTCAGGCCCTCGCCTGGGAGAGAGGGTTAGCAGCCAGGAATGATGGGCTGTGACCTTCAGGCCTGGGACCCATCTCAGCATCCACCTGGTGGACCAGGAAACCCAGAGGAGGGCCCAGCCAGACAGAGGCAGACCTCACAACAGGACCATGAAGCTCCAGGGGCTGGACAGGTGTCTAGACCGGAACCCACAGCCCTGCTCCACGGCCCAGCTGCCCAGAAGCAGCGGAGACAAACCCAAACTCCAAAGAGATGGCCAAGGCCAGGAGGAGGCGAGGCCCTTCACCATCCACCCCCAATCCCTGTGCCCACCTACACGCTCACTCCCACCCCACGCCCAACACGAACCAGCAAGGAAACCCGAGCTGCTCGGCAGCCTTATCCACAGGCCCACATCAGTGTGCACACAGCTGCGGCTGACCTCTCCCTCCAGACGGCACTTCAAGGTCAGCCAGCAGGACCAGGAGCTGAGCTCTGTGCAAGACACAAGGTACAAGGATGAAGCTCAGGTACTATGTGAGCAAACACAGGTTACAGAGTGCTGTAGAATGCAGCTCGTTGTGATTACCACACACAAAAACAACAATGGGCCTAACTCTGGGCTTGGATTCAGACCTTACCTCTGCCCTTATGACCTGTGTGACCTTGCGGAAGTCGCTCAACCGCTCTGACCCCCTATTCCCCCAGCTTTAACGTGCAGATGACAGCAGTGCTCAGAGGAATTCTTGGAAGACTACAGGCAGTATTGTGTGAAGAAGGCCCAGGGCTGCTCGACAAACGTGTCGTCCCAATTCTCTTGTCATGATCACCAGTGAAATCAGTTTGAGTGGCCCTTTAGATCTCTTTATAAGCTTTTGTTAACCGTGACCCCTATAACGCTGTCTCACTCCAGCTGCCATGTATCTCTACCAGCCAGAGAGATGCTGTTGTGCCTTACTTCTGTAGTTAAGAAAATTAAAACATAACAGTCATTGGGGCGGTATTCACATTTCTTCAGCACTTGCTTATGTCAATGTGCAAACCCAACCTGCGATTTTTATGATGCATTTTACACACGGCAGAGCCACCACGACCCTTCTCACGGGACTTTTCTGCTCATTATTCTCGAACCAGGATCACAGGGTATTACTGTGCATGGCTCTGGAATTAGACATTCTGAGTTTGAATCCTGGCTCAACCAATTTCTAGCTGGGGGACCTTAGACGAGCCACCTTATCTTTGTCAGCCTCGGTTTCCTCGCTGATAGAATGAGAATAATAGCAGCACCCAGCTCACAGGCTTCTGGTGGGGATCAGTAATTGTGGAGGACACAACCTAGAGTGACCTCATTGATTCCTGCCCCCAAATAGCCTCGCCTGTGTGATCCCTTCCCCTGAAATGTGGTTGGACTCATCCTAATAAACAGAATATGGCGAAAGGGAAGGGGTTTTGCAGATTTCAGTAAGGTCTCTAATCAGTTGACTTTGAGTTCATCAAAAGGGGGATTATCCTGAGTGGGCTTGGTCAAATCAGGTAAGTGAGCCCTTTAAAAGGGGGGCAGGAGCTCTCCCTGAAGTCAGAGGCTCCAGGCACAGACTCTTCTGCTGGCCACAAAGAAGAAACTCACCATGAGCTCTACAACCACAAGGAGATGAGTTCGGTCAACCAACGGAGGAAACTTAGGAGCAGACCCTTCCCCAGCCGAGCCTCTGATGAGAACACATCCTGGCTGACACCTTGGCTGCAGCCTTGTGAGACCCTGAGCAGAGAACCCAGCTGAGCCACGCCTGGACTCCTGACCTGCAGAAACTAGGAGATGATAAACCAGTATCACTTTAAGCCTCCAAATTTGTGGTAATTGCTTATGCAGCGTTAGAAAACTAATGCAGAAGTCCACGTAGGATGCCGAGCATGGTGTCTGGCACGTTGTAAGACTGAATGACTGGGAGTTGTTATTATTAGCTGTCACATAATTAGGTGGCTGAAACCACCAAGGAGCAATTGCTGCATGCCACGTCCAGTTGGCCAGCCCGAGAACCAGCCATTGTTTGGGGCTGTTAGTCCAGCTGGTGTTCCTTTCTCGGTGCCAGAGTTGGCTGCACTAAGAGATGAAATTCTGGCCACAAGAGTCTCCAAAGCGAGAACCCTAAAAGGTGGTCGATTTCCTGCATCCGATGACCTAAGTGGGTTTTTCCCTGATGAAGCCCGAGTTTCTGTAACATTACATTCTCAGACTTCTTTGCCTCCTTCCCAAGTCTGGTTTGTTTTGAGAAGGAGTAACAAGTGTTTTGAGTGACACAATATTGGCTGCTGGACACCAGTGTGTCAGGGTTTGACATCAGCCCGCTGTTGAAACCGACGTTCACATCCCGTTCTCAGCGTCAGAGCCTGTTTCTAATCACACCCGAATCTGTAGGCACCCGACTCTGAACTCCAGCTCTAAAATATTCAGAAAACACAGTACCTAATAAAGCGATCTGCTGTTAACGATCCCCAAGTCCCCACCCCCTAAAAATAACCCTCTGCCGCAGATCAACAAAAGACAGGTTTATCAACTTTTAAATTGTTTCCTCATTAAAATGTCTTTAATGCCTATTAAAATACGTGTTACAGATGCACATTCCTCATAGTAACTGAGGGAATCAATGTGACTTTCTCCTTCTATGAGATTTTCAGAATCTCTTCGGAAATTATTTTTCATTCCTTTAGGATTTTACAGCTGCTTTTCTCATTATCTGCCCCATAAAACTTTGTTCCGTTGAAGTTGCCTGGAGGAATTGGGTTCAGGTGGAGCCCTTCCTCAAGTTCCACGGTGAAACCCAACTTCAGAAACAAATGTGGAGAAAACCGCCATGCTCGCCTTGGTCCACCCACGCGGGGTGAGGGCTTGGGTCAGATGGAAGGGACCGTCGACCCCATGAGCTGTGAATAACTTTAAGGCTGCCAAGCCTGGCCTGGAATCTTTCCCCACCCATGACACAGCAGCGAAAACCCCATCCCAAACCTCTTCCTGAAGATTTTAAAACCTTCTCTGATCTTCCTACTATGAAGAGCAACATCTGAATGCCCACGACCATCAGGAAGCATTTGTTATGAATCACTACGTCGGTTTGGTTTCAGTCGCCCAGTAGGCTCTGGAGGAATGGCTCAGAACACAGGTTACTATCCACAACAGGACTGGCAGAGGAGATGCTCAAAATTGCTGGAGGGCAAATCGGCTCTGGCAGGTTCCTTTCACCAGTTCTGTGGCTCCAGAGCAGATGGAGAGACCTTGGGCCTTTCTGCTTCCATCAGAGAAACCAAAGCTGCAGCCTGTGGTGTGTGCATAGCCCCCAGGATGGCAAAGGCTCTGAACTCCTGCAGGGCCTACAGCAGCCCTGTAATTAACTCAACATTTACCAAGCACTTCCTATGTGCCCAGCCCTGAGCTAGAACCTGAGGGAGATTAAAAAAAAAAAAAAAGTGTGGCAGAGTCTCCTGCCTTTTTCGTTTAGTGCTTCATTCATTCATCATCCTCTCACTGAGCACCTGTGATGTTCTAGCCCCAGGAGGCGCTCTGAAGCTCTGCAGCCCTTCCTGAGAGACCAGGTCTCTGAGAGCTGGCCCAGGCGGAATACTCTGACTTCTTATCCACCAGCTTCATTGCTTTCTTCCCTGCTTCAGAGTCTTGACTTGCCCCAGGAGCTGGTCCTCCTCAATCAGAGTAGAACAGACCAAGACCTTTTCTCTGTCTGGGCCGTGGACCTCCCTTCCCCAAACCCTCCACAAAGGCACAGACACCAAGCCTTTTTCCTGCAGCTGTGAATTTAAGCAGTGACAACAAAGGATACAGTAAGAGCCACATACACCCTCCCCCTCATGCAAGCACGGGCTGCTGGATGGGCAGTGGAGAGCTCTAACTTTGCAAAGAGCACCTCCCACCACTTGGTCTTTTCAAGAAACATGGGCTGATTTTGGTTATAATAAACAAATAAGCAAAAAGTACTGATCAGAGACCTTTGCTGATGCAGGAAAACCCCAATCAGCTTTTGTACCATCTCTGCTAAGAGGCTGCAGATCCTAGAACCCAGTCAGCGAAGAAGGGGAAACTCAAACCTGAAATTAAGTAAATTTCCCCTTTTGAGTCCAGAGAGTGTTAGATGGTGAATGAAAGTTGTCAGGAGAAGTTAGAGTGTGGACCACGCTGCGTTAGCCTTGGTTGGCAGGAAGGTCTCTTGGTGCTGAGCCTAATCACCGACTTCCCTTTTCCCCATCCCCCCAACCTCCACCAGCCAAGTTTAATCTTTCTTTGCAAATGAGGACAAGCCTCCAAGCTCCAACAGATTTAAAAGTTTGAACCAAAGCAAAGCATTTTTCCTGCATTCTGCCTGGTTCGCTTTCCTTTGTTCAGGGGAGGACAAGGCAGGCGCTTTGCTCAGGAGCCTGACACAGGACAGGACTCGCATATGGATTTCCAGTAATCTCTGGGCCTCGTCTGTGTCTGTGCCGGCAGCAATGAGGTGGCGCTTGCAAAATCACATTTGATGATGACCTTGCGAGCATGTCTCTCTCCTGCCCGCCCTCCCAACCCCGCCTCCGGCTCCGTTTCCACCGGGGCGCTTCCTCAGGAAGCCAGATGCAGTGCAACGCCCCTGTCACTTCCAGGTAAAGCCAGGCCCCAATAACAAGACAGTGGACCTCAGTTAGATGTGTTCCTCGAAATGCTCAAATCCTCAACATGAATCTGTTTTAAGAGCATTAAAAGAAAGTTAGCTTTTCAGGATGGAACCCTTTTGTACAGTGAATGACGGCCCCTCACACCGCAGCATCCCACTCTGCTTTTCCCAAATCTGCATTTTCTGTGTGCTGCATCCTGGGAGGTGACTCATTGGAGAGGCAAGCTCCTGATTAGTCCCTTCTGGGAAACTAAGAGCTGCCACTAATGGGGCCCATGATTGTCAATTCTAAAGTGACCAAGTGGCAGCTGCCGTGTCTCTGATGATGAGCGAAGAGCTTCTGTCCTCTGAGCTCCTGGCACAGCTCCGTCAGCGTGCTACGGGTGCAACAGCCTCCAGGAGCTGCTGAAGGGGCCACCCCTGCTCCCTCCAGAGATGCACCAGACTCTCCAATGCCTCTACTTTTATTCACAGAAGCATCTACATGAACCTTTCTGATCAATACTGATCAACAGCATACACACTGTCACAGTCAGCTCTGGCCACCGTAACAAAATGCCAGGGCTGGGAGTTGTAGCAACAAACAGCTATTTTCTCACAGCTCTAGGTGCTGGAAGTCCAAGCTCAGGGGGCCAGCGTGGCAAGGTTCTGGTGAGAACCTGCTTCCTGGCTTACAGACGGCTGCCTTCTCGCTGGGTGCTCATGGGGCACAGAGAGAGAAAGCAAGCTCTCTGGTGTGTCTTTTTAGAAGGTCGCGAATCCCATCATGAGAGCCCCACCCAAATACCATTGTATGGGGGGTTAGGGCTTCCACATAGAAATTTGGGGGGACACAAACATATAGTCCATGACACACGCTCGCCATATGTCATGCCTCCGTCAAAGGGAATAGTCGCCGTCTCCTTGGATTCTCACACCATCCTGAAGAGGATATGACTACATCCATCTTAAAGATGAAGAAATGAGGCGAATAGGCAGCAAGGAACTACCTAGCCCCAAACACACAGCTGGTAAGTGGCAAACTAGGCTCCAAACACAGATCAGTCTGGCTCAAGAATGGGTTCTAAATACAGCAGGGCCAAAGCTCCTTGAAGCCAGCAGAGTTTCTCAGAGTGTCAGACCTTGGAGAGTATTTAGACAAATGGTGTTCAAGTATATTTTAGCCAATAGCAGTTTTACAATAAAATCTTACTGGGAAGTCCATATATAAAATAGTAAAAAGTTCCAAGTTGCTGCATTTGCAGCAGGGGTTTGGGCACTAACTAACCAGTACTTTCTACTTTCTCGCATTATGCCTCCCAATCCTGCCCCCTCCTAGCCCCGTTCCACTCCTGGAGAATGGGAAGGGTATCTCCCTATCCCACAGGGATCCAAAGACAAGATTAATTTTAAAATCAAATAAATAAAAAGTAAAGCAAGAGAAATAAATATATATTCAGTTTGTATGGGTAGAGTAAGTTCCCAGTGGCCAACCTCCACAGAAAACAATGATAAACTCAAAGAAAAAAAAATCTTCCTGAAGGCTCTAGAAAGTGAACAAAGGTAGGAGGATTTTGGAAGGAAGCCCAAACTTGGACGAAAGAACCAGCCACATAATGAGTTTCTCATCTTTGTGTTGATTCCAGCAAGGCGCAGTGCAGCTGAAGTTCGGATGGAAAACCCATCGTCTCTCTGCCCAGGAAGAGGGAAAGCCAGATGGTAACAGACGCTGCCGAGTGAGAAGAGCATCTCAGAAAGAAAGGACAAAGGAAAGGGAGTCCCAGATTCTGCACACAAACTCTAGTCAAGTCTCTCACTGACCTTCAAACTGTCCGTGTGTGCTGCAGACTGCAAGCAACCTAATTAAAGAAAAAAAACCATGCAAAGAACTGAACTGAGATCAGAGATGCCACCACCTGTAGGTGAGGGTTAGTCTGTGGTCTGAATCTATCCAAGTTAATTGTCTGCTAAAACAAAACTATGATACCAGTGTCCACATACAGTATTCACAACATCCAGGATACTATCCAAAATTCCTCAGCATACAAGAAAACCAGGAAAGTGGGACTCATTCTCAAGTAAAAAGATAATCAACAGAGGCTAATGCCGTGATGACCCAGATGTTGAAATCGAAAGGCAAGGACTGCGAAGCAGCCTTTATGACCATGCTTCAGGAGATAAAGGAAAATGTTCCAATAACAAGTGAAAAGATAGTCACCCTCAGCAGACAAATTAAAAATGTAAAAACAAATCAAATGGAAACTTTAGACTCTGAAATGATGGGTTTAACTGATGAGTTTACTAGCAGAATGGAAATGATCTATAATAGAGTCAATGAGCCTGAAAATAAATCAATAGAAACTATCCAATCAAAGAATAAAAAGAAAATACTAGAAAATAAATTAATGGCACCTTGGGGACCGGCTGTAAAATATCAGTAATTAGAGGCAAGAGAAAAAATGACTAGAAAAAAATATTTGAAAGAATAATGGCCAACAACTTCCCAAATTTGGTGAAAGACATAAATGCACTTTTTCAAGAAGTTCAGCAAACCACATAGTATATATTCAAAGAAAACCATGCCTAGGCACATAATAATCAAACTGATGAAAAACAATGATGAAGTAGAAATCCTAAAAGCAGTCAGAGACAAATGATGTCACATGCATAGGAAAAATAATTTAAATAGCTGAAGATTTCTCATCAGAAACTATGGAGGCCATTTGAGAGTAGAACAATATCTTTAAAATCCAAAGAAAGAAAAGAAAGAAAGGAAGGAAGGAAGGAAGGAAGGAAGAAAAAAAAGGGAAAGACAGGCAAACCTGTCAACAGAGAATTTCATACATAGAAAATATCCTTCAAAATGAAAGAGAAATAAAGATATTTTTGATTAAAAGAAAACAAATAGAATTCACTGCCAGCATACCTGTACTACAAAAATTATAAAGGAAGTTGTCAAGTTGAAGGAAAGGAAAATGATGCCAGAGGGAAATTTGGATCTTCAGGAAGGAATAAAGAGGATTATAAGCAGTAAATATCTGGGTGAATACAAAAGACTATTTCTTCCCCCAAATTTTGTTAAAATACAAAAGATGTTTAGGCAAAACTCAGCACTGTCTTCTGGAGTTTATAATGTACGTAGATGTGTGTAGATGACACCCCAGCATAAAGGATGTTGGGGAGTCTTAAATGCATTTACAAAGTTGCAGGGTTCCCACACCACACGTGAAGTCACACAGTATTAACTTTAAGCAGACTGCAAGACTTAAGAATATACATTCTAACCCCTAGAGCAACAACTGAAAAAAAAGACACAAGAAAGTATGTCTAAAAAGTCAACAGATACATTAAAATGGAATTCTAAAAAGTATACAAATAAGGAAGACAGGAAAGGTGGAACAGAGGAGCAAACATTTAAAAAGACAAACATAAAATAAATAATACATTGGTAAACCTCAGTTCAACCATATGAATAATTACATTAAATATGAATGGAACCCAATATTTACAAGGCAGTGAATTTCAGAATGAGTAAAAAAAGCAAGACTCAACTAAATGCTGTCTAAAAGACATGCACTTTCTATAAAAAGACAAAGATAAGTTGAAATAAATGCATAGAAAAAAGATATGCTATGTAATGCATATGCCCAAAAAGGCCAGAGCAGCGATATTGACACCATATAGAAAGACTTCAAGACAAAGAGAAATGCCTGGGTAGAGAAGGGCATTTCATAATGACAAAAAGATCAATGTATCAGGAAGACATAGCAATCATAAATGTACATGCACCTAATGTCAAAGTTTCAAAATTCACAAGGCACAAATTAACGAAATTAAAGACAGAAATGAACAATTATGTGATAATAGTAGATTATAATGCCCTTCTTCATCAATGATAGAATGACTAGAACAAAAAATTAAAGATAAAATTAATCAGAACAACTCCATCAACTGACTTCATTTAATTGATATTTAAATGTAATTAAATGTAATTCAATAGTACACCCAACAACTGCATAACACAGGCTCCTTAAGAAAAAATGTTCATCAAGGTAGACCTTATGCTGGGCCATAAAAGAAATTTTGATAAATTTAAGAAGACTACAATCAAGAGAGACAGTTCTCTGACCACAAAGAAATTGAACTAGATATATATTCGACAAGAAATCTAGGCTAAGCCTAAATATTTGGAAATTAAACAAGACAGTTCTAAATAATCCACAGGTCAAAGAAAAGAACTGAAAGAAAATTTTAAAATATTTCAAATTTAATGATAGTGAAAATACAACATAGCAAAATTTGAGCTATCCAACTAACCAGCACTTAGGGCAGAAATTTATTACTTTAAATTCTTATGTTTAATGAAACATCGAAAATAAATAACCTTCAGTTCACCTTAAGAAGCTAGAAAAAGAGTAGCAGAGTAAAGCCAAAGGAAGAATGGAGATAATAGAGATAAGAACAGAAATCACTGAAATAGAAAGTGGACAGCCGATAGAGAAAGCCTGTGAGGGGCCTGGCTGCCGCACTGAGTGGTTCTGCTTGGATGTGCAGGCAGGAGGCATCAAAGCTTTCTGGGTGGGGGCAGGGACACGGTCTTGTCCCAACCCCACCAGCCTAGGCGAAGTGTTTCCACACAGGCCCAAATAATGATGATTGCTGCTCCCACCCGTTTGCATTCGTGAAGTCCCGCCTTCCACCATGTATTTCTGCCCAAGAGCTTCGGGCGCTCTTGAAGGCTAAAGTGACCTTTACCTGCATCCATAAAACCCATAAACATTAAGCCATTGATGATTAAGTAGCTGGGAACTAAAGGTTTTTTTCCCTTTTGCAATTACTGGTTATAGCTTTTAGCTGTTCCCCCACACATTGTTAACTGTGCTGCTGGGGCAATATGCTGTCTGACTCCCACTAGGCTCCTACAGACAACGTCTTCCTGGAGCCTGGGTCACCACGGTAATGGGTGTGTGAGCTGTTCTTCAGGAATTAGCACGCCTTGGTCCACTCCAGGCTAGTTGAGACCACCAACTCATCAACTGGGCCTGTGCAGATGTCCCATAGGCAACATGTTGATGTCAAGAGACTAAAAACTCCAGCCTTAGATCAAGTTCATGCTGCCGTTTTGTGAGCATGGGTCCTGTGAACAGGCATGAGGTCCGACTACGCTTGAGCACATCATCGATTACCTCACCTCTCCTCACCTCCAATCACCTCTCTCCACACTTCAGACCACCCTGTCCCCTACCCCATAAATATCCCTCAGTCCCCACTTTCAGGGAAGCGGGTTTGAGACTCATGCTCTCACCTCCTCACATGGCTGCTTTGTGAGTAAACCCTCTCTCTCTCTGCTGCAATCTTGTCGTCTCGGTGTTTGGCTTTCAGGGCGGTGGGCAAAAACGAACCTGGTGCGGTGACATCAGCCACCCTACTCCAGGCCGCTGCAGCTCCAGAGCCCTGCAAGACGACCCTGACCTCCACCTGCCCCCTGCACAGTCGTCAGCTTGGGCCGGAGGTGATCAGAAATCCATTTCCTTCCGGGGAGGTGTTATCCCCACCACGGGGCTCCTCCCCTTGAACAGGACACGTGATTGCAACCACCCAGCAGGTGTTTTCCTGGGTCGTATTTGCAGCACTAAACACATCCCAGCGAGGGGACCTCAAGGGCTCTCCTCCAGCTGGAGCAAACGAAAACTCCATGTACCTCTCCTGCCATACTCCTGTTTCCTGTGAGCAAGTGGCTGGTGTAATAATAAACAAGACAATGCTTTTCAGGGTGCTGGGTCCACATTTAAAAGACAAAAAGCGCTTCTTCTTCTCTGTGTGGAGAGCCAGGGATATGCCCAATCTCCAGGACTCAAGAGCACACCTGACCCCCAGGGCTGAAAGACCCACGCTTGCATTTGCCTGCATTGGCTCAGCCTCTGCCAAGAAGGAGGGCGAGTGCTGACCTCACACCAGCAAGGCCAAATTAGGGGCGCTCCAAAGCAGCCCCCAGAACAAAGACAAATTCCATTTCCTCCTAGAATTCAGACACGAGGAAGCCCCGCCCTTTTGGAGGATGTCAAGGTCTCCAAGAATATTGAGAGGTAGCCTCCATAAGGCATCCGATGCGAGTAGATCCTGCTGGCTTATTTGTTTTTTCATTAATATTCCTGGGGGAGCAGGAGAGTCCGGAGGCAGGAGCCCACTCCCTGGGCTACTGGAATGATCCAGGTGGGAGAGGAGGAAGCCCTGGGACAGAGGCTGAGGGCTGGGATGTGGGGCCAGCCAGGAGTCATTCGTTCAACAAATATTTTCTGGGGAGGCATTCCCCTGGATGGGGGAGCTACAGCAGCAAAGAAGACAAGAGGAGCCTGAAACCCTGTCCTCCTGGCTGAAGCTCGTCTTCTCTCCGCACCACGGCACCTCTCCAGGATGGGGTGTAGGGAGGTGCCAGAGCCGAAGGTGGGTCCAGGCCTTCCAGTTCTAGAACTAGATGGGAGCGATGCTAATAGTGGAGAAAAATACGGATGTCTTCAGGGGAATATAATGTTGACCTTTTCACCAGACGGCCATGGAAATCTCACTACTAAATTTCACATCAAAAAAAAATGTTGTGGTGGCCAGCCCCACCGTGGCCGAGTGGTTAAGTTTGCGCGCTCCACTTCAGTGGCCCAGGGTTTCACCAGTTGGGATCCTGGGGACGGACATAGCACCACTCATCAGGCCATGCTGAGGCGGCGTCCCACATGAAAGAACCAGAAGGACCTACAACTAGAATATACAACTACATACTGGCGGGCTTTAGGGAGAAGAAGAAGAAAAAGAAAAGACAAGCAACAGATGTTAGCTCAGGGCCAATCTTAAAAAAAAAAAAAAAAAAAAAACCTTGTGACAACAAAGTGGGGCAGGGCGTAGAGTTAGCTGGGGCACCAGCCTTGCACCATGAGTGCGCGGCTGGCTGTGAACACACTTTGTGAAAACGCAGCCTCCGCCTGGGAGAGTCTCCAGACTTGAACTTGAGGCCACCTGCCCTGAGGGCACTCTGCACTAAGCAGAGGAGCAGTGTGCCCCCCCGGGGGTGTGCCCCAGAGGGCACATGTCTCAGGGACCCCTCATCCAGGAGGACCCTCCCCCGCTATCCTCCCAGGTTGGGGGAGACAGCAGAACCACAGGCGGGAGCGCGGTTTGCGGCTGGCCCAGCCCAGCGGGCGCTGCTGCTCTTTGCAATTATGCGGGACTGTTGAATCGCCAGAGTAATTACCTCTGAGTGTACAATCAGGATCGATGCAGGCCTGCAAAGTCTTCTCACTCTCCACCACCCCCCAAACACACCAGCACCCAGGGATGGAGCAGAGCTTTAAATAACATAGAAAGGAGGAAAGGAAGGATGAGAGGGAGGGAGGGGAGGAGGAGGGGAGGAAAGGAAGGAAGGAAGGAGGGAAGGAGTACAAACTTTGGGAAGTCACACTTGGAAGAGGCCCTCCAGTCGTGGCCCACAGGCAGGACCACAGCGACTGACCCAGGAAGAAGCCTGCCCTGCTCCCTCCACGTGCCCCGAGCCCCCCTTTCCAGGCCCTGCTGCTCTGAGCTCTGCGTGGCCTGTGCCCCCTCCATCCGCACGGCTCTGCGATCCTCCGTCAGGCCTTCATTCTCCCCACCCAGCTCCTGCACGTGTCTCTGCACCTAGACGGCTTAATGCCCGGCCTGCGGACCACGCTTCTCCAGGCTCCGGCCGTCACGCTTCTGGCCACAGCCCCTCTCCAGCAAGGTCCCCTTCCCCTTCTTGGTGGGGGGGCGCACTGAAGGATGGTGGGAGAGTCATCCTGGGCAGATCCAGCAGCCAAAAGTGAAAGTTCAAAAGCACAGCGATGTCTTACCACAACTTTGCCTACTTACAACACCGGAAAGGGTTTGGGTGGTGTGAATGGTGAACCCATCTTATTCACCATGTCCACACAGGCTGGAAGCGGCCTTCGGGGCATAAATTGAGTGTTGTCAGCATAGATTACAAAAGGCAACACTTTACAGAGCAGGCATTAAAAGCACAAACCTTGATACCCCCCAAGAAGTAACACAGAATAAAATCGTAGCTTAGAAACTCCTAGAAAGGTCTGGAAGGATCCACACTTGACTCAATCATGGTCGCCTCTGAGGAACAGGGGCAAGGACTGGGAGGAGGGAGGTGGTCACATTTATGTCACTGGAATTTTTTACAAAAATGGATTTATGTAATTTTAAAATGTTTTCTTTTAAATATTTAGATTAATGTGTAAAAGAGGAAGTGATACCTGCTTATGAAAAGATGCCAAGGCAGCAATGATTCCCATGTCCTGGGGTGACCATCCTGTGGCAGCCACATGCCTTCCCAGACAGCGAAGGAGGCATCGCCGGATGTGGAGATGCCCAGGCTCTGTGACCATCTTCACCCAGAGCCTCAGTTAAGGGGTGAGGGGTAGACGTGAGTGTAATGTCGCCGTCCCGGAGAGGGAGGCGTGGTGGTGGAGAGAAGGGAGCACTTGGGTGCCGATGAGCGTGTGGGCAAGCTTCCAGTCTTCTCGCCTGCAGACGGAGCCCGGCAGGTTCTCTGCCATCAAGACTGGAGGGGCATGGGAAAGGAGGAGCCCCCTCCTCCCTCCAGGGCGTGGTGGTCTTGGAGGCCTGAAGAGCTGTGAGAGAACAGCACGGTGGACACGAGTCTCTCCCCGTGGGTATTCCGACTCCACAAGGAGAAACCCCCTCCCCTCCCAGCCATACAATTGGAGGGCATCCATGCCATCCCAGGCTCCAAAGTCCCATGAGGACCATGCAAGCCAAGCGTAGGTCCCCCTCACGGCCACAGTGACTGATTCAGACAGTCATGGCTCCTCCCGACCAGTGAAGTCCAAGGGGCGTGTCTGAGATTGCTGGGAAAGAAAAGACTGTCTGGGCTCCGTGGAGATACTGGAAAGCTGTCTGATGTCATTCTCACGGAGACGAGATGGGAAGATGCAGCTCCCAGAGCTTCCGGCAGCTCGGTGGAGGGCTGCTGAGAATGATGCCAACACCGGGCAGCAGAGATGGAAGATGAGGGTTGGCCCTAACGGTGAGCCCTGATCTCACTGTGCCAGAAGCAGGAGCTGTCCCGGGACTGTCCTACTCTTCGAGGCAAGGAATCACCTTTATTCCTTAAGCCAGAGGAAGTGAAGAGTTGGGTTTTCTGCAACTTGCCCTAAAAAGAGCCGCAAGTGAGGCATGTCTCAGAATGAAAACGCATGCTTGCGTGTCACCGGAAAATACCCATCAGGACCAGAGAGATCAAGGAAGCGTCACTTCTCTGTGGCATCGCACACATCAGCTTCTTGAAATCACTGCTCGCTGAGACGCTGGAAAGCTGGAAGGGGGGACCCTAAAGACCCCAGCCTCCAGTTCCACGGGCTTCTCTCAGGGGACAGACAGGCTTCTCTCATTCACTGTGTTAAGTTTCCACGGAAAATAAAACTCATGATTGATTTTCATGCGTTCGCTCCCCAGCTGCCCACTCAAAGAAAACATCTTTGATTCCGTTAATTTGGGTTGCGTCTCAATAATGGGAATAACTGGATCATGCCGAGGCCCTGGACGCTCCAACCACCTTAACAGCCCAACAAGCTGCTCGATTGAAAATAATGAATCAAGCGCCAAATGGCCGTCCCCACAGCCAATTTCACACAATCGATATGGAGGCGTGATAGAGCTGCAGCTCCTGCAGTCCCGGAAAGAGCACGTTTAATGGGAGAGAACGGCTGCCAGGCGTCCAGCCCAGCCATGACTGAGCAAGCAACCCCGACCCCAGCACCAGGGAGTTGGGAGAGACCCAAGGTTCTTCCACCGAGACCCTTGTTTACTGATAAGGAAGCTGAGACCCGGGCACGCGGGCCTGGCTCTGTTTTCAATTATTCATTCCTCTTGCTGTTGGTATTTTCCTATTAGTCTTTTCCTCCGTTTTTTAAAAAGTCTTAGAGAGGGAGGGAAAAAAAAAGGAGGAAGAGTAAATCTTAGCTATGTCAGGAGGCTTTTGCAAATGAAGCTTCAAAGACAGAGGTAAAAAGCTGCTGTCGGCCGTGCATCCCAGGCAGAAAAATTCACTTAGCAAGAGATCAACCAGGTAATAAAGCCGAGAGCTGGGCCATGCCGGCTTCTCTCGCCCTTGTCAGTGTGGCATTTGGAAGAATTATCGCTTCAAAGCTTCTGTGATAGAATTTTGCTACATTAATTTGGTTTTTGAATCCTGTTCTTGAGGAGAGAGAAGTAGATAAAATAAACACAGACCTGAGAAAGGGACGCTGCCAACCACAGGGACGAATTCAGATGAGAGCATCTCCTGCCAAGAGAGCAAGACACAGCCTAAGTGACACGCATTGGGATCACATGGCCACTCTGTGTCCCAGTGGGGAGGAGCAGCGGGTAGGCACAGGCCACTCTCCAGCTGGAGAGGCTCAGAGAGACACGTGCGTCACAGAAGAGATGGAGCCAGTGGGCCAACCCAGGGCTCCCAGACAGACCCCTTGCACAGCACAACCCGCCTCTCTGAGAAGTAGGTCAGATCCAGCATCGTCCTGTGCCCATAACAAATATTCACCTGATAGTTCACCAAGAACCAGCTCTTCTGAGTTTTTGCCTCCTGTTCTTTCTGAAAACCACAAGAGAAATTGAGAGAAGCGTCTTCCTGAGGGAAGAAAGAGAGCCAGTGAATGCAGAATGCGGCCGTCCCCCTCCTGGCTCCCCGAGGGTCCCAGGCTGGTGAGCAGAGCAGGTCCGTCAGTCATACAGACTGTTGGTCTAGCAATCCCGTCCCCTCTCAAGCAGGACCTCATAAGTAGAAGGACGAGGGGGCCCAGACTTAGTCAAAAGTACCATGTGCAGAGTTCACGCCTTCAGAGAGGCGTCCTGGGAAGGGGCTGTGTGCATCTGCATAAATCTTCGTATAAAGATTCAAGCCCTCAGCAGCTGGGCTCACAGCTAATGGCAAAGAAGAAGATCACTTAATTGTCCCCAAGCTGGGGCCAGCGGGCTGGACGGTTTCCCCGCTAATTGTCTTGCAGCCCGCTCTGCCCCCGGCTGCCCAGGGAAAGTGTTTCCAACATCTTATTTCAGAGCCTGTCCCCTTGGCTGGTTAATTATGCAAAAAGATTCCATTTTCAAGCCTTCCTGGTTTGACAGTTTGTGTTGGATGAAATCCTCAAGCTGTGTACAAATAATTCATATTAAAATGTGACTGCCATCAATTCAGTAGTCAGCTGCTAAATGTGGGCTGGGCGCGTGCCAGAAGTAGTCCTTTTTGCCTGGATAGCAAGGTAATCATTTGATGAGAGTAAACTATGTTAATTTCTATGAAGCCACGATTACCATGGTTTTCCCAGCAGACGACGATTCGCTACCTGGAGGAGCAGACTGCGTGATTTTACGGGGAAAGGAGAGGCCAGGATGCGGCAGAGATCTGTGCCTTCAGAATGCCATCGATTTGCCCCTCCTGGTAAAAAGGAGGTTTTACACCAGGCTGCCCAGAGATGTCCCATCCCTTATAGACCTGCGGCGTTCTCATCTTTGGGAACCTGGTTGGTCCAGACCAGATAGTGGTTTTCTGCTGGGGGCGATGTCTGGAGACGTTTTTGATTGCTGCGGTTGGGAGCTGTTACGGCATCTACTAGGTGGAGGCCAGAGATGATGCCAAACCTCTTACAACACCCAGGACGGCCCCAGGGCCAAGGGTTAACTTGTCCACAGAGTCAATAGCTGAGGTTGAGAACTTCTGGTCCAGACCATGAAGGTAAAGAGCGGGTTTCCAGGAAGCCTGTTTGTCAGAGAAGGTGAGCATGGCGCCCACAGTCCGTGCCCTGCAGTGCAGCTGGGTCCCTGGGCCTTGGGCTCCCCATCCCATCCAGAGCCCTGTCCAGGTGAGGGGGGAACATTCCCCTTTCTGTCTTCCCACGCCAACTTCTTTTAAAGAAGGGGAGCTCGAGTTGGGATTGTAAATTGATGCGACCACTTTGGGGATCCTTTTGGCCAACCCGTACTGGGGCTGAAGCTGAATAACTTGAAAGCTTTTGGCTGCAGGTGTGAGAAACGCTTAGAGAAGCCCAGTCATGACACCGAGGCATAGCCAAGCCCTCAGGAACGTAAGGGGGCCCTTCAGTCCCACACGCAGGCAGTTCCATTTCTAGTGTCCCACTGACAGAAATGCCTGCCTCTAAGTGTCTGAGTGCCCTGGGCCATTGTCAGGCGTCCCCACAGCTTTAAACACTATCTTCATACTGTCAACTATGAAATTTACGTCGCGGGCCATCCTTCTCCCCTGAACTCCAGACTCACAAATCCAACTCCCACTGGACACTCCGTTCAGGGGTCTGATCAGCATCTCAAGCTGAACGTTATCAAAAGTAAATTTGATTTCCCTGGTATGGACTGAATTGTGTCCCCCAAAATTCATATGCTGAGGCCCTAAGCTCCAATGTAACTGTATTTGGAGGCAGGCCTTTAATGAGGTAATCAAGGTAAAGTGAGGTCATCAGGGCAAGGCCCTAATCTGATAGGACTGGGTCCCCATAAGAGGAGGAACAGAGAGCAGAGCGCACTCTCTCTCCATGCACAGAGGAAAGGCCACATGCACGCACAGGGGAAGACACTCGCCATCTGCAAGCCAGAAAGCGGGCTCTCATCAGACACCACACCTGCCAGCACCTTGACCTTGGACTTCCAACCTCCAGACTGTGAGGAAATAGATGTCTGCTGTTTAAGCCCCTGGTCTGTGGCGTTCTGTTATGGCAGCCCAAGCAGACCAACCACTCCCAAACCCGCTTCTCATTTTCTTCCCCATCTTGCCGAACTGCACCCCTACCCCTCCAGTGCGTGGGCCCCAAACTTGGTAGTCCCCCTGTACTCTCTCTCCTTTTCTCTCTATTATCCACCTTTCTGTCTATTTGTCTGTCTATTATCAACCTGCCATCTATCATCTATCTATCTATCTATCTATCTATGTGTCCATCTATCTATCTATCTATGTGTCCATCTATCTATCTATCTATCTATCTATCTCTTTATGCATCTATCTCTCTATCCATCTATTTATCATCTGTCTGTCTATCTATGCATCTATGTATCCATCACACACACACATACACACATACACACACACACACACCCCTAATCTCTCAGCAAATCCTGTTGGCTCCACCTTCAAATAGATCCCAATTCACTCACTAATTCCCTTCTGGCCTGCCGTCGCCTCCTGGTTCACACACTCCTTCTCTCTGGTTTCCCCACATCTGTTCAGTGTCCAGCCCCCTCACAGCCTGTCCCTTCCACAACAGCCAGAATGACTCAGCTAAGGCAAAAGTCAACATTGCCCCATCTTGGCTCCAAGGCTGTTGATGGCTTCCTGTCTCACACAGACTCACCTCCAGGATCCACACAGAGACATCCAAGACGGGCCCGTCTGCTCCCACCACCTCTCAAGCTCATCTTGCCCCTTCTTCTCTCTGCCCAGCACCCTGTCTGGCACCCTCTGCCCCAGGGCCTTTGCACTTGTGCTTCTTTTCCTGAAATGCTTCTCTCCAGATATCTGCATAGTCCCCCCCCTCACTCCCTACAGACAACCCTCACAACTCCCTCTCCCCTTACCCTGCTTCCTTTCTCTGCAGAGTCACTGTCACCATACAACAAACAAGACTAATAATAAGCTTTGTTGGAGTGAAACGACCTCGCTCAAACATCACCAGTGAGAGTAGGAACTGACACTGTTGTTTGGAGAAAGCTTGGCAATAGTTTTCAAATTAAACACAGACATACCATTTAACTCGCATCTCACTTTCTCCCATAGAGAATCTCTCCAAATGTGCAAGTGGACGTGTGCAAAGCTTTATTACATCATTGTTTATAACACTGAAAGCTCGGAGAAACTCTCAAAGGGCATCAACAGGGAAAAGACTAAATGGACTAAGACGTGAGAACACGACACAGCACCTCACACGACGAAGGAGGTGCACACGCTCCTGGGAGCCGTCTCTGCGGCGGGCTGCGAACCGCAAGCGCAGGTGCAGAACAGTGTGGAGAGTGTTTTTTAAAAATCACCCAAACTTCCACCTCTGGGAATGTGACAGACTGGCCTGAAATCTGAAGATTCCTAGAGATGATGAGTAAAATATGCAAACAGCCTTTTAAATACACAGCGGAGCTCTCCAGAAGGTGACGGATACCCTGGGGCTAAAACAGAAGGAAACACTGACAACCAGAGCTGAAGGCACCCGAGCCGAGGCCGTAGCTCCTGCTGTGTGTGTCTGTCTGTATGTGTGTGTGTTTCTGTGCATCTGTCTGTGTGTGTCTCCAAGCCTGTGCACATGTGTGTGTTTGTGTATCCACGTGTGAGTGTGTGTCTGTGTGTACATATGTGTCTTTCCATGAGTGTGTGTATCGGTGTGTGTCTCCGTGCCTGTGTGTGTATGTGTTTGTGTGTATCCATGTGTGACTGAGTGCGTGTGTCTCTGTGTACATGTGTGTGTCTCTGTGTCCACACGTGTGTGCACCCGCATGCTGGGGGAGGAACACATCCTGGTCTCTGTAGCAGCGAAGGACCGGGATGAAGCCATGGACCCCACAGGCAGGGAGCTGGAAGTTGAGGCGCCTCCGCAGAAAGGTGGGCTGAACAAAACCAGCTCTCCGACAGGGTGACGAGGGACACAGGTGTCAGCCTGGGCTCGGCGGGGGGGTGTCTCTGCAGATTCGCAACCGCAGTCGCCCTCAAGGACTGTTACACACTCGCCCAGTCCAAGAACGTCCAGGCTCAGTCGGTGACGCAAAAAAAGCGTGCAGGAAGCAGAGGCCCGACGGCCCTGGAAGACCACCCTGTCCCCAGCCACACAACGCTCCCGCAGATGAACAGCAGTGCAGGTGACAATTCCCCGATGTCATTCTCAGAACGCTGCATAGATGACACAGGGAATCTCCCCGACCGTCATCATTCCTGTTTACAGATGCACAAACGGGGGTGCAGGGAGGATAAATAATTTCCCCAGGGTGACACAACTCATTAGGGGCACATCCAGGACTTAGCCCCAGCCGTCGGCTCCCCAGTTGTGCTCTAACCACTCCACTGTGCTGCCTCGCCCACGAGGGGCTTTGTTAGAGAGGAACGGGGGCCGCGATCACAGAGTTCACTGGGAGCCATCCACCCCAGGCGACAGTCCAAAGCCAGGCAAGAGGAGACCCGCACAACCTCTGCTGACAGACCTGCGAGCCAGAGGTTACAGGTGCGCGTGTCCTAAGTCCCCATATAAGCTGCTCGCTGGATGCTCCTCAGATGCGCCTGCTCTCATGGAGCATCTGGTCCAGCACAGGAAGTAGGCAGCATGCCCGCAGTGCCAAGTGCTGAGAAGAAAATAAACTCTAAGTCGGGACGAGAGGACAGAGAAGCACGTGAGGAGTGGTGCCGATAGAGTGAGAGGTCTCTCTGCTGGACGACGTTCATCCAGCGAGCAAAGTGAAGCAAGGACTGAGCCCTGCATGTGTCCGGAGGGAGACGCTGGGAAGGAGGGGGTGATGGCAATAATGACATAACAGGAGGCATGGAACTACGGGAGAACTATTCAAAAATAGCAGACCTGCTGCAAAATGAGCCAAATATAATCACTGAAATTAAAAACTCAGTGAATGGGTTTAAAAGCCAAAGGAAGAAACGGGCAGCGGGAAGGGAGACCAGGCAATGAGCTCACGCAGCGCAGGGGGATTTAAAAATAAAACTTTTAAAGAGCAGTTAAGAGAATAGGGGATAGAAAGAAAAAGGCCTGACAGATGTCTGTGTTTTCCAGAAAAGGAGCAGAGGGAGGATGAGGGAGAGGGAATGTTAGAGAAAATAGTGGCAGAGAATTTTCCAGAACTGATGAAAGTGTTAACTCCTCAGATTTAGTGAGCCTGGACCCCAAGAAGTACAAATAACTATAAAACCTGCCTGGACATGTTACAAGAGAAGGGCAGAACCCCAAAGACAGAGAGACCCCATTAAATTCAGGAGAGCAAGAAGACAGAAAGGAAGGATGTTCGGACCGACAGCCACGGTCTCAACACGACCACAGAATGCAGAAGGAACTGGCGCTCCTCTGAATTGTCAAACAGGTTTGTCCAAAAGTAAGACACTGAATCCAAGAGGAGGCACGAGATGCCAAAGCGAAGGAGGCAGAGATGCTGGCAGCGTGAGGACGGATTAAACTCACATCAATGATACAGAATAAGGGCCCGACGGCAACTGAGGAATGCGTCCAGCTACCCTCCATGCCTCCTTCCTGCGAAAGCAGCTCCATTCCTGTGACTTCAGGCCTCTCTCTAGTGCTTTCTCCTCCTGCCCCATCTGATCATCTGTCAGGATATCTGGGAGGATAACAGCCCAGCTCTGTCTTCCCCCAATTCCTTAGAGCAAGCCTCCCCCCACCGAGAACCTGAGTTCTCCTGATCTGTGGAGCCCCAAGTCTGAGCTGGGCAGGTGCCTATGCGGAGGCTCTCCCAGGGTCTAATGCTGCCGGTGACCAGGTAAGTTCGCCCCATTCTGGGGTTTGAGCTGCATGCTGCTGTGGACTGAATGTTAGTGTCCCTCCAAAATTCATTTGCTGAAGCCCTGACCCCTAGCGGGATGGTAGTTGCACGGGGGCCTTTGGGAGGGGATTAGGGTTAAGTGAGGTCATGAGGGCGGGGCGCCCATGGTGGGATTAGTGCCGTTATTAGAAGAGGAAGGGACCAGAGCTCGCTCGCTCTCTGTGCACACACACCAAGAAAAGCCACCTGAGGACACAGCAAGAAGACGGCCCTCTGCAAATGACAAAGAAGGTCATTACCAGACACCGAATGTGCCGACTCCTTGATCTTGGACTTCCCAGCTCCAGATCTGGGAGAAACGAATGCCTGTTGTCTAAGCGCCCAGCCTGTGGTATCTTGCAGCAGCCAGAGCCGACTGAGACGCAGGCCCGCGGGGCTCACCCGCTAAGCTCCGTCCTCCAGGCTGGATTCCAACAGGAACGAAGGTGGGATTTTGACTTCCATCCTTACATTAGTTTTATTTCAGAAATTGTTCAGAGCCTGAGTGGGAAAGAGAAGGGCTGTGCATAGACCTCGGAGACCCCTGTAATGAGCACCCTAGGGGCTCATGCAGACCAGGGAGGAGAAAGATATTGGAGAAGAGTATCCCAAGAGGCAGGGGGAGGGTGGCAGCCTTCGGAGCAGCCTGGTGCCCACTCCCTTCAGACTTAGAAGCCGTGTCGATGCCCACCTGTTACGAGTGTCTACACTTAACTACAGTCTTTGCTCAAATGCCACCTTCTCAGCGATACCCATCCCCTATTCAACACTGTCACTGCCCTACCCTGTACCATATCTTATCCTCCATATCTTCCTCTATTTTTTACATATAATTTGCCTATTAATTGTAGCCATTGTTTACATCCTCTGCTAGAATGTAAGCCCTGTGGGGCTGGGGTCTCTGTTTTGTTCAACTACAGATCCCGTTTTCCCAGAGCAGGGACCCGTCAAATATTATGAATACTTGTTGAATAAATAGAGGAAGAGAAATAGCATGTATACATGCAAACCCATGAGGGGCTGGAATTCAATCAATTTAATCCTATCAAATCTGTAAAACATCCAAGACAAAGATCTTCCAAGCAGCCTGGGAGAAAAGGCAGGTTCCCTCAAAGGAACAATTATGCTGACAACAGACTTCTCAACGGCCACAACAGGAGCCGGGAGACAGGACAACAGGTCACAGAGAGACAATGACTGTCAGTCTAGAACTCGATGGAATAAAGACACTTCTACTCAAAGAAGGCTTGAGAAGTTTTGCCACGGAAGACCCTCAGTCCTTCACACCCTCAGCACGACGACTCCTTAACGGTGGTCACCAGCTCCCAACTCTTTCCAAGCTTGGTTGTCACCTCTCACCATCTTGCTTTTTTAAAAGAAACTTTATCCCCACCTCCTGGTTTTTCATACCATGTAAGGTTTAAAATTCACTTTGTTTGCTCAATTAATGCTCATTGTTAGGGCACCATAGACATTAGCTGTGATGATGATGAGGACAAAGGTAATAACAGCGCTATGCGTGTTGCAATCACTGTATCATTTAATCCTACACCCATTCTAGGAGTAACTAGAGCTTTAACAAATTAAATCACTTGCCCAAGTTGACACAGCTTAAAGCCAGCCCTGTGTGACAGCAAACGCTGGGATTAAACCAGTAAAGCCTGTTCCCAACCAAGCCATTTCCAGCTGCGAACAAGGGCCAGGCAGCCTCCCCACAGCACACTCGCCACCAGTGTAATCTGCGATGGGGATCGCAAGCATCGTTCCAGTGATGACGCGCTGGGCATTTCTCTGCTGAGAACATAACTAGAGGAGAGCGGCTGTGAGTCTTATCAGAAGGCAATCTTCAGAAGTCTGCTCTGAGCCCTTTGCTGACAAGCACCTCCTTCCACAGGGCTGCTGAAAGCCTTTGCACCCTGCAGTTTCCAACAAGAAATTGGTTTATTGCACATTTTCTCTCAAAACTCACTCAGCCCCATCCCACACAGCTGACCCCCTGCGGCAGGAGCATTGAGCCCCAAGGCTCTGTGGGCCATCTGCCGGGACCCCTGAACTTCCCTGGACCTGTCCCTTGATTCCTGGTCTTCTGAATCCATTCCTGGAGCCCATGGCTTTCCCATCAACGTCCGAGCTGAGAACTCTCCGCATGTGATGTCAAATATTTATACTTTCCTCCCGGCTATGACTGCCTCTTCTTCAGGCCGTCCCAGGAGACCCCTTACAGCAGCCCGTCCCAGGCCTGCTCCCCATTTCCCACCCTCCCCAGAACCCCTGTTCGGGCTTGACCCCAACTCATCCTAACTGTGTGATTCCCTCTCCCTGAGACCCCAAGAGCTCATAAGAGATTCTAAAGGATTCCTACGAAGAGTGGAAGTTTAGGCTAACTCTAGGGCAATGCATTCTGATCATCCCTCCCACAGCCACAGGCTCAGTCCTGCAATGAGAGCAACACCTGGTTCCAGACCTCAACCAGCTTGATGCCTAAGCATGCAGGTTACACGTGCACGTGTCAGGGATGGCCATGCAGGGGGGAAGTCGCAGCACGGGAGGAGTGCAGGCTCCTGGGCTCAGTTTCCTTCTTCATCTCAAGGTCAATTCTTAGTGAGAGGTAAGAAAGCCGTAGCCACCAGGATGAGCAACGACCAGGGAAGATGTCTTGGGGGAAGTGGGACCTAAGTTGGCCCTGATGTGGAGTCAGTTTGGGAAGAGCAGATGGGAAGGGTCATAGAGCGAGTGGCAGAGGGACACCAGGAAGACGGTCTGCTGGCTCTCCCTACTGGGTCCCTCTGGTGGACCAAAGCTACCTTATGCAGAGGTTCCCCAATGTGGCCGCAGCAGGCTGCCCTGAGAGATGTCAAAGATGGTTCCGCAGTGAAAGGAGTTCTGGAAATTCTTCACGCTGCCTCTCCCTCTTAGAAATCCACCGTGCATCCCACATACTAAAGGCTCTGAGCCGTTTTGCAGCAAAGAGCCTGGTTTGACCTTGTTCCACCCAGCACATCCTAAACTGACTCGTGCACCCAGCAAATACCTGCTGAGTGCTGACTGTGTCCTGGGCGGTGTCGCAGGAGCTGGGAAACAGAGATGAGAAAGCCAGCTCCTGTCAGCTTGGACCTTGTTTTCTAGGAGGGAAGACACACAGTCGCTTGGCAATGCCTGCTTTACAAAAATAATGGAGGCCGAGGAGAGATGGTTCTCCTGTTTCAGCCTGGGTGTGTAGACCGGCTCTCTGGGGAGCAGAGCCTGAGTGAGGGGAGGGAGGGGCCACGTGACATCTAGGAGAATATGTCCCAGGCAGAGAGACCCTGAGGGGGGAAGCAGCAGTGAGCTTTGCATATTGAGGAGCAGATCAGAGACAGCGGGGCTGAGCGCAGAAGCCGCGGGCGCAGTTGGAAATAAGACAAATAAGAAATAGACCAGGAGATGGCCAGAGGTGGGAGTGGGCACTCAGCATCCGCAGGGGCTTCTCCGTCACTCAGTTCACAAGGTCAGTGAGCAAACACTCATCAAGAGCTTCCCCTGCCTGACAGCATCTGAGTCCCTAGGGATGCTGTAGTGAACCAAACAAGTGAAACTCGCCGTGCTGACGGGGCCTGCGTGCTGCAGGCGGCGTGTCCTCGCTCTGGAACCTGAGGGCTGCCATCAACTCTCAGTGGCATATTCTTCCACACGGACACTTGTACTATGGTAGGGCCTTCCAGGTCATGTGGCCCACGCAGCAAGCTGCTGGCACCACAGTCTGGACCTGCTCCAGAGCCCTTTCTTACCCCAGACCCCCCTCAAAGCTGCAGCCTTCTGTGTCACTCGCCCAAAGGGAATACAGGAAGCATTTCCAAGTGAAGAATGTGCCACCTCCACGACCCAAGAGGCCTCCTGAGTATTGCACCTCCTCCTGACTGGAGGGAGGTGTGGGATACGACGATTTGTCCTTTCACAAGGACTGTCTCAGCATGACTCAGGCCCCTGGCCCCTAAGACATCATCGATGTGGCAGACACGTGAAACTTCGTAGGGTTTTTCTCTCACCTCCTAGAGTGTGTATACCTCACCGAGGCCGTCAACATACTTGCCACTCAATTCAGTTCGAGTAATGCGATGTCATGGATAGGGTGGGCCAAGGTGAGGTTTTGCAGAAGGGACAGGTGGTCCCGGTCCTTTCGGGCTATACTATGTCGGAGCAGGAGATAGGAGGCCTGAAACAAGGCCAGGGATGTGTGTGTACTGAGGTTCACCCACATGAATGAAAACTGCTTCTCCTTCCTCCTGATAAGGAATAAAAAGACCACCTTCCCCAGATCAAGGGCTGCAGCCAGCTGCCCAGGTCCAGGTCAGCCTCAAGCAAAGACACCAAGCTCAGCACAGCAGCCACGATCAGGCCCAGGACTCAGTCGGGTTTACAGCTGCCCACTGATAACCTCCAGGGGCCATCTGGCTTTTGTGCACTGCACTGGTGAGCTAGACGGAGATCTGATGGGGGCCATCCCCATATCCATTAGGTTTATTAAGAGAGGCTGTCATTCTCCCAGATACGGTGCTGTTTTTGATTCTTTATATTGATGAGCGGGGGGCCAGCATTCCAGAGACTTCCACTCTGCCTTCCTTGCTATAATAGCTCTTACCCCAAAGCCATGGAGAAAATTGAGCATTTAACCAACCCAAGTGTGTCCACTCTCAACGCAAGCTGGGGAGTCAGGGAAAATGTCCCTGAGTAGGTCCATGAACCAACCGAGGGGTATTATTGCAAAGTGTTCTTAGGAACAGCTCCTGTGAGGGAGGGAGGACACAGACGCAAACCATGCAGTCCCAACATTAACCAGCCTCCCCACACTTCTGATTGAAATGCCCTATTTTTAGCTACTTTAACAACACAGCGGGTGACAGTGGAGCCTTGCTGACCTGGGAACAATTCCATCACCTTGGTGACTTTGCATGTCTCTGCCGCGATGCAGGACTTGATGGTCAAACAGATGACCTCTCAGATAATAGCCTCATTTCCACCATTTCCAAGTTTCAGGGTCACCTTCGCTGGAACCTCCCAGCAGTCCTTATTTGCTGACTACAGTAGAGGGGAGAAGGAAGGGCATCCTAGAGGAGCAAGGCTGGCTGGTGCAGAACAGCATGTCTGGGGCACGGAGACCAGCCTGCCTGCCCAGGCCTCCTTCAGAATTCTCCTTGTAGTCCATCTGTTTGTTCTCTGGGGCTCCCCAGCTGCAGCGGCTGCCTCGGCCAAATCCAGATCAGAGCAATTAACCAGATAATTGCTCTAATGAGAGCACAGAATGAATCACCAGGACCATTCTCACCCCGGAAAAATTAAATGGATAAACTGCCTCTCTATGGCTCTTTGGGGCCTTGGCAGCTTCCTCCGTGATCTCCATTGGCCTTCTTGGGAAGACGTGATCCTCTAACACAGAAGAAGTAGCAGAAAAATGTAAAGGTAGGATTTTATTATATGGTTATAAGGTTGGGGAATAGCAATAGTCAAGACAGCACTGGAGAATAGACCATAGTGTATAGTTTCCAGGCAGAGATTTTAGTGTCAGACTGCCCTAAACAGAACCCTAGATCCATCACTTAAAGCAGTGAAGATGTGATTGAGTTACTAATCTTTCCATAAATAGTACCTACCTCATTAGGATGTTCTGAGGATTAAATGAGATAGTACGTGAAAATAACTTTGAACAGTTCCTAGCACATATGCATGCCAAATAAATGTCACCTAAAGTAGCCACAAAGTTATTCCCTCATCAACTAATGTAATAATTGATTTTCAAGAAAGGTATTGAGCCTTCTAAAGGTCAAGAACAATGCTAAGGTCTCAGAGACAATCAGCCATAGTTTCTGCCCTCAACATCCTTCAGCCGGTTATGGGTGATGGCGGGAGAGACAGGCAAGTCAGTGACTACCGTCCAGGATAAAAAAAAGTCACAGTGACAGAAGGATGTATTTGACACCAGGAGAGCACAAGAAAGGGGAACTATGCTATGAGAAGGGCTGTGGTCTTCATGTCCAATAGTAAATACTGGGATTTACGGAAGGAAAATTGCATGCTCAGATCTATGGTTTAGGGAGATCACAGATAAGCTAAAAGTAAAAAGATGTATGATGAAATATCCAGGACCAGACTTGTTCTTTCATTGAAACAACTAGAAACTGGACAAAATATAAGACACAACTGTTTTCAGATATTGGACAATGGGCAGCACATGACTGTGAGAAGGGAGACAAGCAAGGTGGTGCCAATGATTGTTTTGGCTTTCAAACTGGAGGCACTTTCCAGACCATCGTGTTAGGAGGGGGATAAAAAGCAGAGCGCAGCAGAAGCACTGAGCTGAGCAGAGAGCTCAGAGGTCAGGGAGGCTGAAGCAGCTAGAATATGTGGGCCATAGTACCAAAATTACACTAAAATGGAGTACCCCAAATCTGCATAAGAATCCTCTTGGGTCTTTGGCTGGAGAGACAGCCTCATGTGCCCTGGGTGAAACTCCCTGAGGTCAGGCAAAGAAAAACTGGACAAATATAAGCTGCATAAGACTGGGAAATTTTTGTTCAAAGCCAAGAGTCCTTGTTGAATATCCACATCATTCAACAGAAATGCAGAAGGACCACACCCTAGGAGTACAGATAAATCGGCCCTAGAGTAAAGGCTAATCTACACCCTCCTGAAAAAATCTAAAAACAAGCCTTGGAAAGATAAGTTCACCTTTAAGTTTCCTAACAGCCTGCCAGAACAAAGTCTAGCACTGTGTTTAAAAATATAACAAAATCCAGCATTCAAACATGTAGAATTCACAAAGTCCAACAACTGATCCAAAATTGGTAGGCAGGCAAAGAAGCAAAAAAAATCTCAATCATAACCAGGGAAAAAAATCCATCTTTAGAAACAGGCCCAGGAATGACGGAGATGTTGGAACTAGCAGTCAAGTACTTTAAGCAGCTGTTATTAATATGTTGAAGGATTTAAAGGAAAATATAAACATAATAAGGGGAGAATGGGAAGACACAAAATAAAAGGAAATCTAGGGTTGAAAACTGTAAGATATAAAGTGGAGAAGTCAGTGGATGGGATTAAGAGCAGAACACTGTGAAAAAAAGAGATGTGTGAACTTGAGGACATAGCAATAGAAACTATCCAAATGAAAGCACCAAAAACAAAAAAAAAGACTGAAGAAATATAAATAAGATCACACAATAAAAAAAATCACAAAAACTATTAACAAAGACAAAACTCTAATAGCAACCTGAAGGCAGAAGCTCTGCCAGAACAGCAGAGAAAGGACCTGCAGAAATCTGCTCCTGCATAAAAGCAATGAGAACATGGGCAAAAATGGTCAAAACGAAATCTTTGAAACTCTGGAAATTACCCAAAGTTTACAACAATGAGAGGAGAATTTATTAAAGAAAACTGGTTAAATGTTGACAAGACTAGTAAGCTTTGTGGTGCTTTAATTTGCCCCTCCCCAGCTACATTGTAGGCTTGGAAATCAGCAGCCTCACGGTCATTTTTTTACAGTCATGTTTTTACAGCTATCTAGCAGCCACTGGAGAGAGAAAAACAGGTTTGGAGCTCCCTAAAGAGCCCCAACCCAAAGAATTGTCACTATTTGACCGGCGAGCTCTCTGGCAAAGCTCCACTCCCATTGTCTTTATTTGACCTAATGCAGACATCACTCTGTGAGAACAGCCCTGTATCTAGAAGTTGTTTAACATTGTAGCTGCTTGAGGCACTGTTACCAGGTGGATCTGATAGGAAGTTGATGGAAAAACTCAAAAAAAATTGGAGAATGAGAACATGGAGGTCTTTGAAAAGCTCTGATGTGTTCCTGGGAATCTAGAAGTCCACATGTGTGCACATGCCTAGGTAAGACCTGAGAAGGTCCTGTTCTCTCACCTATGGCTGATCTTGACACTCTGTACGAGCAGGAAGTGAAGGCTGAGGAAGAGCTGCAAGCCTCCTGCCTGGACACTGAAGGCATGCCCCGACAGACGCACAGAGCTCCACAGCCAAGACTGGGGCATCTATTGATTCAAGTCATTTAAGAAAATCTCTTTCAAGTCATTAGCTGACCAAGAAGCTCATCAAGTAGAGACTTCACTGGCCACACGCAACAAAGAATACAGATTTAGGCCAAGAAAGTTGGTAAATGAACAGCAACAAAAATAAACCCAGTGTGTGGGGTGGGTCTGATTTCTAGAGTTGTCATATTAATTATTCCAAATACTGAGTGTTCAACAAAAGATTGCAAGACATGCAAAGAAGCAGGAAACTATGGCCAATACATAGGGATAAAAGCAGTCAATAGAAACTTTGCTTAAGGGAGGCCAGATAGGAATTACTAAACAAAGACTTTAAATGGGTTATTATAAAGATATTCACAGATTTAAAAGCAACCATCTCTAAAAAATTAAAGGAAAGTGTGAGAACAATGTCTCACCAAATAGATAATATCAATGAAGAGAGAGAAACTATTTTCTAAAAAAAAAAAAAAGCAATTCTGGAGTTAGAAAGGTACAATAACTGAAATAAAAAATTCACCAAAGGGTTTCAACATCAGATTTGAACTAGCAGAAGAACCAACAAACTTGGAGGTAGGTCAATTGAGATTATCCAGACCAAAGAATGTAGATAAAAAGAATGAAGAAAAATTAATAGAGCCTCAGAGAAGCGGCTAAACCATCGAGTGCAACAACAAATGCATAATGGAAGTCCTGGAAGGAGAGAAGAGAGACAAAGGGAAGAAAAAAAAAACCTGAAAATAGTGAACAAGAAATCCTCAAATTTGATAAAAAAGAAAAATATCAATCTACAAACCAAGAAGCTCGACAAACTCCAAGTAGGATAAAGTCAAAGCGATCCACGCTTAGACACGTCATAGTCAACTGACAAAAACCGGGGACAGGGAATCTGAAAGGAGCACAAATCACATAAAGGGGTCTTCACAGCTGACTTCACATCAAAAACCAAAGAAGCTAGAAGGCAACAAGATAGCATAGTCCAAGTCCTGAAAGAAAAAAACTGCCAAGTAAGAATTTTATATCAGGCTAAACTAACCTTCAAAAAAGAAGGAGAAATTAAGACATTTCGAGATAAACAAACACAGAGTGAACTTGTTGCTGGCAGACCTTCCTTATGTAAGGGAGTCTTTCAGGCTAAAATGGGACAGTAACTCAAATCCAGGCAAAGAAATAAGGAGCATCAACAAAGATAACCACAAAGGTAAATGTAAAGACAGCGATAAAAAACAAAGACAGTATTTGCTTGTAACACTTTTCCTCTCCTATCTGATTGGAAAGACAATTGCCTAAAGCAACAATTACAAAACTGTGTCAATGGGCTTATAATGTTAAAGATGTAATTTGTATCACAATAGTAGCACAAAAGAAGGGAGAGAAAATGGAGCTATATTGATTATTTGTATGCTATTGAAATTGTCAGTATTAATCTGAACTAGATTGTTTTAAGTTGAAATGCTAATTATAATCCCCAGGACTGCCACTAAAAGGATTATACACCATGAGCAAGTTGAATTTACTGCCAGAATGGAAAGTTGATTTAAAATATGAACATAGTACGCTATTAATGTAATATGATATGTTAATAAAGAGCAAAAACCACAGGGTCATCTCAATAGACACAGAAAAAGTGACAAAATAAAACACCCTATCTTAATTAAAATCACCCAAAAAACTGGAAGGAAACTACCCCAACAAGATAAAAGGGACCTAAAAACCCCACAGAAACATCAGACTTAGATGACCAAATGCTTTCCCCCTAAGGTCAGAAACAGGCAAGGATGTTGGCTCCCACCTCGTCTATTCAACGTTTTACCTGGAGATGCTAGCCATGACATTAATGCGAGAAAAAGAAATAAGAGGTATCCAGATTGGAAAGAAAGAAGTAAAACCATCTCTATTTGCAAATCATATGCCCTTGTATATAGAAAATCCTAAGGAATATATAAAAAAAATGTAACCAAATTCAGCAAGGTTGCAGGATACAGGATCAATAGACAAAAACCTTTAGCCAGGTGAACTGACAGAGAGAGAAAGACACAAATTACTAACGTCAGAAACGAAAGCCCTGTCTTCACTATTAACCCCATGAACATTAAAAGGATAATAAAGAAATTTTACGAACAGCTCAATGCCCACAAGTTTGGTAATTTAGATGAAATGAACCAATTTGTTGAAAGACAATCGACCAAAACACACTTAAGGTTTGAGATGAGTTTTTAGATACAACATCAAAAGCAAAATCCACAAAAGAAAAATTTGATAAGTTGGACTTCATTAAAATTACAATCTTCTGCTCTGCAAAAAATACTACTGAAAATGAAAAGATAAGCCACAAGTGAAAGAAAATATTTGTAAAAGATTTATCTGATAAAGGATCATTATCCAAAACACACAAAGACTCTCAAAACTCAACAGTAAGAAAATGAAAACCCAATTTAAAAAATGGGCAAAAGATCTGGACAGAAACTTCACCAAAGAAGACATTCAGATGGGAAATAAGTAGATTAAAAGACGTTCAACATTGCCTGTCATGAGGGAAACGCACAGATGAAAACAACAGCCCATGTATTAGCACGGCGGAAATATGAAAACTGGCAGCACCAAATGCCGCAGAGGATGGGAGTTACTATTACACGGAGCCAGAGTTCCATGTAAAGCTAGAATTATAAGTCTTTTCGAATGAAACGTAGGAGAAAATCTTCATTAACTTGGGCTAGGCAAAAATTTCTTAAGATAAAAATGATAAACTCAACTTTTTCCAATTCAAACTTCTTCTCTTCAAAAAATACTATTAAGAAAATGAAAATACAATCAGTATTTTGGTGGGGGGACTCACAATACACACATCTAACAAAGAATTGAAGCCAAAATCTATATTTTTTAAAAACTTTCACAACTCAATGTAAGAAGACAACCCAATTTTTTAAAATTGAGCAGAAAATTTGAACAGACACTTCACAAAAAAAGACATACAGATGTCATGTAGGCGCTTAAAAAGAAGCTCAACTTTATTAGTCATCAGGGAAATGCAAGTTAAAACCATGAGGAAAGCATCGCCACATATTTACAATGGCTAAACTTAAAAAGAATTTCCATGCCAAGTGTTGGCAGGAATGTTGAGCGACTCCCTCACTCATGCTATCAGGAATGTTGAAAGATGCAACCGTGTTGGGGTACTGTTTAAAAGGTTCTTAAAAAGTTGACTATACACTTAAATATAACCCCAGAATTCCACTCCTAGGTATTTACCCAAGAGAATAAAACTTATGCCCACAAAGAGACTTGACAAGAATGTTTATAACATCTTTATTCACAATAGCCAAAAGCTGAAAACAGCCCAAATATTTATCAGAAGGTGCATAGGTAAACATACTGTAATATTCATACAATGAAATACTACTCAGCAGTGAAATGGAACAAACTACTCATTAACACAACAACATGGATGAATTTCAAAATGTCGCACTGAATGAAAGGGGAAAGAAAGCTATACACTCAAAATTACATTCTGTGTGAGTCCATTTACGTGGTGTGCCAGAACAGGCAAAACTCATCTCTCATGACAGAAGCGTATCAGTGTTGCCTGGGCCCAGAGTGGGTGGATTGACTTCAAAGAGCATGAGGAAACTTTTTGGTATGATGGAAATGTTCCATATCTTCATTGTAGTTATTTGTACACATACATTTGTCAAAATCCACTTAACTGAACACATAAAATGAGTTCATTGTATTGTATGTAGATTATACTGCAATTAAGTTAATATAAAAAAATTAAACCTTTCTACAAAGAATATTCAAGCATTGATAGCTTTCCTGATAAATAATTCCAACATTTAAGGAAGAAATAAAACCAATTTTACACAGCTCTCGTGGAAAATAAAGGAAGAATTTAGGAAGAACACTTTCCAGCTTGTTTGTAAGACCTGATATCCCAAGTGGAGTGAGCCAGAAAGAAAAATTATCAGTCAGTTTCTCTCACAAGATAAGACGTAAAAATCCTACTCATAATATTAGCAAACTAAATTCAGAAATATATAAAAAGATAATACACCACGACCACCTGGAGTCTATCCCAAGAATACAAAAATGAACTGACATTCAAAAATCACTCAGTGTGATTCTCCACATTAACAGAATAAAAGAAAAACTGCATGATCATTTCAACAGATGCAGAAAGAGCATTTAACAAAATTCAAATGCCTGGAAAATTAGAAATAAAAGAGAACTTTTATCTGCTAATGATCACTCACAAGAAAAAATACAGCAAATATCATATTGAGTGGTGAATTATTGAAAGCTTTCCCCTTGATACTGGAAATGAGGCGCCACCCCCTACAATGCTCAACGCCAATGTTTCTAGACAATGTTGTACTGAAGGTCCGTGACGCTGCAATCAGGCAGGAAAATTAAATAAAAGGTGAAAGGATTGGAAAGGAAGAAATAAGTCCGTCATTATTCACAGATGACATAATTGTGTATGACGCAAATCCCGAAGAACCCAAGAAAACATAAGAGAATATATTCATGACCTTAGGACAGATAAACAGATTTTTAAAACAAAACAAAATTGCTAATCAAAAAGAAAAAAAGATAAATTAGACTTCATTAAGAACTTCTGTCATCAAAGGACCATTAAGAGATTGAAAATCCAAGTCACAGAGTAGGGGGAAAATATTTTCTACAGACACGCCTGACAAAGGATTCACTTTCAGAATATATAAAAAACTCTTACAAATGAATAAGGAAAAGAAAATCCTGTAGAAAAAGGAACAAAAGGTTTGAACAGGCACTTCAAAATGAGAGATACACGTGGCAATAAATATACTTAACACGCTCAAGTTCATTAGTCATCAGGGAAATACAAATTCAAAGCACACTGTGATGCAACTACATACCGGCCAGGACAACTAAAGTAAAATAAAATGACACAAAACAGAAAGTGCCAACGTGGGTGAGGATGTGGAGCGCCTGGGACTCCTCACGCTGCTGGTCGGGAGGAAATTGGCGTGGTGCTTTGGAAAAAATAATCTGCATCCATGGCATGGGAGTTACAGCTTCTTCACCCCCACCCGGTGGGGGTTGGGCAGCCCTCCTATATCCACAGTCGTGCCGCCTGGAGCATGTGGTCTACAAGGTGGCCAGAGCGAAGATGGGGATGGGGAGCGAGTGACAAGTTCTGAGCAGCCACATCTGACAGTGGCTCACGCCACTCTGCCCACAGGCCACTGACTACCCGGTCACTGGCCTCAATCCTAGTGCCAGAGGGAATGGGGCTAGGGACAAGAACTCAGCTGTTTGGAGAAAAACTTATGTCTCTACCTCACATATTTCACTAAAGTAAATTCAGATGAATCAAAGATGTAAATATAAAAAATATATAATATATAATATAAATATAAAAAATATATAAAGCAGAAAATAATTAATGACTGTTTGTATAATCTTCCAGCAGGAAATATTTTACCAAGTATATTATGAAACACAGAAGCTACAAAAGAAAATATTAATATTTTGTTATGTAAAAATGAAAATTTCTGCAGGGCAAAAAAAAAGCATCAGGAGCAAAGACAAATGTCAGCTGCAGATGCTAAAAAGGAAGCAATGGAGGGAGGCAGGGACGAAGGAAGGAAAAAGACAAGTCGCATTATAGATGAGAGCTAATTTTCTTAATGCATGAGGAGCACTTAGAGATCTGTAACGGAAAAACCAGCTGCCCAGAGAAATAGGCAAAGAATAAAACATGGTTCAGAGAAAAGGCAACACGAGAGGGTCTTAAACACAGTCAAGATTTTCAACCTCACTCCTAACCAGAGGCATGAACAATGAAAACTCCGGAGAGGTACCTTTCCACCCATAAGGTGGACAGTGGTCAAAGAACTTGCGAGCACAGGGTGGAGACACAGACCCCCCCACCCGCGCCAGGCGTTTCACGATTCAGTGACAGCATCCAGGCAGGTCAACTGGGCCATGGAGAATGCACAGAGTGTTTCAGCCAGAAACTTACTTCTGGGCGTTTTTCCTTTGGATTTTACTCCCTCAAGGGCAGAAATGTTGTGCACCCAAGGTTGCAGTGTCGTTTGTAACAGCAAAAGATTCAGGAAACAACCTAAGCGTCCATCAACAGAGGATCGGTTGATGGATGATGATGCATCCATATAAAGGGCTGCTTGGCCGCCATTAAAATGATGCCGCGACTGTGTGTGTTTAGCAGCAGGAAGATTTCTGAGATCACGTCCAGTGGAAGGAACTGAGGGGTGGGTACACCACCAGCTGCGTGAAGGGGAGAGGAGCAAAGTCGGCATCTTGGCCTCAGAAACTTATACCTAAGAACCTGGGAAGTGGATTGCAAGACGTCTGGGAGCCTGTGGGACACAGAGGGAAGAGGGACCCCTCGCTGTGTGCCCTCTGCATGACTTGCATTTGGATTATGTGCATAAAATAACACAAAACAACTTTTTAAAAAACTCACTTATCTGGAAGCCGTAGACCCTGGCAGTAGCTCCCGGCCAAGGCTCCTGGCTGCTGATTCTACACGAGGAGTCCAGGGCTGTGCACCATTGTTGTTAAATTTCTGCTTTATCTTCCTTCTGAAGAACCAAAGGCACTTCTCCAACACCTCCACGTTTGGAAAATCCAGCCAGAGAAACACTTTGCGTCTCCAGGAGACAGGCTCATGGGGCCACTGTGGCAGGGCCACGCCTGTCTGCACTCCACCCTGTCGCTCTCAGACCCCCCTTGCCAGTTTCTGACCCATCTTTTCCCTCTTCCTGCCAGTGAACCCAGCTGAGCGGGACAACAGCGTCCTCCTCTTCTGCTGCCCTTCTCAAACTAACAGACGACACCCCTGAGCTCCACGGAACCCTGCCTGCATCTGAACCACTCTGGTAAAGAGTCTGGAACTGAGATGCCACCACTGGATGCCATGACCAATGAGAAGGATCTGCAGGAACTCACTCACAGGCGCAGGAAGCTGGTGAGAAGGAGTCTGAGTATCTCAGAGATGAGCATTTTTCACGAAGTTGCTCAACCCAACAAGGATTACACTTTGATGAGAAAGATCATCTGTTTTTATTCCAAGAGACTTTCAAGAATGCTATTACAGTTCCATAAGCTCTTGGTAATAGCTTAGGAGAGAGGATAATACATTCCTGCCATGCTAAATTTCTACAATAATACACTCAAGTGTTAATACTCTGGAAGCTTCGAGGAAAACTTGCGCAATCACAGTGAAAACAATTGCCGTGATTTCTACCGAGAGCACAGCTGTCAGGTACAAGAGAACATTTCAAAACATCTCCTCTAACACCTGTGTTTATTTTTAAATGCATATATGTTTTCACTGGGGAATGAGGGAACGGAGGAAAACACATCAGACAGAGCCGACTTTCAGGGAATTTGAATGCAATAGTTTGACAGTTGCCCACCGCACCAAACACAGAAAGCAGTTACCAATTAGAAGCTAATTATGGATCACATCAGACTTTGATTATTAACAGAAGCAAGACTGCAGAGCCAGAGACAACCAGACATACACATGAGAATTCAACGCAGGTCCAGAAAAGTAAGGGGAAATTGGTGTCATTCAACTGACCCACTCTGGGAGAAGGACAAGAGGACACTGGGCAAATAATGACAGCTGTGAGCCCATCTGGCCATTTGATGGATAATCCCAACAGGGGAGCCACCATTATTCCCACTTGGCAGGTGAACACGAAGCTTCTTTCAGGCCACTTCCAGCATCATCGGACGAAGAAGTTGGCAATGGTCCAGGCACCAAAACTAATCTGTCGGCAGTGTTGGCCTGATCTTGCAACTTCTCACCCTTCTTGTCAGGTGCTACTTTTTAATTAAATTAATTTGGGCGAAATCATCCTAAAATCCCTTTGGTCAACTTGGGGAAAGTGCCAGAGAACCCTGGACGGGGTATCAGGCTCCTCCTGAGTCCATCAAAGGGACCTGACCACAGGCTCCCACAAGGGGAGCCAGGGTGGAAACGGAAAGAACACATTCCAGACAGTCTGGTTCCCGCCAGGTCTCATCCCTTCCTTCTCTCTCTCAACGCGGGCTCCTTCTTCAGGCACGGGAGACAGCATGGACTGGCTTTCAAATCTCAGCCCTGACAAATCTCTAAACTTCACTGAGCTTTGGAATCCTCATCTGTTAAAAAAATAAAAAGGAGTGGAAGGGAATAATATCTTTACATTCATTCTTGATTTTTAAAAATGTATTATGAAATATGTCACACATTCAAAAGAATGTATATAAGATGTCTATACTGCTTAAAGAACAGGAGTCAAACAAACACTGTCTACCCAGCCCAAAACTGAAGAAGCATCACCAATAATGGGGTGAGCCCCAGCCCTGTCTTGTCACCTCTGCACCCCAAAGCCCACACACCCTGGACTGTGTGCCCCAGTGTCTTCCTTTGCTGGATATTCCGATACTTATCCGTGCATCCCTAAACAGCATGAATCTTATGTAGGTGAACTCCTATTCTTCTGTAATTTGCTTTTTTTGCCAAACGTTATAAGTTTCTAAAATTTTCATTTTGAAATAGTTGAAAACTTACAGAATAGTTGCAAGAACAGTACACATCCCTCCCATATGCCCTCCAGCCAGATTCACCAATTGCTAACACTGTGCCACAGTTGATGCTTTATCTCATCCTCCGTATGTGTATTTAGTTAGAGAGCTATAGTTTCTCTGAGTTATTTATTTGAGTGTGAGCTGTACACATCACGCCCCTTTGTCCTTTAATACTTCAGTGTGCATTTCCTAAGGAAAAGGAGATCCTTTTACATAAGCACAATCCAGGTATTAAATCTGAGTAGTCCATAGGGGCATACTAACAGATCAGATCTGCCGTCCAGATTCCAGGGCTGTTGATTTCCCAGTGAGTGAGGTGCTTTCTGGTATCACCCCCTTCAGCACACGATCAGCTCAGGGCCACACGGTACATTTAGACTCACGGCTCTTTAGTCTCCATGGCTGGAACAGCTCCTCAGTGTTGCCTTGTTTTTCAGGACGCTGACATTTTGGAAGGAGATGGGCCAGAGATCCCTAGGACTGTCCTGCTTGGACTTGGTGTCGTGTTTCCTTGTGCTCAGATTCGGGTTTGCGTGTCCAGCTGGGACCACCCACCCTCCCATGTGATGCTGGGCGTCTCTCAGGCTCCGCCTTGGGAGCTGTGCGAAGTCTACCTGCCTGCCTCTTGGTGAAGGCAACCTGGATACTTCCAAGGGGCTGTCTGGTTTCTCCGCTGCGTGGGTACTGCTTTCCCCAATCTGTGGAGAAGCACTCTGAGGCCACACAAATGCCCTGTCCCTCATCAGCCCCTCACCCGCCCCAGTGCAGCATCCATCCATGATTCCCCCCAAAACCAGCCTTTACCGTGATTGCTACACAGTTCGACTGTTCTCAAACGCCCTCCATGTTTATCAGTCAGCACTGTCCTGTGAGGAGAGCCCTCTCTTCGCCCCCATTGACTTCTTTCTTTATTGAACCATTTGTCATCAGTAAGGATTTATAATCCATTGCTGTTCTTATCTATTTTGGTGCTCTAATTATCCCAAGTTTGGCCCCGTGTCCCTTCAACATGCTCACCGTTTTTCCAAGTGTGTCCTATCAGCTCATACAGGAAACTCCAGCTCCAGGGCCACCCCACAGGTTCTGTCCCGCCTCCCTCCACTCTGTGCTTCTATTTCCCCTCATCACAGTGAGAACTCTGCCACCCAGCACCTCGACATATTTACTCATCTGGTCAGTCCTATGACACACATAAAATGGTTCCAAAATCGCTACACCGGCAACCACCCCAAAGAGCAAGCTCGTCAGACGCGCTCTGGGTTCGTCTGCCGTTCTTCCGCTAGACTAAGGCTGGATGGTCAGGAGTTCTGTGTCTAGTTTTTGTTTTTAGCTTTTTTCCCGTCAACATGGTTATATCGTTCAGTTGAAATATACTTGGATTCAGCTGTTTCCTTTTGCATTTATTTTAGGGTTTTTTCTCATCCTGGTTGATTTTTGCATGTTAATTTTATATCCCGCTCCCTTTCAGTGATGGGTTGAATTGTGTCCACTAAAAGTTTATACGCACAAGTCCTAATCCTCGGCCCCTCAGAACGTGACCGTGTATGGAAATAGGTCTGTTGCAGATGTAACTGGTTAAGTTAAGATGGGGTCATCCTGGGGAAAGGTTGGCCAGTCCGACATGACTGGTGTCCTTATAAAGAGGGGAAATTTGGACACAGACACACACACAAGGAGAAGGACAAGGAAATATGAAGTCAGAGGTCAGGGTGATGCTTAGAAGCCAAGGAACATGAAAGATTGCCAGCCAACCACCAGAATCTAGGGGAGAGCCCTGGAAGAGATGCTCTCTCAGCCCTCAGGAGGGACAACCCTGCAGACCTTGGACTTCCAGCCTCCAGACTGTGTGAGATTCTATATCTACTACTTGGTTCCAGAAGCCTGGGAAGCGAATTCACTTCCTGGATTCTTTCACTGTGTTGAGTTACTTCCGTCACAATTCTCCGAGGGTCTTTAGAGAGGCTATGACGTCATCTGATGACTGAGATGGTTTTACTTCTGTAATTCTTTGCTTCTCCCGCTCAAACACAGGAGCTAATCCCCACAATGGAATGTGAGAAGGCAGTGGACATTGTGGATGTCTCACCTTGATGCAACCTTTTGGACTCCTGCATTGACTTTCCAGCTGTGTGGCCTTGCTCTGTGTGCGCACGCTGCGGTTGACTGAATTCTCCTAGGGATGGGCACTGGTGTTGTTGAGCATCCCCCTTACATGGACACTGCAGCTGTGAAGACCCTCATCCTGTCTCCAGGCACATTCCAGGGGAGCTACGGGCCCCAGGATGTGAACAGCTTCTCTTCTCACACTCCAGAGGAAGCCAGCTGGATTTCTAAAGCTGTTGTGACAATCGACTCTCTTATGCACAATGTGTTCAAATGCTCTTTGCTCTGCACCCTCACTAATGTGCCGTTGTCAGAAATGTGTGGCTCTGCCTACTGGAGGCACAGCTGACCGCGCTCTGGATCCGCGTCTCCTCACCCCTAATGAGGTGGAGCATCAGGTCAGAGGATGCCATGAGCACCCCTCCTGGCAAATGCCGGTTCAGGTCTTCGCTTCCCCTGGCTCTTCAGGAGCCTTTTATTCATTCTTAATACCATTTCTTTGTTAGTTTTTGTGTTATAAGTATTTTCCTCCAGACACAGACTCCTCTTGTGTCTTGATTGTCACTTTAATGGCATCTTCTCTTTAACAGGCATTCTTAGTTTTAATGTCACCAAATTTATCAATAATCTCCTTTACAGCGACTGTCAACTTTTACATCTTGTTTAAGCAATTCTTCGCTACCCTGAGGTCATAAAGATATTTTCTATAATTGTCTTCTAAAACTTTCATTGTTTTCCAATAAATTGGGGTAATTTTCAATAAAAAATTAAGAAAACTGACTGAAGACTAATAGAAAATCTGAATAAGTCAATATTCATTGAAGAAACACATCACTTATCAGAAATCTCTCTTCCTCCTCAAAAGTCACCACGGAGAGATGGCTTATGAGAAATTTTTAACAAAACAAAGAATGCGTTATGCTAAGATTTTAAAAAATAGTAATAAAAGTGTTTCAGAGACTGTAAGAGAAGGAAAAACTACCCAACTCATTGTATAAGATTAGTGCAAACTTGAGGACCAAACTTATAAAAACAGTAAAACTGTAGACCAATTTCAAGTGTAAATGTATGCATATAATCTTTAAAACTATATTAGCTAATCAAGTGCAGCAGTGTCTTTTTAAAGATTGTATTTCGTAATGAGGAAGAATGTCCCTGGAAGATAAGAATGTTTGCACATCCCCAAATCCCATAATATAATTAACATCGACAATTAAAGAAGAAAACACGTATGGGCATCTCAGTCGATGCAGATGCTCAGCCTCACTGCTCATCGAGAAAACTCATGTTAAACCAAGATCGAAATTTCTCCCACTCATCAAGTTGGAAAATAGTAAATAAATTGTGGAATTTCTATAAAATGATGGGCTTTGTGGTAATCGAAATAAATGAATAGAGATGTAAATGTATGCACATGGAAAAATCTTTAAGAACCTAATTTTGAGTTAAAAGTTTAAGTTTTAGGGTAATATATGATACCATTTTGTTAAATGTTAAAATGTCTCCCAAAAATACATCTAATGGATGCAGAATTAGAAGGCATGATGACCGGTTGACAAGCACATGTACAGGCTGCTCAAATACGCTGCGGGGTGTTAGAATCTGCTCACGACACTCATATGTGTGCTTAAAATATTTTATAACTGGGGACAGGGCTCCAGTTTCACAGGATCAACGTGCTCTGGAGACGGACGGTGGTGACACTCCCGCAGCAATGAGAATGTGCTTCATGCTTAATGCCCCCAGACCGCACACTTCAGAATGGTTAAGACGGTAAATTTTATCTTATGTATATTTTACCACAATAAATAAATAAATAAACAAAATATAGTAACAATATAATTTTAGGGCCTGATAACCTTGCAGGCCTGTGGTGGGTGTTTTGTCCAAGTAAGAAAACCCACAGCCAGCATGTGTATCAAGCACCCACGTGAAGCAGGTGCTCAGTAGACTTCGGTCACTGTCATCGTTTATAGGAGTCCTACTGGCCCACAGTTGACCCGCGGGAGCAGCTGCCTGAACACGGTTTCACTGGAAATGCCTGGGGAGGGTCCTGTCTGGTGGCCAATGCATCCGGCCATCTCCCCGCAGGCTGAGGTCACACAGCCCTATGCATTTTGTCCGTGGTCAGTAACCATGCTTCAGTTTCACAGTGTAGTCTTGATGGAATTAAACGGAACAACCTGAAACCACGTGTCTGGCTCCTTTGGCGTGTGCGAGCGTGGCTGTGGACCCCGGCCTCTGTCACCATCTCCGGCCCACAGCATCGCCCAGGAGGGGCTCGCAGGGCCAGCTCTATGCCCTGCCACTTGGGTTTCTGTTAAAGAACAGCTGTTCTTCAATTTAAATTCTCGGGTGGGCCTCCCTCTGCAGGGAGGGAGGCTAGCCTGGTCCCAAGACCCTCCCATTTTGAAGCAAGTGCAAAATTTTACCAGCTGAGCCCTCTTGCTCCCTTCACGGCCACTTCCCTCGGCCGTCGGCTGGCACCAGCTTCTGTCACCACTCTCCTCTGATTACCTGCCAGGGGCGTCCCATCGTCAGGCTTACTTTCCAGAGAGGGAAGGGTACTTGCCTTTAATTAAGAGATGCCACCTTGCAAGCTCAGTTTAATAAACACTGTGTAATCCCAGGGTGTGTGTCTAGGAAAAAGGCTCGCATTTCAAACTGTTTGTCCTTATTGCATACACTTGCAACTTGAAACTAGATGAGTAAGTGAGAGAATGCCAAAATTTGGGGCAGAAGTTGCCTGTCAGTCTTGATAACGCTACAGGAGCTGGCAGCCGCCACGTGCCTTGCAGAAGCCCTGGTGGGGAGCCCGGCAGTTCTGCTCTGCCGGCCCCGAGTCCCCGAGGGGTCACTGCTCGTCTTCGCTCATTAACTTCCAACCTCGAGGCCGTTTCTGCGCTCAGTTCTCAGGGATCGTCCTTGATGTCTCCATTTGTGGGGGCCAGAGATGCAGAAACGTCACGGCAATGAAGATCAGGTAGGGGGAAGGCTGGCTCTGAGCATGGATGGCAGAGATGAAATTAAAAACACTCTCTGGTGTGTTTTCTGACCCAGCACTTTGGCCGTCATTATGAAAGCTGAGGTCTCCACTCCTGGAGGCCTCTCTCGAGCATTCATTAAGGGAGGGAAGAGTTCAGATTATCTCTGATTCTAAAGCATCCTCCAACACTAGCTGCCCTGGAAATAATGTGCCATGGATTAATTTCAAAAAAAAAAATGATAGAGGTGCAGATAGATAAATAGAGATAGAGATAAAGATACAGGTATATAAAATAAAGTCCCCCGGGCCCCCGCCAGGGCCTGTAACCGGAGGGAAACAGTCACAGGATGATTTTGAGGCTGCTCAGCCTCACCCATCAGCGAACGGAAAGCACTAACGCGTGAAAGCGTACAATCAGCTGAACTCTGATTTTCGAGAGGCGTCAGCTGTGGTTTTACTACCCCGCGCTTCCCGTAAGATGCATCTGCACGATTGGATTGCGTTACATCAGACTTTGTTGGGCTCGCCACACTTTCCCAGTCTCAGCAAAGTGGGCAGGGAAGGCAGATTCATTTCCTATCACGTCTGGAAGAAATTACCACCAGCCGAGTGGCTTACAACAACACACGTGGGTTATCTGACAATTCCGGAAGTCAGAGTCTGAAGTGGGTCTTACAGGGATGAATCAAAGAGCCTGCAGGGCTGTGTTCCTTCAGGAATCTTCAGGAGAAAATCCCCTTTCTTGGCTTTTCCAGATTCTAGAGGCCTCCTGCACTCCTTGGCTTGTGACCCCTTCCTCCATCTTCAAAAGGCACCACTCCAACCTCTGCTTCCATTGTCACGTCTCCTTCTCTGACTCTGACCCTCCTGCCTGCCTCTTATCAGCACCCTTCTGATGACATTGGGCCCATCAGATAACCCCGTATAACCCCCCATCTCAAGATCCTTAACTCAATCCCTCCTGTGAGGTCCCTTTTTTCACGTGAGGTCACATATTCACAGGTTCCAAGGGTTAGGACAGGGGTATGTTGGGGGGTCATTATCCAGCCCACCACCAAAGGTGAGGTGGCCCCCCTTACCTCACAGAAGCAGACCTAGAATTCAGTTTTCCTAAGTTCTTCTCTCTTTGCTTATATGCCTGTTCTGGGAAATACATAAAATCAGAGCATCTATACAGATAGGCTAGGATATCTGCAGTAACCACCAACCCAGCGACGTCAGTGATGTCCCACAAATTAATTTCTCACTCCTGCGATGTCAGCTGCGCCTCTCCAGAGTTCTTGTCCTCCCAGGTCGGCCCAGCAACTTGTGATACCGTCCGTATCCCTAGACGCTTCCCAGATCACCACGGCAGGAGAGGAGGGCCGGAAATAGTAGAGAAGCAGCTTTTGGTGAGAGGTGTAAGCACCTAAATGCTTCGTCGGGATGGCCTGACTTGGACCATGTGCTCAAATCACAAGGCAGGCATCCTGCAGCAGCTGCAACAACACAGAGAATTTGGACAATAAAACGAAAGCTCTATTCCAGTCATCATGGAGATAAAAGTTAAACTTTAATATGTTTTGCTAGCAAATCTGGACACCCAGAGGGAAGCAGAATTCCATGTTCTCTGTTATCGGCACAGTAAACAAGCCCCCAGGCCCTCCAGAGCCTCTTCACAAGGGCACCTTGACGTGTCCCGCTCTCGGGTGAAGTCTGGGTTCTGGCTAGACCCAATCCTTCTCTGAGCCTGTCAGGCGCCGTGTGCAGCAAGGACAGCAGCCCTCCCCTGCCCTTCTGGGAGGACTCTGCTCACACCCCTGCCAGGCATTTTTAGGATTATTCCATTTGTAACTCGGTAAGGGAGCTGCAGAGGCAGGATCCCAACCTTTATCCACCCAGGACCCTTGCATCCTTCTCTCTTCTCCACTGACTCCAGGTATTGAAAGATAATCCACCCAAAAAATCACATCAATTTGAAAGATTAGCTCATTTCCCCATGTTTTGCTCATCAAAGGTACGCGATGGATAAGCATCGCCTCTCATCAGCATGACAGCTGAGTTACCGTCCTGCAGCCACGTAGCTGCCTCACCTTGCTCACAGGCAGCCTCGCAGTTTCCATCAGCAGCTTGACATACAACTCTCACAGCCCCACACTCCCTGTCCTTGATGCCGAGGGTTGCGGGACTCCAGGTTTGCGGTGGCTAATAACGGTTAAGCACCGCACCACGCTGACGACAATGAATTTACGTTTTCAGTCCTCAAAACAGCCCTCTGAGCAGGCGCTGCCACTGTCTCCACTTTACACAGGAGGAAGCGGGGTCCAGAGAGGTTGAGTAACCTGGCCTAGGTGGGATTGTGTCCCCCCAAAAAGACATGTTGACCTCCGATGTGACGGTATGTGGAAATGGGGTCATTGCAGGTGTAATTAGGTAAGACGAGCTCATACTGGAGTAGGGTGGACCTTAGTCCAATATGACTTGGGTCCTTATAAGAAGGCAGCATTAAAAGCAGAGACTCTCAGGGAGGGCGCCACGAGATGACAGACAGTTGCAGAGATGCATCTGAAAGCCAAGGAATGACAAAGCTTACCAGCAGATGCACCACCAGACCCTGGAAGAGGCAGGAAGCACTCTGCCCTAGAGCCTTCGGAGGGAGCATGGTCCTGCCGACTCCTTGATCTGGGACTTCTGGCCTCCAGAGCAGTGAGAGGATCAGTTCCCATTGTTTTGAGCCCCCCAGGTTGTGGGACTTTGTTACAGCAGCCCCAGGACCTGATGCAGTGCCCCAGCTGGGAAGGGGCGGACCCAGGATTAGAATCCGGCTCCCCAGCACTGGAGTCCATGGCGGTCACCTGCTCTGATCTCCTGCCTCCCACGGATGCACTGGCCATCCTGGCCAGGAGACAAGGCCCGGAGAGGAAGTGAGCTGGCCAAGGTGGGGCCGAGCCAGGACTCAAACCTGGGTCCCCGGCAGCTCATCCACTCCGGTGGCCTCCAGAGCCCTCCCCAGCCCACCCGCCAGAGCTGTTCCTCCAAACGGGAAGGAGAGAAGGGGAAAGGTCTGTGAATGGCGCACACAATGTAGGAAATTAGTAATTATTTATGGATTTGCATCAACGGTTTTGTGTAGTTGTGTCAGGAGACCCTGATTATTTTATGTCGCATAAAACCCGAAGATTGTTCCTAAGTCTGCAGTTCTTAACCATCCTCGGGGGTCACAGGCCACCCTGAGGATTTATGAAAGCTCGCTGTCGCCCCAGGAAGACGCACTCGCACGGGGGGCACATGCCGCACCCCTCTGCCACGCCGGTTCCTGCAGACCTCCTTCCCGGCGTGACTCAGGGCAGGAGCTCGGCCCCGGAGCTCGAGGTGAGGGAGGAGGGCAGCCGGGGAGGCTGCAGTTCCAAGAAACAATATCCATCTTGTGCTCTCTGACTCAAAGGTCACTCGGGGCCCTGGGCTGGCATTAAGGAAACAAGGACTTGGCCCGCTCCAGCCACCCCACGCAAAATTAACCCACAGCGTTCTGACTCCAAGGAGTACCATCTCCAGGAAAAATAAGATTCTTGGGGTGCCAGACACCCAGGTACACAGGGCTGCGCTCAAACCCCGGCGCCGCCTCCTCTCCCAGTGCACATGGCGGACCGCCAGCCTTCAGTGGAAGGGGCTCAACATGCCTGCCACATGGGGTTTCTGGGAGGGGCAAATGCATAGCACAGGCCCTGAAATTTCAGGCCAGAGACTTCTCAGGCTCACCCTCCTGCCCAGCGCACCTCTGCTCTAGTCCCCCTGCCTGAGCCCAGATGGGAGCCCTCGCCTGCAGCAACACCGAAGGGGCTGTGTCCCGGGAGCCGGCCCGAGGGCGGCAGGATGGAGGCTGCCGCTGGGCTACTGTGGATGCTGACCCCACATGCTGCGTGCTTTCCCTGCGTTATCCCCTGAACCTTCACAACAGCCCTAGGAGGGGCTCTGCTGTGGGCAGAGTTGTGTCCCCTGAAAAGACATACTCACTTTGCAATCCCCAGTAGCCGTGAATGTGTCTTTATTTGGAAACAGGGTCTTTGCAAGTGTAATCGAGTTAAGAAGTCATAGAGTGGACCCTAATCCAACACGGTCGGTGTCCTTATGAAGAGGAGGAGACAGAGTGACAGGGACAGGACGGCCATGTGACGAGGGAGGCGGAGAAGGAGGTGATGCGGCTACAAGCCAAAGGTCAGCTGCTGCCCCCACAGCTGAGAGAGAACGCACTCTCCCTCGGAGCCTCCAGAAAGAGCCAACCCTGCCGACGCCTTGACGGCAGACCCCCGGCCTCCAGACCGCGAGAGGACAGAGTCTCACTGTTCCAAGCCCCCGGTATGTGGCGCTTTGTCGTGGCAGCCCAGGACTCTGACTCAGGTTCCCACGAGCATCCCCACTGTAAGGAGGAAAGTGAAACTCGGAAGGGTTAAGGAGTGTGTTCTGGAACTCACGGATCTGTAGATGGCACCTCAGTCTAGAAGGAGTGCCCTGTGTTGGTGTCCTGGGGCTGCTGGAACAAAGTCCTATAAACTGGGGGGTTCACAACAGCGGAAGCTGATTCTCTCCCAGTCTGGAGGCAGGAGTCTGGGATCCAGGTGTCGGCAGGGCCGCGCTCCCTCCGGAGGTTCTGGGGAGGATCCTTCCTGCCTCGTCCAGCTTCTGGGGGTCGATAGCAGCCCTTGGTGCTCCTTGCCTTGTAGATGCTCCAGTCACGTGGCCGAATTCTCCCTGTGTCCTCACATGGTCTTCCCTCAATGCTTGTCTTTCTCTCTGTCCAGATGTCCCCTTTTTATAATGACACCAGTCGTATTGGATTAGGAGCCACTGTAATGAGCCCATTTTAACCTGATCACCTCTGTAAAGACCCTGTTTCCAGATAAGGTCACATTGTGAGGTGCTGGGGGTTAGGACTTCAGCATATCTTTTGGGGGGGACACAGTTCAACCCATAACACTTGTCATTGTCAAATAATCAGTATGATCTCTTCTCAGGCTCTTTAACTTAATTACATCTCAAAGGCCTTTTTTTCCAAATAAGGTCACACCCAGAGGTTTCGGGGGTTACAAGGTGGCCATATCTTTTGGGGGGCATCATTCAGTCCCCTATAGATCCCTTGGGGCTGGGGTTTGCTCTCCTGTGATCTTCTCTCCCCCAGCTACACCCTCCCCCACCTCCAGCAAAGCCCCTTTGCTGGGTCCAGGGCATTGGACCACAGACCCGTGTGCCTGCCGCTGGCTGTGGGGTTGGCAACCATCAGCCTCAGCCTCGGCAGCCCACTGGAGTCACCTGGGTTCTTTCAACAGCCTTCTGTGGATTTGGGTCTCACGGGCCTATGTGGGGCCAGTGCATCAGGACGTGTCAAAGCTCCCTGGGTGATTCTAGTCTCCATCCAGGGTTGAGAACTCCTGTTTCATAGGGTCACTGGGGGACCCACTCTCTTACCTTTTGTTTTCACAGCTACCTTGGAAGGTCAGACCAGAGTCTCAGGGACCACTTTCCCGAGTAAGAAACCAAGCTCAGGTTGAAGACACCAGGTCACATGCTAGGAAGCAGCAGATACAGAGTCAGGACCCCAACCTCCCGAATCCTCCCGCGGAAAACCCGCTCTACCTCTTCTCCCCCAAGGCCACCCTCATCCCCCGCCTGAGCAGCCCAGGTTTCCTCACTGACCCCAAACTACAAACCCCACAGCATCACAGCGACGGTGCTGGGCATGGCTGCCGCTTCCGGAGGCGCTGCTCACTGTGAGGGCTGACGGTGAAGGGTCCTCCCCCAGAGCCTGACGAGGGAGCAAGACCCCGCCGACACCTTCACCTCGGACTTCTGGTCTCTTGGACAGTGAGAGAAGCCATTTGTGTTAATTCAAGCCCCCAGTTTGTGAGACTTTGTGACGGCAGCCCCAGGAGACACATATGAGCTGGATTAAGGTTTAGACGTTGGCAGACCAGAGGCAAATCCCTGCTCCATCACTGCCCAGCAGCTTGACCTCTGACAAGGTTCTGTTCAGTGCCCATTTCCTCCTCCCCTGTACAGAGGGGACAGTCCCAGGACCGTCTGCTGTGAGGATGTGAGAGCGTGACGTCACAGACAAAGGACTTAGCAAGTGCGGGCCACGCAGCAGATGATCAGGAAATGCAGTGACTGCCATTATTCCAACTCTTGATTATTCAAAGACTGATTTTCCAGAGTGTCAATTTTCTGTGACCTGATGCTCTCCCTCCCCTAATTAAAACCAAAAGCTATTTTTCAATGGTGTATCGATGTGTTAGGCAAATGTCACATCTAAGAGTCGGTGGAATCGTCCCAGAGGCTGGAACCCAGACTCTGGAGATCCTTGACGTGTCTGGGGTGAGTCTGCTACTCCCAGGTCATGCTGGTCCATCTGCTCGTCCCTCTGACTGTCCATAGGACGGGCATTGAAAAGACTTTGGAACACTGAAAGTCATCCAAAGGTCACTTCCAGTGTGTGACGTGACGACGATGGTCTCAACACCCGATGGCCCCTGGCATCTTCATATGAGGACATCAGGTGCAGTTTAACCAGATCCAGAGAACCAGCACACATGGGTAAAGACTATGGGACTGTCTTGAGATGGAGCTGGTGCCCGAGCGCTGAATCCTCATAATGGCATAATGGTCTGGCGTAATAGTAGAGAAAAATAGTCTGCTTGGCATTTCCGAGCTCCATTAAGTAAAGCTGACCAGAACACGAGGTAATTTCTGTGCGCTCTGAGTTCCCTCTTTGATCCCCACCCCCCACGTCTACTGGGCATTTTCAATTTAAAGTACTACAGAGCAACAAAAGCAGGCGTGAACTTTAAATGGCATTCATCAGCAACTAGGTTTCCTGAATTACATTATCGCATCCCGAGAAATATGCAAATGGACGATATTTTCACTGACGAAAGTTCTCATTCTGCTCTCTGAGCACTGTAAACCCAGCGATGGTTTAGAGAACACTCCCTAACACCAGCTTTCTGTAAACACGCCAGCTCGTAATTAGCACAAGGATACAGCTCCCTCTGTGCAGTGTCTTGCCTTTGATTTGGCATTTCCAAACCTCATCCGGAGAAAAATACCCAGTGACTGGTGGAGCAGGCTAAACCTCTTTACCTCTGAAGAGGGACTGGTGGAGCATGAGGTGTGAGCTCAGACCAGGATGGCTGTGGAGGGCCAGGGAGGCACCATGCTCCAGTTGGACCCGTCCGCCCTACCCGGTGCCAGACAACAGATGCACACTGCTGTAATTCCTGCTCCTAAAAGGGCGGGCTTGGATTTAACAGCTCCGAAGATGCTAAATAAGGTACAACCAAGAGAAAGTGAATAAAATTGCCCACAAGTAGCCCATTAAAAAGAGACAGTACAGCAGGAGCTACTGGCGAAAACCAGAGATGCCTCTGGATAGACAGGGAGGGTTGTTTGCTGGGCTGCCATAACAAGCACCACAAAGGGAGTGGCTTGAACAACGGAAACGTACTGTCTCGCGGTTCTGGAGGCTGGGATTCTGAGATCAAGCTGGTGGTGGGGCTGCGCTCCCTCTGAAGACGCTAGGGAGCTCTCTCCTCTCTCCTGGCTTCTGGCATTTCCTTGGCTTGTGGCAACATCACTCCAATCTTCACGAGGCATTCTCCTTGTCTGTGTGCGTTTGCGTGCGTATGCGTATGTGTGCGTCCCGGTTTCCCCTATTCATAAGGACACCAGAGATCTTGGATTCCACCCGCCCCACTCCAGCACAACCTCGTCTTAACTAATTACATCTGCGGCAGCCCTCTCTCCAAATGAGGTCACCTCTGAGGAGCTGGGGGATAGGACCGCAACGTAAGAGGTTGGGAGGGACACAATTCAACCCATAACATGGGTAGAGGCATTGTTTCAGGTCTCACTTCACACCCTACACGGTCCACTCTGAGAAAGCCCCTTCTCTCACCCATTCTGAGTAAGCTGCTTATCCCATGGGTCTGGCTGTGCAAGACCCAGTCAGCTGTTGGCTTGAATTAACACACGGAGTGAACTCCCCAGGAATCCAGTCCAAGAGTCAGACGTGTAAATATTTCGCAGATTGGGCAACTTGTCAATCAGTCCAGGACAGGAAGAGACAAGGAGGGGCCTCTCTGTTCCAGAGACTTCCTCTCTCAGGGCCCCGTAAGCACAGGGTCGGCAGCTGCTCACACCCGAGAGCAAGGCTCTCCTTAAATTTTGCCCTAAGATGCCTCACTTGCCTTCCTGTCTTTACCATGATGCAGGCAGCTACAGGACTGGCGCTTGTTCTTAGGATCTGCATCAGATCCAAACTCAAATCTCAGTCAAAAGTAAACTAACAAAACCCGTGATTCAGCTCTGGAAGACGGTTCAAACACCCCCACAATATGAGAAATCCAAAAATGTAATTGCTAATGTGGACTACCCAATAAAGACACTTGAATATTGTGGGGATATTTCATTTCTTTCTAATTTGTTGCAAGCCATCCTCAGCAGAGAGAACACAAAGCTTTTCTTCCCTTTTGTACAGGCTTTGATTTAAATCCAGCCCTAAAAAGACCCGAGGCAAAAGAAGAAAACTATGGAGTGAGCAAAAGTTACTTTCCATGTATAATTGGAGGAAATTGAATGGGCCTCGTTCTTCAGGGCCCTTATTAAAAAGTTTTCCCCAGAAACTCCTTGCAGACAACTTTTAGAGAGAGCCGACTTCTAAGTGCCAGGATGCATGTGTCCCTGGGGGGCGGCCTAACTTGGCAAATAAAAATGTTTGCAGGACCGGCTTTTGTTTCCCCTTTGGTTTTATAAAAAGCGACAACAGTGATTTAGGGAAAGAACAATAGGCTGCCTTTAGTTTCCTGCAACTCCTCTTTTTAATCATGTGGAAGAAAACAAGAAGGAAAGCCCTGCATTGCCATAACGAAGAATAATCGATAGAAGATTTGTGGCTTAGATGCGTTATCTGTGGTCAGCGTAAACGGCAACTTAACTATGTTTACAAGAGGGCACGGCTGGGCCGCTCCAGGCAATTACGATGCTGCTGGGATCCTCCGAAAATCGCCTCCTCCAGGAAGTTCAGGCAGAAATCCAGGGGGAGGCACAGGCGCCGTCCAGGCCAGCTCGACACCGGGACAAGGCCAAAGGCAAACACTCCCACCTCAGCTCTCGTGGGATCTTGCCTTAAAAACAGTCAGTGGGCACAAAAACCCACGGGAAGGGGTGCGCAGTAGCTGAGCAGCATCTCCCGCAGCAAGGACCCAGCAGAATCCCCAAATCCCAGAGCCGGTAGAGGAGTGGAATTTGCCACCCCAAAATGTGCTTCTTTCGTTTGTGGGTTATTCGGGGCTCATTTTTTTTTTTTAGAACAAAAGACTGAGGCATCCCCCCGCTGCTCTCCACCTCTGCTGCTGCCCCACAGCCCAAGCTGCGTCGCCTCTCACCTGGATTCCTGCCTCAGCCTCCTCCATGGGTCTCCGTCCTCTCCCCATGCCCTCTGTGGTTTATACTCGACAGAGCAGCCGGGAAGAGCCTTCTAAATGCAAGTCTCATCATGTCACTCCATCCAAACACCCTCCAATGGCGTCTTCCCTTCTCACTCAAGGACCTGCATGGATGGCCCCTTGCAACCTGCCCCATGACCTGCCTGACCTCAGCTCCTGCCTCTCCTGTGGCCATCGCCCTCCCTGGTCCTTTTGGCCTCCTCTTTCTTCCTTGAGTCCACTGCTATTACGCTCCCAGTGCCTGCACACTCCTCTCCCGGGTGTCCATACAGCGCCCTCCCTCCAATGTTATGTCTTTATTCAAATGCAACCCCTTAGATCACGATCTCTAAAACTGCACCCCTTCCGCCCACACTGCCTCTCCCCCTTCCCAGCTCTACTTTTATCCTTAGCACTTGTCATCATTAACATATAGCACATTTTATTTGTTTAACTGTCTATTGCCTGTCTTCTCCAGTAGTGACTGAACTCCATGTGGCGAGGATGCTTGTCCGCCTTGATGAGTGTCCAGTGCCTGGAATGTGCCTGGAGCACAACAGGGGCGCAGTCACATTGGGGTGGAGTCAGTGGGGCTCACAGACACCCCGCATGCAGATTGGCCTCGTGGCATTGTTTTAGCAGCACCTGCTATCTGGGGTCACATCTCTCTCCATCACCTTCAGCTTCTCTCGGTCTCTCCTCTGCCACCAAAGTTAACAGAAGGAAAGAGAGATGGGGGGAAAAGGCAGAAACAGCCCTGGTGGGGTTCACGCTGTAGTTCCCATGTGAAATGTCTCCAAGAAGTTGTCAGTTCTCCATTATAACAAATGTTTTCTGATTATCTATAGTATCCCATTATGGAACATTAGGTCAAGGCTACTCCGCAGTTTCATATAAATCCTCTGATTAGGAGAATATACCCAAGATCTAGGATGCAATGCTGACTATGATTTACTGATAGATGTGACCACAGACGACCTCAAGGACAAAGAAAATAACGTAGATTTTTATAGCTAAAGGCAAGTAAGTTTCCGCAGAAGAACAAGGGCGCAAAGAGGGGAGAAAAGAGGTGTTGAGAAACAAGAACGACAGGTGCTGTCACAGCAGCGGAAAAGGCCCAGACACTCCAGGTGCCTTCAGGAGGCTGCTCTGCTGCAGCACAGAGAGGCGGGCAGACCCGGCTGATGCCGACATGGAAGGTGAAAAGGACCCGAGTAGACGGCAGGGGGTCGAGGGGCCCTCCCAAGGCTGCAGCAACACCCACCCAGGCCAGCGTGCCCTTCCTCACCAAGGTGGCCCGGTAACACAGTGAAGACCTAGAGCCATCGAGAATCAACCCAGCCCCACTGGCCTCTGCAGGGTAGTGTCCCCAGCAGAAGACCTCCTGGGCATGTCCCCCCAGACGGCTGTGTCTGCTCAGGGTCTCTGGGGCTGCGAGGTCCTTTCTAGGGAGGCCCTGTGGGGATAAGTTCCTCTGAGCCCCCAAAGCTGCCCGCGGACCCTGGACATGGAGGTGCAGTTGCATGCCAAGATCAACGCGTGGAGGGAACGTAGAGAAGAAAGAGGGTCGAGCCCCTTGATGTGGTGACAGTGGAGAGCAAGGTCCCCACAAACTCCTTCTCAAACCCCCAGAGCAGGGGGCTTCTTCCTCCAAGGGACCAGAGCCGAGCCGAGGAGCGCTGTTTCACTTGCTTCAAGGACGTCACCTGCGGTCGTGATGAGTGAGTGACATTTTGAAGTTGTTCAGAGGAGAAGTTACAAGTAGGGACAATTTGGGCCTCTTGATTCCCGGGAATGACTGGTACTTTCTGCGATTATTTATGTGAAACCCAGAGATCGTTGCCAGCTCTTTTCTGGGCGATGACTGACAGGCAAGTGAGACGAGAGTTTTGCAACTTGTTTTTTTCCTCCCTCTCTTTTCTTTTTTCTTTTGTTCTTTAGTTTGCTTGTTCAGGATAGCCAGGACTAATTATAAGGAGACACAAAACTTTCCAAATGGGAAGAACACGTTCTCTTACAGTTCGGTATAAAACGGGGAAGAAAGTCAGCTTTGCGACACTCAAAGCACAGCAGTGAGCTGTCGGCAGTGAAGGAGTCCACCTCACTTCCTCTCTTCAGCTGTTCGCTTGCTCAGACCACAGCCTCTGCCTGTCGGGGGGTCGCCCCCGGTGTTCAGGGGTCCTTGATACATGTCACTTTACTCGCATGCATGACTTTAGTCTTCGGGCTGGGCAGGAACCATTATGGACCCTTTCACCCCCAGACCATCACTCAAGGAAGGCTCTCCTCTAGAAACAGCGGTGTGCCACTCTGCTCAGGAGATGCCCCAGCTCCACGCCGACCAGCTTCAGCCCAAAACACCCAGTGCCGACATACATTGAAGAAGGACCTGCCCCTCAAACAGAAGAACCAAGAGTCTGGGCAAGGGAGAAACCTGGGCAGGAAGAGAGGGAACAGGGCTCCTTAACATGTTGAAAGATGGAGCGTCTCCCTGGAGGTGCGATCTAGGAAAGAGAGGGGAGGGTGGCAGTGGAGTCTTCTGCCCAAGAGCTCCATTCCCAAACTTCGAGCAGAGGGCTTTGCTGCGTGGCAGGTGCTGACGCCTGGCACCAAACCTGCACGTGTTTCCATCCCCTTTCCAGCCTCCTTTGCTGTGGGGTCAGGTGACTGAGTTCCAGCAACGGGACATGAGTACAGGCAATGGGCTCCACACCACTGGGTTCACAAAAATCTGCCATGTGCGATCCCCCACGTGTCAAAGTACAGCTTAAAAAGCTGAAAAGCGGCACTCCCATACAAGCAGGGAGGGAAGGTGCTTAAAAATCCGCTCCTGAATGAGGAGCCAGAGGATGGCAGAGCTGGCCCTGAGGAAATAGAGCAACAGAGCAATGTAGGCAGCGGGGGGCAGAGCTGGAGTCAGCTACCTGGCTTAGAGACAGAACGAGTCACCATCCTACAGGGATACCATTCTTCCGGACAAGAACCGACAACTGACATGGGCGTCTGTGTCTAGGCCTTCAGCCAACAGTAAATAGCAAGTTAAACAGAAGTACAGACACAAATAAACTATTAAAATTAATAAACAAGTTGAGCATGGTGGCAGGATACAAAACCAGTATACAAAAAAATCAATTGTGTTTTTATGCAATGAACAATCCAAAAATAAAAAGAAATCAATGCCATTTACAGTAGCACCAAAAAGAATAAAACACTTGGGAATAAATTTAACAAAAGCAGTGCAAGACGTTCACTGAAAACTGTAAAACACCATTTAAAAAAATTAACTAAATAAATGGAAAGACATGCCAGGTTGGATCAGAAAACTTAATATTGTTAAGAGGACGATAAGCCCCAAATTGATCTATGGATTCAATACAACCCCTATCAAAATCCCAGCTTCTTTTTTTGGTTTTTTGCAGAAATTGACAAGCTGTTCCTAAAATTCACATGGAAATTCAAAAGGAAAAAGGTTGGAGGACAGACACTCCCCGATTTCAAACACATTAATCAAGACAGTGTGGTACTGGCATAAAGGTAGACATAGAGGTCAAGGAATAGAATTGAGAGTCCAGAAATAATCCTTTACATTTATGGTCAATTGATTTCCACAATGGTGCCGACACCATTCAATGGGGAAAGGATAGTCTTTTCAACAAATGGTGCTGGAACAACGTGATATCCACACGCAAAAGAATAAAATTGGACCCCTCTCGTGTCATATACAAAAATTTACTTGAATGGATCAAAGACCTAAATGTAAGAACCAAAACTACAATTTTCTTAGAAGAAAACAGAAGTAAATCTTGTGAGTTGGGTTAGACAAGGGTCTCTTAGATACGACACCAAAAGCACAAGCTAAAGAAGAGAAAAATAGGTAAATTGGACTTTGTCAAAATTTCCAACTTTTGTACTTCAAACGACACCATCAAGGAAGTTAAGACAACACACAGAATCATAGAAAACATTTGCAAATGCTATATCTGGTAAGGAGGAAGAACCCTTCCAATGCAACAATAAAAAGATAAATATCCCAATTAAAAAATGAGCAAAAGTTCTGAATAGACCTTTCTCTAAAAAAGACACACAAATGGCCAATAAGTACTTGACAAGGTGCTCAACATCCTCAGCCAGTAGGGAAACGCAAATCGAACCCTGGAGGTACCAACCACAGGCAGGTCCCTCGCACAGGCTGAGGGTTCAGGTGACAGACCTCAAATCCCTATTAGGTGGCTGGTGCAGAGAAAGGTAGTGGGCAGGGGGCAGATTGAAGGAGCGTCAGCCTCCGCAGTTAGTGCTAACGGTGGCCGTCATCCTCTGTGGACCCTGAGGAAGTGTGGAATGATCCCACATGGGTGCCCCCCTGTTCCTGAGGACGGGCAGCAGCATTTTGGGACACAGCCCTGGAAGGGTTCAGGAGTCTTATTTCTGCCATTCGCTCCCTATGTAACCTTGGCCAGTCCTGTCCTCTCCCCGGGCTGGGGCCAATTATCTGTGAAATTCCATCTTGGATGCGGTGACTCAAGGCTCCTTCCGGCTCTAACACCCCCATCAGTTTCTTCACTTTGCTTCTGCTCCCGGTGACTCAAAGCCTGCAGAGTGGTAGTCCCGAAAGTTCCCAATGGCAAAGCACAGCTAATTAAGGGCTGGCAGTGTCAAGACACTTGGCAAACCGGAGCCACGCAAGGGTTGTTTTTGAAAGGTTCCATCTCTCGTGACTCACAAGAGCTTCCTGCCAGAATGTCAGGGCAGCGAGCACAATCACTCACCCCAAGCTGCAGAGGCGGGCGAGGTCGCCCAGCTCGGCCCAGGCTGCCCTGCTGGACACATCCCGGGGCCGCACTCTGGAGCAAGCAAGCTCCTGGAGGGGGCAGAGATGGACGGCCCCAGCCCAGCTCAGGGAAACAAGCCACCATCTGACATTTCACACTGGGAGACTCATCCACATGTCCACACCCCGTAAGTCAAAAACCCCTCTCGGTGCAGAAATATTTGGTATTGATTGTATCCACCACGCCGAGAGTTGTCGAATGTGGGAGCATATGGGAGAAGGGGCAGGGCCACCAAGGCCGGACACACCCAGCTGACCAGCCGTCTGGTGGATGCTCCCTACAAAGTTTTCGATCGTGGCGAATGAAAAGATCAAAGCCATCTTCATGTTGTCCCAGGCGTGGAAAAGGGACTTTCTATCAGCCACATCTGCCTATTTGAGCTAATTTATATTCTGCAGGTGTCACGCGGAGAACCCAGCGGAAGAATTACACTGGACGTTGCCTCGCTTCTGAGTGGTGAGGATTGATCTTGCTCTCAGTTTGTCGGCAAGATAAATTCTTTGATTGGAATTGCTTGCCGCCTCCAGCAAGACCACACTCCATTTCACAGCGACATCCTTTATTGATCGTGCTTTCTTCCGCTCCACTGTTCTACGGAGGGTACCTGAAGCTAATAACTCATCCAGCATGAGACCACAAACGCCAGAGGCCCCCAGACTGCCCAGGAGGTGAGGACCACCATCAACTGAAAAGGAAGACGAGTTTCTTACGGGCGTCAGCGACTCTCGAATCCCTCAGTGGTGACACTTTAAGAGCTTTGCTGACCACTGTCCTTCTGCTCAGCTGAATCCCGGCAGCCGTGGAGTGCACACGCCTTGTCACATGCACAGAGGCATGCTAAACCCATTCACTGCAAAAAGGACTCGAAGTGATGGGAACTATGTCTATGTTAAAGGCCACAGGAAAGTGATGGTTCTGGAGGGATCTGCTCATCACGCCCCAGGGGTCTGCAGCCTAGGGTCTCAGCTTGACAAATGCACCACTTTATACCAAACAAAGGAGGGGACGTTTCCTGGAGGGGGTTGAGCCAGCGGGCTCGGCAGAGCAGGCTCTTCAGAGGAGGAGGCAGATGTGGGAAGCCTTCAGCTCTGGCGTCTGACATCTCTGGGCTCAGTCATTTAGAAGAAGAAACAGCAGAGTGGAAAGAAGGTGGAGATTCAGCCGATAATAATTGCATTCCCATCATGTGCCAGGAATCTAAGCAAATTGTCTGATTTCATTTTCGAGCAGCCCCAAGACGTATATATCATGCCCCTCTTTTAGAAGCGAGGCAGCTTGGACTCAGAGAGGTGAAGTACCAGCCACAAAGTCACACAGAAGAGAGGGGAGAAGCAGAAACCAGCCTGACACAGCAAATAGTCACTGAGTGCTTCCTGTGGCATCCAGCAGGTGTGCTCATCACACCAGGGGTCTGAGAGCCGCAGCCTGACGAACACCTCCACCATCAGCCATCCACACAGGCAAGGGGTCCTCAGGGGAATGGGAGGGCCCCCTCCTGGCCACACAGACAGGCAGCCTTGCAAGGAAGACAGACCATAGGCGACCCAGTTGGGGTGATGAGAATGAGGAGAATGGTCCGCCCACCTGATCCCAGCTTAGGATCAGAGAAGGCTGCTTGGAGGAAATGGTGTCTCCTGAGATGGGGAAATGCCCAGAGTTGGCCCAGAGGAGGATGGAGAGAGGGAGCTGGGGTGCTCCTAGCAGAGGGATCAGTGTGGGGAACAGACAAGAAGTGAGACTCGTCCTGTCAGGGAATGACAAAAGGTCGTGCTGCCTGGGGCTGTGTCGGGGGCAGGAGCATAGACCAACTAAGAGTGCAGGGGTCAGAGGCCACCATGTTCAGGGTGTCTGAATGCATCCTGGAGGCAGTGGGGAGCTGGAGGTTTCATTCAGGAGCAGAGCGACATGATTAGGTTGGAGTGCTCCCTCCATCTCCGTCAATGGCACCACCCCTCACCCAGCGGCGAGGCCCCCCTGGCCCTTGCCTGGCTGGCCTCCTTCCTGTCCGTCCATCAGCCTCTCAGGGGCTGTAAAGAGCAGTGACTGAGGCCAGGCCACCTGGGCGGGAATTCTGGCGTCACACGGTTTATTTACACAGACACACGCTGGAGCCTCTCTGGGCCTCAGTTTGCTCGTCTGTAAAGTGCAACAGCAACAGTGCCCAACTCTGCAATCAGCACCCTGCACGTGGTCAGAGCCACGGGTGGCTGCGAACATCGTCAAGTCCCGTGTCACCCATCCAACACCCCTCACCGCCCACTTGGCTGCCCCAGGACACTTCTGGGTGTCGGGAAGAGCCTCCTTGGAGGTCCCCTCGCCCCCATGGTTGCCTCTCTCTCCACGGTTCTTCCCCACACCACAGCCAGCCAGAATCCTGCAGTGAAGAATCTTACTGAACCCAGCATCCCAAGCAATGATTCACCCCATGCTTTACCTGAGACTTTGATGTGCTAACGCCTATTGGGAATCCCTAAAAGGGAGCACATAGAGGTTAGGTAACTTGCCCCAGGTCACACAGCTAGCAAGTCTTACTGGGGTGGAAGTGCCAGGCTATCTTACCCCGACCCTTTGCTGCCGTTTTTGGTGCTGGTGCCTCATATGGAGTAAGCCCTCCACCGGGGACGGGTCCTGCTGCTGCTGCTAGCTGGGCAGAGAAGAGGAATGCAGAGGGAGGCGAGAAGCGGCATCCCGCACAATCCCCTTTCCCTTAGCTCTGTTCCCCAGTGACAAAGAGGTGACTCCATTGTCCAGCATGGTGTAGATGTTCCTTGTGGTTTAGCAGGACATTTGCCACTGAGCCAGCACTCTCAACTGTGTGTCCCACTCTCTGCAGTGCCTCTTAGCCCTTAATCCAAAATCTGAGCCCACTCACTTCACAATATTCACTTGCTTATTCTCTGAACATCCGTCGAGCACCTTTCGCCTGACAGGAACCATGCTGGATGGCTGGGGCAGGGAGACTGAGGCACAAGGAGAGCCTAGATGTGAAGGCTGCTTTGGTGAGCAGTGTCTTCAAATGAGCAGTGTCCACTGAGGTTCCGGCTTCCAAGTCATTACCAGCAACTTCCTCATGGTCATGTGGAGGGGAGAAGAAGTGGAACTCATTGCCCTGCCTGGGGCAATCAGGGAGGCTTGCAGGAGGCAGTGCCATAGGAGCTGTACCTCACAGATGAGTAGGAGTTTGCAAAGTGAAGGTGGGGAGGGAGCTCCAGGTGGAGAGACAGTCATGAGAGAGCTCAGCAGCCTTTGAGAGTCGGGCCACGAGAGAGGAGCCATGGCGTGGGGGGCTCCAGGGGAGGAGGCTGCCCTGCATGGGACAGGGGGAAGGAGTGAAGAAATGAGACTATAGAGGCAGATCTGAGCCAGGCGGAATTTCCTGCTAAAATCCTGACTTGCAGATGGAGGTGGCACAGGCTGAGGGGCCACCAGAGGCCCTCAGGTGGAGAAAAACTCCTTCAGGTTTATCAGGCAGGGAAGGCCTGCTATCTGCAAGCATGGGCTTTGGGATCAGAACAGACAGAGCTGTGTGCCCTGAGGCAGGTTACTTCACCTCTCTGTAAAACGGGCAACACAGAGCCCACTGCCTAGAGCTGTTGTTGGGATTTAAGGAGATAATGCGGGTGAAATGCCCGGGATGGTGCCTGGTCCAGCTCAGAGACAGGTCACTTCCTCCTTCATTTATTCTCAAGCTTCATGGATTTACCGAGCACTGGCAAATGCAGACACCATGACAGGGGTCAGAGAAGTGGTGACAAACACAAGCAGCCCTGACTCCTCCCACCATGGAGCCCACAGCCCAGGCGAGGAGAGAGGCCAACCGAGCTCTTATGCCAACGTAGGGGAGGAAAAAGTCCTCTTCCTCTACTCATCTCAGGTTCATCGGCTGTGCCTGCAAATTAGGCTGACAAAAGATGGATTAAGAGAAAACAACAAGTTTATCGACATGTGCATCACGATGTGTACCCGTGGGAGCACTCAGGGATGAGCAACTTGAAAGGCTGGTTAGAACTCAGGCTTATACAGCACTTAAGAAAAGGACAATAAACTCGTAGAGAAATAACATGACAAAGGAAAACGACTTAGTTTCCTACACGGCAAACTGTGGGAAGGTAAATACATGGGGGAACTAATGGGAGATAAGGGCTAGTGAGTGAGGTTTGTTGTGCAGGATCCTCTGGTGCTGTCCCTGGTGCTGATCAGGGTCCAGGGTTGTCTCCGCTGATTCACTCTGTCCTCCCTGGTTGGGGGAGGTGAACGCCTTCACAAACTTATGTCCTGCTGCTAGGCAGATGAGGGAGGCCAGAGAGCTTTGATTGTACCTACTTCTTCCCAATTGTCTTCAACTCAAAATAATCAATATGCCACGTGGCATATTTTCAGGTGGCACTCTCTGCTACCTTCACCAACAACCAGTAAAGGGTGAATTCTGTGATCAAGGCAAGAAACACAGAAGGCCTCCACTGTGGCTTTGAGAAAGGAGCAGGAAAGAGGAGGAGCCTGATGGGGACCTGGAGAAGGGGATGCAGACAAGCAGGGGCTGAGTGAAGGCTTAGCAGTGGGGAATGGGGCAGCATGGGAAAGGTTCAGAGAGAAGATAAGCTAAGCTTTGGGCAGACTGAGTTTAAGGAGCTGCAGGCCATCAAGTGGGTGACATATAGAAAGACACATTGGCATTTGACAAAGAAAAGAAATGGTCTGCACCTGTGCAACCCTGTACCAAACCCCTTTGTGTGCAGGTGTGTGAGAAGGATGTTATGAGATACATATGTAGCACTTACGAGTGCTGACTTGCTGTCCTGGATTTATTTCTCCATGGAGGTGAAGGGCCCGTGAGTATGTGATGCAATTCCACGTGAATGCAGGAGGGCAAATTCCATTTCCCATGCGGCGCCTGGCCATGCTTCCGAGCTCTCTCCCACCAGCTCAGGGACATTTGTAGTAGTAGGCAAGCTTGCTGAGAGGTCTAAAAGCCTCCATTTCAGTCTTCAGCTTGGAAACTTCCAGCAGATGAGTGGAGATAGGAGACAGAGAGGGGGCTGAAGGAGGAGGAGGTCGAAGAGGAGAGAGGAGTTCACATTGGCCTCATTGAGCTGCTCTCCACCCTGAAAAGTGAAAGAACAGCTCCCAGAATGCAAAGTCCTGCTCTAAAGGAGTGGAGGCAAAGAAGGCTGGAGACCCATTTACATGCGGGTAACTGACGCCTGGGAAAAACCAGCGATTCCCCTCAAACCCAAGACTCCCGGCTCTGAATCCAGGTTGCTGCCACTGCAGACCCAGAGTTTTTGGACTAAATGGCACAAGTGCCTGGGGCTCTCTGTCATCGGCACCCCCTCCCCAGAACCAGTCCCCTCTGCCGCCCAGCAGGTTTGCAGGAAGGCTGCCACCGTCCCCACCTCTGCTGCAGGTGACCCACCCGCTGCAGCTCCCCATTGGCAAATGACTAAAAACTGGGCCAAATTATCACCAATATGATGTGCATCCAGAAAACAAATTAATTCTAACATTTGCGCGCTGGCAGCTGACCTTTGCATGATTAAAATAAACGGCTGCGAAATGAGCCAGATTGAAGATGTTTGACTTAATGGAGCAATCTCCGAAGCCTGGAGAAGTTTCTGGAGAAACCTGTTCTGGTAATCCTGAAGGAGAGACAAATTGTGTCCACAGTCTACTTGGCACCTGCCGGCGTGAAAAAGGCAAGCTGGGTGGGGAGAAGATTGAGCTTCTGGACCAGCGGAGGTAGAGGAACCGCTCGGTGCTCAGCCCCCAAACACCAGCGCCTTCCCCAGCCTGCTAACTTGGAATGGGGGCGTCAGGGCCTTTAGCTCTGTCCCCCTGAGGGGGTCCCTTCATGTGCAGGACAGTTGAAATCCCAGTTCCTAGAGCTCCAGGAACAGAACCAACCCTGGCTCCCCCAGCAAAGATGGAGAACGATACAGTTGCCTGACATCCGTGCCACTCCCCTGCTCTCTCCAGGAGCACAGAGCACTTTGTAGACAGATGTGTTCATCTTTGCCAAGCCACTCTCTCCCCAGGGTGACTTTCAGCTGGAACTTGGGTTTGAAAAGAGGGGAAAAAAGCATATTTGTGGCCCCTTCTAAGAAGCTGCTCGCGATGCTCAGGTGGAGTCATGAGTAGGCTCTGCTCTTGAGAAAGATGCACAGAAAGTGACTGTGCAGCCACGCACCCCAGGACACCTTTGCTGTGATGTGGGGAAAGCTACCTGTAGCCAGGTGGTCCTGATGGTGGGAGGGTTCTTGGAATGGCATCTCCTCTGCTGTGTGGCTTGGCATTCAGGGACTGACTTTTGCTTGTGAAATTAAAAGATTTTTGACCCTTCAAAAGCTTGGAGACTTCAAGCTTTGTTTTGTTTTGTGTTTTTACATGTGAGGAAGAAGTTTCACAGTGTGTGCCCTCTGATACTCTCTAAGCTCACTTGGTGGCCAGAATCACAAAGATTTTAGTCTCAGGGTGTCATGGATGCCTCCAGAACCGAGAGATGATACCCAGCCCTCACGGAGCTGTTGGACCCATCTGTCCTCTGGATCCCACAGCACCTCGCTACCTGCTGTGCCCACAGGGTCTCTCACCCATGCAGGGAGCTCTGGTGAGGCGAGGCGCTCTCTGCAGACAACAGCGAGACGGCTGTGCCTTTACTCCCATCATATGGACCAGGAACAGCCTAACTAATTGCCCCCAAATGGAGCATACTATCTATTTATAACTGAAATTTTCAAGAAAAGAAAATATGTGACACAAAACTAAAATCTGAGGAAACCCTATGTGTGACCTTAATTATTTCTGCAATTTGAGGAAAGACTGCCACAATTGAGTTTTTCCAACCAATCTGATTTCTACCAAAGCTTTGACTATTATTGTCCACTTTTGTTAGGAAGAGTTTAAAAGTGTGATATGCACTTTCCTGCCTTATTCATCTCGGTGGGGTGTGGCCTGACAACAAAGGGTCAGAACAATCCCCTGGCCATGCACACAACTGACAAGGACCTTTCAAAGTGCAGTGTCTGGAGCCTTCTGTCCTTCTCCCTCTATACTTACCCACACCCTTCTGTTGGCACCACGTCCAGCCTCCTCTGGAAGCTTCCGCTGACCGGTCCAGGTTGAAGCTCTGCTACACTGACGGCCGTTGTCCCATGAGTCAGTGCTCCCCCACGCCCATCATCAGTCCTGCTGGTTCTTGTCTTAGTTGTCATTGCATGCCCTGGGACTGCGCACATTGGGGCTGAATAAACATTGAATGAATGAGTCAAAAGGTCCTTAAGGATGTCATATGTTTCTTTTTCACACTTTGTGGGACCCAGTGCTGAGCTGGGCAGGTGTGACCCGTCCAAGATCCCATAGAATCTGTTTCTACCTCTAGCAAGCTCGTCTCCCGCAGTTGCTTGTCCTGGAGAAGGTGGAGCCACATCTGCTCCTTCAGGAGCACAGGGGTTCCTTGGACAAAAAGACACGTCCAAGTAATAAGTTATTATTCTCTCCCATAACACACCACTCACAGAGCAGGTGGCCCAATCGCTGTGTTCAGCGGACAAGGTGTAAGCATCAGGGTGTCTTGGTTCTCTGGTTTCAGCTAAGTTAATCTGACACTCATGGGATCTGTGAGTGGGAAGTGGGGACACAGGTCTGCTGCTCAGTGCGGAGCAGGTGCGGAGCGGCTGGTACCCGAGGTTAGGAGCCAAAACGACCTTCTCTTTGCGAGCATCTCCTGATTCTTCCTTCTCCCAAAGGCTTCCCCACTCCCTGGGCCCACAGAAGTCCCTTGATAATATAATAAAGAAGAAGTGCAGTAATGGCTGAGACGCGCCGAGTACTTAGCACGAGCCACTACCATGACTTTGCACATGCCAACTTCCTTATCCACCAGCAGCCCTGGGAAGTAAGGGCTCGTTAAGGGTTGAATTGTGTCCCCAAAAAAGGATATGTGAACGCTCTAACCCCTGGTACCTGCGAACATGACCTTATTGGAAACAGGGTCGTTGCAGATGTAACCAGCTAAAGATGAGGTCCTCGGGCGGGCACTAATCCAATACCACTGGTCTCCTTTGAGAAGAGGAGAGAGATGCACAGGGCGAAGATGGCCATGTGGCCACAGCAGAAGAGGTTGAGAGGATGCTGTCAGAGGCCACGGATACCCAGGGCTGCCCAAAGCCAGAGGAGGCGAGGAAACGCCCTCCCCGGGAGGCTTCTGAGTGAGCAGAGCCCTGCCGACAACTTCACGTCTGACTTTTAGCCTCCAGAACTGGGAGAGAACCAAGTTCTGTTTGTTTACTCCCCCCAGTTTGTGGTACTTGGTTACAACAGCCACAAGAAGCTCTTGCAAGGCTCTTAACATCTCAGTTTTATTGATGAAGAAACTTAGGCTCAGAGAGGTTAAGCAAGTTGCTCAAGGTCACAAAGTTTGTAGGTTAAAGTGCGAGTGTAGAAATATACCAAAAAGGAGCAGAGTGTGTACCTACCACTCACTGATTGTCTCTCATGCTTTCATGTCCCCAAACTTTGTCCTGTGTGGGTGGAAACTATTCTGAAATAAATGATGCACTTCCCTGCCTCCCTAACCCAGGGAAATAATGGGCCTTTTAAATGAGGAAAGTTCGCTGTGCAGACGCACTCGTTTGCTTACAGAGAGCGAGGGTTGGAGGCTGCATTAAATCACTTTTGTTTTCCTCTGCAGTGTCAGGCTGTCATCCCCCGCGTCTCACAGTGTCTGCCACTAACAGGCTCTTCGATGATTCACTCCCAGGTCTGTGACAAACCAAAAATCAGCTCACAGGGTTTTTTGGTAATTATATGTTTAAAAAATTCATCATAATAATAAAAATGATAACAGCTAAGATTTACATAATGTCGACTACTGCGCTTTACATTCTTTACCTCACTTGATGTTCACGACAATCCAAGGAGATGGGTGCCGTCATTACCTGCATCCTCACCATCATCGCCGTCACCACCATCAGTATCATCATCACCATCATCACCATCACCATCATCACCACCATCACCATCAACATCATCATCATGATCACCATCATCACCACCATCACCATCATCACTATCAACATCATCATCATCATCATGATCACCACCATCACCATCATCACCATCATCACCATCAACATCATCATCATCATCATGATCACCATCATCACCATCATCACCATCATCACCACCATCACCATCATCATCATCATCATGATCACCATCGTCACCATCATCACCATCATCACCACCATCACCATCATCACCATCATCACCATCAACATCTTCATCATGATCACCATCATCACCACCATCACCATCATCACCACCATCACCATCATCACCATCATCACCATCAACATCATCATCATCACCACCACCATCACCATCATCACCATCACCATCATCACCATCACCACCACCATCACCATCATCACCATCATCACCATCACCATCCTCCTCATCATCACCATCATCATCACCATCATCATCATCACCACCACCATCACCATCATCACCATCACCATCATCACCATCACCACCACCATCACCATCATCACCATCATCACCATCAACATCATCATCATCACCACCACCATCACCATCATCACCATCATCACCATCACCATCATCACCATCAACATCATCATCATGATCACCATCATCATCACCATCACCATCATCACCATCAACATCCTCATCATCATCACCATCATCAACACCATCACCATCATCACCACCATCACCATCATCACCACCATCACCATCATCACCACCATCACCATCATCACCAGCACTATCACCACCATCTCTGTCACCATCATCATCTCCAACACCACCGTCTCCATCACCATCATCCCCATCACCATCTCCATCATCTCCATCACCATCATCGTCACCATCCCATGTTACCGATGAGTAACCCAAGGTCCAGACAGGTGGAACAGCTTGTTCAGAGGGACTGTTATGGGCTGTCTTGTGCCCCTCAAAAATTCGTGTGTTGGAGTCCTAACCCCTGGTGCCTTAGAATGTGACTGTATCTGGAGCTGGGCCTTTAAAGAGGTGACTAAGGTAAAGTGAGGTCATATTGGTGGCCCTGATCCAGCCAGACTAGTGTCCCTATAAGAAAGGGACATTCGGGCCCACAAAGAAAGATCACAAACACATGTGTGCAGAGGACGCACCAGGAAGGAGAATGGACGCCTGGCCCTCCACGGGCCTCCCGCAGCCCTCCAGTCCCGGAGCACCTCCAGGCCGCTGCTGTCTTCTCCAGTCTTCACTCTGTCACCTGCCCTTCCCGACTGAGTTATGACCACAAAACCCACTGCGTGCGTCCTCAACAGCACAGCACCAAGTCTGATACACTCAGCGTGGAGTCACCGTCTTAGAGGCCGGCAGCCTGGGGACGACCTGGCTTAATCTTAAGGCTGCGAATGATGTATGGGAAGCGGGGAATGGGGCAGACGCAGACAGCAATCTCTCGGGGCTCCAGCATGGAATGAAAGGAGCCGGGGAGGCTGGACCCTCAGGAGAGAAGGCTTTGGGCCACGGGATGGAGGGCCATGTGAGGCAGAGCCGCACGGGCTGGGCACGGCTGCCCCCGTGCACACAGAGAAGGCAGGGCCCTGTGTCAGCCGAGCCAAGATGGGCTTCACCCATAAGGCGGCTGGAGGAAACGCCAGGCTGGGACAGGGAGGAGAGAACCTTAGAAGGAAAGGGGAACCCAAGCGAGAGGCAGAAAGATGTGGTCAGGGCCAGGCTGAAGGGATGCAGTGGAGAAGGGACACGGAGGCAGCAACAGAAACAGACAGACTCCTGAAGGAAGAGCAGAGCAGGGTCGCCATATGGGTAACACTGGGCCATTTGCCACCAAACTGGGCACTCCAGGCATCTTGGAAGGTGAGCAGGGAGCATTGCTAGTCCACGGCATGCCTTTGTGTCACTTAGCAAAGGATGCCTGCCTCTGGGTGGACAAAGCCTCCGCCAGAGTCCAGAGCTGAGCAAGGGAAGGGAGGCCTAGAATCATCCAGGTAACCTGATACAGTGCACAACCTGTGCAACCCCCTGGGCTGAGGACCCTCACCCAAGCAAAGGCAGGGTATTCAAAAGGCTGTGAGCATTGACCCAGAGCTTGAGGAATGCCTCAGAAAGTGCAGAGCAAGCTGGCTGGGCCTCCCAGTGCTGAGAGATGGTCTGGAGGGGAATGAAGCAACTCAACGTTCCTGAAGAAGGACTACCAGAAAGAGAGACTGGGCCACAGAGGGGACAGAGCGTGCAAGCAAAAGCCTGAAGTCTTGACTGTGTGAGAGCCCTTGGCTTAGCCCCTTCCAGCCTCCAGCCCAGCCCGCTGGCACCAGAGACAGGCACCGCTCATCCACACAGCTCCTGCAGCAGCCTGTGGCCGCCCCGTGGAGGCCGGGTGCAGAGACAGACAAGGGCCGTCATGCTGCGCCAGCCCTTCCCCGTGGGTCTGAATTGCAGGAGCCGCTACTGCCCTGGGCTCGGGCTCCCCAGGGCCCCAGCTGGGGTGTCCCCTCATTTCCTGCTCCTTTGTGCACTGCCCATTGTGCACTGACAGTGACAGAGGGCCGCCTCACCTTCCACCCAGACACGCTCCACAGAGAGGACACTGCCGTCCTGGGGGTTCGGATGGGGAGTCTTCCCAGACCCCCAGGGTGGACACGGGTCGTCTGCCTCCAGAGCGAGCTCTGCACCATGAATAATTCAACCGGAAGTTCCCAGTAGAGAAGACTTTTGCGGACTCTTCCTTAAGCTGGTGCTAATCTGCCTGGAAGCTCATTAAAGATAAAACCTTGACACCTGCAGGAGCTTGGAGGCGGCAGGCGCAAGCGCAGCTCCGGGCCGTGTTTCTTCCGTCCATCTAGAGATGGCACCTCTGGAACAGCGCGACGGGGAAGCAAGAGCACATTTAACTTCACTAAGACGTCGCGGTTTGTCAGGAACACGGGATGTAACCGGGAAGGGCTCGTCATCACGGTGAGAAGAGGGAGAGCGCCGGTCTGTCCTCCCGACATCTGGAAGGTTTGTTTTTTTTCTCAAGGAAACATAGTGACAGAAGGAATCTGAGTTTCATCTCATGCACAAACTTTCGAAAAGTTTCTAGACTCAGGAAATGTAGCTAAATTAACGGGTACTCCAGAGACCTGAAAGGAGGGCGGCGGGGGGGTGGGGGGTGGGGGGGTGGGGGGGTGGGCGGGGGGTGCGGCCCCAGCTCTTAGGGGGATTTTCAGGTCCAGCAGGCGGCACTTGCAGAGCCATCCACAGGTCCTCTGGGAGGCCTGATGGCTCAGGCCCCCCTGGGCTGGGCTGCAAGGAACAGAGGACAGCAGGGGCTGTGTCAGGAGGAGCCCACATCTGAAGGAGCCTTAGCTTCAAAAGCTGCTCTGTCTGAGGAACTGGCAGGATGGCAGCATCTCCAGGGACTTGGGGCCAGGGGAGGTGGCCCTAGGGGGGTCCTAGACAGTCCTTGGCAAGAAGGAGGGAAGGGCTAGAGGACCAGGGGCAGGGCCATGTGGGGATGTGCGGCGAGGCCTGGTGAGCAGAGCCATGCACGGGGCAGGGCCTGGCGCGTGGGGCCACACAGGTGGTGCAGGATCTTGTGGTCGGGCTCAGGGTTTGGTTGGTTCCTGGGATCTGTGGGGGTCTCTGAAAGGTCGTTAAGCAGGGACGTGACATAATAAACATGTGCTACTGGAATCTCCCCGTGGCTTCAGTGTAAAGGCTGGATTGGAGGGGACGGGCCAAGCCAGGAGATGATTACAAAGGCACAGCTGAGCAGGGGAGGGGCTGAGAGAGGACCGGGCGTGGGGGGTGAAGAGAAGTGGCTGCCCTTGGAATCTGTTGAAGACACAGCGTCCTCAAGCTGGGTGGAGCAGGCCTGGAGTCCAGAAGGCCCCAGAGTGGAGGCCAGGCCCTGGACCGATGGGCGGTTCCCCGAGCTGGGGGACCCGGGGAGGCGCAGGTGTGGCAGAAAACTCCGTTCAGCTTGGACACTTCACCTCCGAGGTTCCTGGGGACCCGCGAGCGGAGGTGCCTGGCAGGTAGGCCCGTGGCTTCCTCACGTCAGCAGTTGGCAGAGAAAGTCACCGACAAAAGGAAGTGCCTGAGGGAGGAGAGGGGACGGTTTGGGTTGAAATGTTCGTGGCAAGAGCCTCTTCGTTTTGTGAGGTTTCTAAGAAAGAGCAGGTGGATAGAGGCAGGACTCAAATGCTGCGACACTGGTGTCAACCTTCTTAGAAAACTGGGAAGGGACGGCCGAGGGGGGACGGGACGCTGGGAGGTGCTTTTGCTCTGCAGAGAGGGCAGCAGACGCCGGTGAGGCTGCAGGAGGCCAGGAGCCGGCAGGACGCTGAAAATCATTTATTTTCCTGCGGAAACTAGTGACAACCCTTCGGATTTCAGCGCTCTCTGCGGAAGTTGGAGTGCGTGTCTGCACACCCCACACACGCTCTCTGCCCGTCTGAAGACGCCGAGGGGAAAACAGAGAAAAAGGAAAGAAAAGCCACAGTTTGTGTCTCTCCTGCTTCAAGAAAAGTGACAGAAGGAGCCCTGTCCAGACCAGCAGATCCATGCTTCCCGGTGGCCCCTCCAGATGCCGCCCCAGCCCCGCACGAGGCCCTTGTTTGGTTTTTATGTGTGATGCGCCCTCTTCGTAGTTCGGGGGCAGCCAGGAGCGCAGAGCGGGCAGCGCCTGGGGAGCCACCTGGAGGCCTTGCGAGCAGGGCATGCACGCAGCCTGTCACTCCAGTCTCATCCACGGGTTAGGGTGAGATATTCTCAACCTTAAAGATTGTGCTGTAGGTTCCAAAACGTGGGTGAAAATAAAAAGCCCAGATCTGAGTTAGCTTGTCCTATTCGTAGTGGGAGAGCAGGACTAGGGGGATGGGGCGGAGGGTGGGAAAGTCAGGTCAGGATGGCTGCGTGGGGAGCAGGGACCGTGCCCATGAGCCTGGGCCAAGGAGAGTGGCCCTAAAGGTCAGTGTGGGGAGAGGGACTCTGAGGTCAAGGCCAACCTGACCTGCTCTGTGATGCTCCTCTGGCCCCATTGGCCCCAACGCCCTGCCCCTGATGCTGGACGGCACGTGAAAGCCCAGCTGCCCCCTCACGCTCCAGACAACTGGTCAACCGGCTGCGAGCTGGAGACCACAGAGGCAGAGACCACACACCTCCCAAGACGGTGTTGGAAAATCCATCCTATGATGAGCTGGAGAAATGAGTAGAATGACAAGTCATCAGTGTCGTTTATGAGGGAGGTTATATAACGTCTCTCCTCACACAGCCCGATTGCATAGTTGTTGGGCCCTTCTTTTTTTTTTTTGAGGAAGACTGGCCCTGAGCTAACATCCGTGCCTATCTTCCTCTACTTTATATGTGAGACACCTACCACAGGATGGCTTGCCAAGCAGTGCCATGTCCGCACCCGGAATCCAAAGCAATAAGCCCCGGGCTGCTAAGCAGGGCACGTGAACTTAACTGCTGCACCACCGGGCCGGCCCCTGTTGTGCCCATTTAAGAGATGAGAACGTTGAGGCTGAGAGAGAACAATGGGCTGCATGCTGACCTTGTCCCCAGGACCCACCTGAAGGCGTTAGGTATGTCATCTACTTTAAAACTCACAGCTCAATGTCATCATCCCCATTTTAGATGAGGAACTTGAGGCGTAAGGGACAACCGAGTTCCACAGCACTCTCAGTCCACAGCAGGATTCTAACTCAGATCGGCAAGCTCCGGGATGCTTTGTGGGCAATCTCGACAGTCCAGCCCCAGTGTCAGCCCCATCCCTCTTCCAACCTGTCAAGCATTTAGGGATAGCAATTGTGTTCCTCTCCATCTGCTCTTTGCTGAGCTAATGTCCTGGGGTCACCCCACTTCCATTTCAATGGCAGGTTCTGGGGCTCAAGGGCATGAGGTGGGGAGGGAAGGAGAGACAGACAGACAGAGAAGGGGGAGGACAGAGATAACATTGGTGTCTGCATTATCTGAACCTCACCAAGATCATTCTACAGAAAGGAAGCAGCTCACATGCCCAGAACTAAGAGGCAATTTTTATGTAGAAACCCCTTTTCTTCAGCCTGCCATTTCCCTCTAACCAGCCCCTTCCTACACCTTTCTGAGCTGCCTGGAGACTCGAGACAGTTACGTGGCAGCTCTGACCACAAAAGACAGAACTGAGCTAATGAGCCAAAATCTGCCAACTGAACGAAGTTTACTATCATTAAGCATTACCTCAAGTGCACCTGAAATGCACGTCTGTGTGGGAGCCCATACGTATAGGTATGGGTATGTAATTTAGGGCCCACTTTGCAAAATAATGAAGAGAAAAAAGTAAATATAGCTAGAGATATAGACAGAGACACAGATGCAGATATAGATATAGACGCAGACATAGATATAGATATAGATATAGACATAGACATAGTTATAGACTTAGACATGGATAGAGACATAGACATAGATGCAGACACAGACGCAGACACAGGTGCAGATATAGACGCAGACACAGGTGCAGACATAGATGCAAACACAGGTGCAGACATAGATACAGACATAGACGCAGACACAGGTGCAGACATAGATACAGACATAGACGCAGACACAGGTGCAGACATAGATGTAGACATAGACGTAGACACAGGTGCAGACATAGATGTAGACACAGGTGCAGATATAGATATAGACAGACGCAGACATAGGTGCAGACATAGACGCAGACACAGGTGCAGACGTAGATACAGACATAGACACAGGTGCAGACACAGACATAGACGCAGACACAGGTGCAGACATAGACGTAGACACAGGTGCAGACGTAGATACAGACATAGACGCAGACATAGGTGCAGACATAGATACAGACAGACGTAGACACAGGTGCAGACATAGACGCAGACACAGGTGCAGACACAGACATAGACGCAGACACAGGTGCAGACATAGACACAGACATAGACGCAGACACAGGTGCAGACATAGATACAGACATAGACGCAGACACAGGTGCAGACATAGATATAGACAGACGTAGACACAGGTGCAGACATAGATACAGACATAGACGCAGACACAGGTGCAGACATAGATATAGACAGACGCAGACACAGGTGCAGACATAGACATAGACATAGACGCAGTCACAGGTGCAGACATAGACGTAGACCCAGGTGCAGACGTAAATACAGACATAGACGTAGACACAGGTGCAGACGTAGATATAGACGTAGACACAGGTGCAGACATAGACATAGACACAGACACAGGTGTAGACCCAGGTGTAGACATAGACATAGACATAGACGCAGACACAGGTGCAGACACAGACACAGACATAGATGTAGACACAGGTGCAGACATAGACGTAGACACAGGTGCAGACACAGACACAGACATAGATGTAGACACAGGTGCAGACATAGATGTAGACACAGGTGCAGATATAGATATAGACAGACGTAGACACAGGTGCAGACATAGATACAGACATAGACGCAGACACAGGTGCAGACGTAGATATAGACATAGACACAGGTGCAGACACAGACGTATCGACCCTCTCTGCAGCCTACTCATCCCAGAACCTCCCGGAAGGCCAGGGATGGGGAACGTTCCCTCCTCCACAGTTCACTGCCCCAACTCCTGCCCCCGTGACGTGGAGACAGAGCCACTTGGTGGTGACAGATGGGGTCACCAGCAGCTTGGGACCCAGGGGTCTCCTCAAGTTCCTGAGCCCCCGCCATCCGCATCTACCCCCTCCCCGCGACGTGCGTCTCTCTTCCAGCTGTGTGGCTCCATTTTGCAGATGGGGAAACAAAGTGCACCCTGTTCCCAGAATGCTCTGGACAGAAATCCAATTCCTTTGCTTGTTCCTTGTTCCTTGTCAGCTACAAGTGAGGAAAAACCCGACGTGGATCCTGGTTGACACGGCTCACCATGGAGGAGCAGGTGGGGCTCCCGGAGCTGCTCAGTCCTGGACTCAGCTGAGGTCCCCTGGGCCTGCTCTGGTCCCCCCGGGACCCCCACCCCCCAGGATCCAGACACAGCAACACCAAGGCCAGTGCAGGAGGGAGAGCCCCCGCCCCAGCAGAGGCTCCCCTGGGGCACAGAATTCTGGGCTGTCCAGGGTGAAGCATCTATTTAGTCACCCTCCTGGAGGGCTGAGATGGTTAATTCCACAATCAACTTAATTAGGCCACAGGGCCCAGTTTTTGGTCAAACATCAGTCTAGACGTTACTGCGAAGGTATTGTTTAGATGAAATTAACATTTAAACCTGTAGACTTTGAGTAAAGCTGATCACCCTCCATACGTGGCTGGGCCTCACCTAATCAGTTGAAGGCCTTAAGAGAAAAAACTGAGGTTCCTCCAAGGCGGAAGGAATTCTGCCTCCAGATGGCAGATTTCAGATCGAGACTGCAACATCCACTCTTCCCGAGTCTCCAGGCCACTGATGGGCCCTGGGCAGCCCCACAACCATGTGAGCTGATTCCTTAAAATGGACATCTCGATCTCTCTGTCTCTGTCTCTGTAACTCTGTATAGATATCCATATCCATACCCATATGCGCGGGCCTCTCCTGTTGGTCCCGTTTCCCTGGAGAACCCTGACTGGTACAGGGGACCTCCTCTCTAGGGTGAGAAATGGGGGCCTGGATTCACTCTCCAGGTATCAGGATGCCCCTTGCCTCCAGCCCCCTACCTGTCCCCCGAGAGGCTTCTGTGTGGACCCAGCTGGCACCAGCAAGACCCCCAGGAGAGCTTTGTGGCACTGCCCTCACAGAACTCAAGCCCAGCTGGGCCCAAGGCCCTGGGGCCTGTCCACGTCCTGCACACCCGACCCGTGCCCAGTGGTGAAGGCCGGATGGTCCACATACACCCCCACCACAGGCCCGGCTGCCACTCCCCAGAGCCTTCTCTGGGCCCATGAGCAAGCCCACCTCTCCCCCAGGAAAGCAGACTCGCCGGCTCCCTTTCCTTGAGAAGCCCCATCCCTCCGTCGGCGCTCACAGCCCGTTCTCTCACCACTGTTACTGCTATTGCTCTTCTTGCTATTGCTGCAAAATTAAACTTCTCTTTATGAGACCCCACTCCACCCCACCCTCCAGCGACCCCCTTCATTCTCTCGGGCCAGGCACTGACAGTCCCAACGTGGGGGCCTTGAGACGACACGAGACACGCAGGATGGCCAGCGGTTTCTCCTGTTGTAGGCGAGGTCTGTGGTTCTGCCAAGAAAACCAGCCCCTTGTTTCCCGGGTATCTCCTTCTAATCTCCAATTCTCAACGGGAAAGCCCCAACCCTCTTGCTGGCCTGTACCATGTGGAAATATTTTGAATGGCTAGAAGGGAGGAAGCAAAAAGTGACAGTCACCAAATGACATGGAAACGGGCCCCTCGAGCTCCTGTGGGCAGACGAGCGCGTGGACCTCCACAGCGGCTCAGCTCAGGGCCCGAGCAAGGAGCAGCTTCTCTCCTGTGCTGGAGTTTGGACGTCCCAGGAGCAGAGACAGGGGTCAGGACAAGGGGACCGGCAGTGCCATTCGGGAGAAAGACCCTAAGTGCAGACGGGGGGTGGGGAGGCAGGTCAGGCCCACTCTGCAGGTGGAGCGGGAGCTGGCGGGGACCTCAGAGAAGCTGTAACTCATCCTCCAGGAGCCATCGGTGGGGTAGGGCAGTTTGTCCCACTTCTGGAGGAGAGTCCCTTTGTCCTTTAGAGACACCTATGAATCCTGCAGCTTCGAGGATGCCTGGGTAAAGACAAGATGGGTCAGGAGTCAGACAACTGGAGACTTTCTGGCTACCTTTTATCTTGTGGGCCACAAGGTTGGGGAGATTATGGACTTCCCAATGCCTTCAGCTCGGTCACAGCTGCAGACAAGGGAGGGATGGGGGTTTCCTGTTTTGCTAGTCCCCACTGATGTGTGATCCAGACCCTACATCCACCTTCGGGCAGAGCAGTGCTCCGAGACAGAGAGATCTGGGCTCAGTGCCACACGGAGAGGACAGAGCGGCCCCTGCAGCCTGGAGAAGAGGAGAAAGCTTCCACTTTGTTAAGCATGTTAACGTGGATGGTGCAGTCCCCCTGTGAAGCATCTCTAAGCTGGCTCACACCTGGTCCATGGCCCGGCACGGGACCCCTGCAGCCTGGAGCAAGAAAAGCATCCTCTCTCCAGCTCCTGGAGGCAGAGTCCAGGGATCCCACCCTGTGGGCTCCTCCCACCATAACATAGAGGGAAATATGGCTTAAAATAAAGGAAAAAGACAAAAGGATGCAGTTCGAGAAGGATCCTAGCTGAAACAGGCTGCTACTCGTGCCCTCATGAAAAATACTTGAATGTCCAGTTTTCCTGGGTGCTTAATGCGATTGTTTCAAATGTTAACTTGATTTCCCTCCATTCTCTTCCAGATGTCACGGTCCTTTTGTTGCCCCTTCTGTCTTCCGTCTTGGTTACCTGCACTTGCTGTCAGTGCCCAGGGCCCCCGCACAAGTGCTGGCTGTGCCGCAGTGCCTGGACGTAGCCCCTGGCCGCTGGGCCGTAATAGTGACGCCCTGAATCACCTTTACGAGGTCTTAGCTGAGAGCAATGGCCCTGGCCTCAGGCCCACTCTGCAAAAAGACTGCTGAGGGAGACTCTCCTGAAGGAATGGCCCCGTAGGTGTCTTCCACTGTCACCTCGGCTTCCCTCATCCTCCAGCCAACCCAGATACTCCAGGCTCGCCTCCATCGTTGGGTGCTTCCTCCATCGCACCTGTGCACCCAGATACTCCAGGCTCACCTCCATAGCGGGGTGCCTCCTCAGTAGCAGCTGCGCAGGGCCTTTGTCACAGAAGGTCACATAGTCACAGTTCCAGGGACTAGCATGGGGACATCTTTGGGGCCATTGTTGACAACAGGACCAAACAAGGTCACCTAGGGAGAGAGAGCGAGGGCAGTCAGAGAACAGGGCTGAGTCTGAAGCCCAGGCAGCCCAGGTGAGCCAAGGGGGCAGGGCCTGCAAGGGGACAGGGGGTCAGGGAGGATCGTGTCCTGGAGGTCACATGAGGGCTTCAAGAACTGGTGTCAGCGCTACTCAGCTGAGATGCAGACACAGACGTGTCCAGGGGGCCTGGCAGCCTGGTGACAACCCAGCAAGAAACTCTTGGTGGAGAGAAAGGAGATGGCAGCCGGTGCGGTCACCTCCTTGGAGAAGCATCGTTGCGGGGGACCGTGAAATGGGCCGAAGCTGGAGGGGCCTTTGCTGTAGTCAGAGACTCTGATCAATTGTCCTGATGCCAAAGACCACTGTCAGGCCTCTGGGATTCATGCAAGGACCCTAACAGCTCCCAGCACTCTCCCCACCACCCAGCTGGCGTCTGCAAAGGTGAGCAGCCTCACAGGGTGATGGAGAGGCCCAGAGAGCGGCCCCGGGACCCCAGCGACACGGACGCCTGGTTGGGGTCAGGAAGCCATTTTCCCAGCTCCTCCCCTGCTCCGAGGCCAGGATGCAGGTGACCGCCTCGAGCAGACCTATCGCCACGGGGTGTTGAGACCCTGGGGTCTCATCTGGGTGCGCTGTGGCGGGTGTGGCCAAGGGAAGCTCTCATTGCTGCTCTTGTTCCTAAAACCTTCTCTCCTGCAAGAGAGTCTCCAAAGCCACACAGTTAATGCACTTCTGAAGTACCAGCGGGAGACCTCCTCCCAAAAGGCCCCGCCCGACTCTTCCCGCTGCCCTGGCACACCGGGCGTGCCCAAGCTGCCGTCATGGTGCATTCAGGCAGACTCGCATGCGATTTGTGTCAGCACATACCAAAGAAACTCTTTAATGGATAAGGAATGAAATAGGACACAGATCCATGCCATACAAATACTCTAAATATAAATACTTCTATCACATAAGGTGGGCGCTGTGCCGCCGTCATATGCAACCAGAGTGATTTCCCGTAATCGACATCCTCAGCTTGTTGATTTACACACTGAGTTAACTGAATGTAAGTTGAACCTGCAACTCAAAATCAGACAACGATATCGACTGAAAAACTGGTCAACAAGACAGCAGACAGCATCCACCATGTTCCCCCCGTGGGGCAGCATCTGCTGGGAGAAAGGACATCAGAAAGGAAAGAAAATCCTTCCAGTGTGCTTTCCTTCTTAACACTAAGATGAAATGGTTTCATTCAGCATTTTCTTCTTAAAGGAGGGGGTTTGTCTGTTCATTTGTGCTTTTTTTCCTCCTGTGCCTGGGCTGGGAGAGTGGGCTCCTGGCACCTTTATATGGAAAGGAGACACTGGCTGCTGCCCGGAGCCTGGGGCCTGCAGAGTGGCTTCCAGCCCAGGACTCAGAGATCAGTGTTCCCAGGGGCTATGGCACCTTGCCTGTTCAGGGTGTTTGGCAGGCCCTTGGCTCAGAGCCCCCATGAGCAGCTGTGGGCTCCAGGGCAGGAAGAGTAGAGCCGAAACTAGACACCAGCGAAGCTGAAGCAACACACTGGGATCTTGGGGTGAATGGGGAGACATTTGGGTACACCAGTGTTGGGGGTCCACAGAAACACCCCAAAAAAACAAAAATACCTCAAGAGGGGATGTCAACAACGGGAGGTGACATCATCTTCTTTCTAGATCATGACTCCTCTGCAGCCCGGTCCCCAAGCCTGCCTCCCAGCCCCAGAGGAGCCGTCCACCCCACCATCTACTCAAGTCTTCTGGGAGCAGAGTATGGAAGACGCCTGCTCCCCTTCCCAGAAGGGTCTTGTGAATGGCGCAGTTCTGTCTGGCCCCCATAGGGAAGTTTTCAGGGCAGCTGGTCAGGATGGGAGAGAAGCAAAGTGCTGTCAGAATGGACACCCCCTACAAACAGGGCCAGTGGTGACAGCATGGGTTGGGGGGGGGGGGAGTCAGAGACATCAAGCCCTGAATTGGCCCTCCCACTGCAGCCCTCCAGGAGCCCCTGCTAGGCTCAGCCCTCCTTTCCCCTGCAGGACACCTGGCCCATCCTGGCCCCCATCACCACTGTCAGCTCTTCCTTGCCCCCACCACCCCCTCCCCAGTGTAGGGTGTCACCCATGGAATCTAGAAGGGAGCTTGTCACTGGGCACAGCCACTCTTGGACTTTCCTGGCATCTGGGGGAGAACAACACCAAGTAGCTCAGAGGAGAATTTGTCAGTCTCTAGTTTAATGATCCATTCTGAAAAATGTCACAAGTGATGTAACAGGAAGTGTCAAGATACTGGAGCCCTGAGGGAGCTGGAGCTCGAGCCAGGGACTCGGAGCAGAGCCCTGGGAGCAGGCAGCGCGGACACCACTGCCATCAGGTAAAAACATGGAGAACCACGTCCGAGGGGACAGCTCCTGGCCACGGCAAAGGCCCCTACCTTCCCATCAGGGACAGCCCAGACAAGGAAGGGAAGTGCCCCAAACTGTCCCCCCACCTCCCCAAGGCAGGGGAAGGGAGACCAATGTCACCATGCAAAGGGCACGATCCGCTCGCCACAGGATAGAAGCCAGTCATCAAGAGGCAAGATGGTGGCAGAGCAAGGGCATTTATTAAGCAATTAGCTAGCAAATCAGAAGATGGGGGCACGAGCATCCTAAAGAACCATCTTAAGGGGGCACAGAATCCTGAAGCAGTTATACAGGGCAGTGGGTTCTAGGGGAGGGGGTAGGAATGTTGACCCCCTGGTGATAGAGACAGGGAGTTGTCACACCAGATCTTTCAGTTGTCCTTAATGAGGGCTGTCAGCATAGACTCTCTGTCCGGGGTCATCACACTCCTAAGGAACTCAAAAGAATGAAGTTATCAACTTATGGCAGCTGGGAGATCCATGCACAAGCAGAGGTCATAAAATCTACAGAGCAGGTGGGTCTCCTGGAGGGCGCATATCCAGCTGGGTTAGTTAGTCAGAGGTCATTCAAAGTTACAATACGGTTTCCCTTATGTCAACGTTGTTTTGAGCTGGTGTCACTAACATTGACCTAGCACTCACGATGCACTAGGCTTTCCCAGGCATTTGTCGCTAAATCCCCAACCCAACAGCTAAATCTTATTAATTGTCTGGTATGTTCCTGGCACTCAGGTGAGCTATGGTTTTCAGTCCTTAAAGTCACTGTGAAGAATTAGCGACTGTGTCACGTTTTCTGGTGAGCCCAGAGAAGCCAACCGCCTCGCCAAGGCAAGACCTGATGCTCAAACTCCGTGTCAGCAGACCCTGCGGCTCCTCTCGGCACAGCCGCCCTGCCGCCTGGACAGCGTGTCCCAGGGAAGTCTCTGGACTTTCAGTAGAAAATGCCACAAGCTGGATATGAGTCTTCTAAGGAGACGCAACATGGAAGTGGGGTGAGGTGGGTGGGGCCATGTGTAAAGACACTTATGATGAAAATTATAGAGGAAAGTTCAGGCAAGACTTGTTCGCCTCGGGTTTTAAAGGAAGGAATCCAGGCCTGAAAGAGTTAAGGACACCGCGGGGTGTCTTCTGGGTGATGAAAACTGTTTGAAGCTAGAGAGCTGGTGATCACAGACGTTGTGAACGCTCTGACCTGCTCTGCTGTGCGCTGTGTGAGTTCCACTTCCTCAAAAGGAAGCTGAGGGGGAAAAGTCAAGGCCCCGGGCACTGCCCCTGGCGATCAGCAGTAGTAACCGGCACAGAGAGGAGCAGCAGACACCCAGCTTGGGCCAAACAGCTGTGAGCGCCTGGCCCCGGCCCCCAGCCTCATGAGAGCTGCTTCTCCCTGGTCCCGAAGCTCCCGTTCCGGTGCCTGGAGAGGCCTAGGGACTTGGAAGGAAAGGAGAGAGATCAGAGAGAATTCACTCCCTGGTCAGAGCCTGAAGCTGGAGGACCAAGAAGAGAACTGCTCACCAGTCACCCCCCCCAGACCCTAAGAGCAGAGATGGGGGGAAGTTGCCAAGCATCCCCAAACCCTCCCAGGGCCTCAGTACTGCCCATGGGGGAGAACCACGCCGGAGGGCAGTCAGAGCAGAGTCAGAGTGTGGAGGGAACGGTCTGCTGGGAAGAGCATGCCTCCGGGGTCCTGATGCTGGACGGGGGCCACAGGCCACCTCTGACCGTGGGCCGGACCCCTCCTCTCCTCTGCAGCCTCAGCTCCACGTTTACTGCGCTCTCAGGCCACTGCTCCAGGGCAGGACATGCCTCTCTCCCCAGAGAGTGTAATTATCATTTAAAATAAAAACGGAGATTTAAAATAAAATGCCCATTATTCTGCCCAATCAACCTTTATGGGCAGTCAATTGTGCAGAAACACAACTCAGCACAGCTTCCCTCAGCCCTACAGGACTGGAGCTAAGGTCTGCTTGACCAGCCTTTTGTGAAATACTTAATACTCCGCGTCTGTGTAAGCAACAGCGAGCAGGAGCTCTGACCCCCACCCTGGGGCTCCCTCAGTCTCGGCCTGTGCATAGCTTCCTGGAAAAATACACACATCTCACACTCAGACACATGTACCTCTCACACACAGTTCTATGCAGAGACACACACACACATTGCACACACCCACAAATGCACAAGCATCTCACAGACACGGCTACACTCCCATCTCACACACACAGACACACGCACGCTCACACACACACTGCAAACGTTCCAAAGGCCACCTCCTGTCACTGCCACACTGTAACATTTCATGAAAAGCAAACAAATTGCATCTCCTTGATTACATTTCCTGATTTCTTAGAAAGCAAAATTACAGTAATTGGTTTACATTAAGCATCATGCTATTTGAGAAAGGAAAATTAAATAGAATACCGTGAGATTTGATTCGTAGGCAAACGCAGTTAAATGGAAGCAGTGGCAGACTCTTGGAAACACTTCTCAGCAACATCTTCGCAGACAAATTACAGTTTGAATAACCAGCTCCAGGAAAAGCTCATCCGCCCTGGCAGCAAGGATGTTGCTGGCAGGCTCCAGGTCCCAGGACCTTGGGACCCTCCCAGCCGCCCTGTGAGGCCTTGGTCTGCTGTGAGACCAGACTTTCTTGCACCTTATGGTGCACAACAGATGTGTGGGTTCTGGAGGTGTGCTCATCAAAGACTACACCCTCAGCCCCTCCTAGGCCACAGGTTCAGCTCAGCAGCCGACTGTTCTGGAAAGTGGGTGGTGTGTGCCTCTAAGTTTGACACGCACAGCCTTAAAAGTCACCCACCCATCTGCCACCAGCACAAGACTCCAGACTCAGGAGAGCCCTCAGACAATGACCACAGCCCAGGGGAGCACTGAGAAGACCCCTCCCTGCGTGGGAGGGTGGCTCCAGCTTGAGCCCACCCCTGGCTGACTCCCCAGCAGCCCTCCCGCAGCCGCTCATCCTGTGCACCCCGTGCTGCCCTCCGAGGGCATGGCCTCTGTTTGGTCACCTGTGTGTGTCAGGCCTCTTCTCTCCACTCTGCTCCAGCATCATGCACCAGTCGGGAGCCCAATGTGGCTTAAGGAGACAAAAGTCACACCAGACCTATCGCTGGCAGGAGTCCACACGGGATAGTGAGTGAGTGTTTAACGTGGACCCCTGGGGCTGTCCCAGGGCTCCATCAGCACCTGCCCTTGCGGGTCTCAAGACTGTATGCTCTGCAACACTGGGAGCAGGAGGACAGGGGTGGAGCACGAGGGGTAGACCATACTCCTCCTCTGCACGCCGGGGACGGATCGTCGCTCCCAGGCATCACCCCAAACACAGGCGAACCCACTCCCAGCAAGGGAGAGCTCCGTGACTGCTCACCTCGGCCTCTGCAAGTCACCAAGCTCTCTTCGTGGATATTTATTCTATTCTCCCCATCCTGGAGTGCTACACAGGGTGGACGGTGGCTTCTGTCCTGCAAAATGGCGATAACGACCCTATTCTGCCCCTTTCTAGCTAAGGGAGTTTGGGCAGATCTCTGAGCCTCTCTTAGAAGGCGTGGGGTTGAATTTGATTCCAAAGCCGCTGCTCCTTCTCCTGGAGCAGTCTCTGACCTTCTAAGTTCAAGCCACGTTGATAAACACTGTACCCAGATGGTGCAATGCTGCCTTCACGGGGAGAGACCTTAGAGCTGGCAGCCTCCCCACGCAGGAGAAATGAGGGAGAGGAAGCCATTCTTCAGAAGTTCGTCGTGTGTTTAAAAGGGGAGCTGGTATCCTCTGAAACACTTCAGCAATCACTTTGTGTGTGTGTGTGAGGAAGATTGGCCCTGAGCTAACATCTGTGCCAATCTTCCTCGATTTTGTGTGTGGGACACTGTGCGTGGGTCCACATGCAGGATCTGAACCCCCGAACCCATGAACCCCAGGCCACCAAAGCAGGGCACATGAACTTAACCATTACTCCACTGGGCGGCCCCCTCAGTAATCAGTTTTGGTGCTCAGATTGGAATTTCTTTGAGTGCAGGGTTAGCTGTAAGGTGAGACTGGGCTGGCCCAGCTTATACGAGTTACATCAGATCAAATTATCCACAAGTACTCCTGCCTGCTCACTCCAGTTGTGTCCTCTATCCATTCAGAACACGCCAGTGTTACTGTGCGACGGGCACGATCCACTGGCCGTGAGACAGAAGCCAGTGGTCAAAGGCAAGATGGTGGCAGAGAAAGGGCATTTATTAAGCAATAAGCTAGCAAATCAGAAGATGGGGGCACGAGTGTCCTCAAGAACCATCTTAAGGGGGCACAGAATCCTGAAGCAGTTATATAGGGCAGTGGATTCTAGGGGAGGGGGTAGGAATGTTGACCCCCTGGTGTTATGAGGAGTTGTCACACCAGATCTTTCAGTTGTCCTTGATGAGGGCTTTCAGCATAGACTCTCTCTCCAGGGTCATCACACTCCTAAGGAACTCAAAAGAACGAAGTTGTTGACTTATGGCAGCTGGGAGATCAGTGCACAAGCAGAGGTCATAAAATCTACAGAGTGGGTAGGTCTCCTGGAGGGCGCAAACCCAGCTGGGTTAGTTAGTCCAAGGTCATTCAAAGTTACAACATGGTTTCTTTTCTACAATATGGCTTCTCTTATGTCAACCTTGTGTTGAGCGACATCACCGGCACCTTCCTCTGGCCTTATGTGACTGCAGGCTGCTCCGGGGCCCTGGCCCTCTGCAGTCCACCACTGTGATGATGAACTCTTCTTAATTTGCTCAAGACTTTCTCAGTTTTAACAACAAAAGCCCCACATCCCAGGAAGCCCCTCCTCGCCAGGTAACTGAGAGCGCTTGCTGCTCCTTTCACCACATTGGTGGCTGCTGTTCTGCCAGGTCGAGGCTGGATTCCCACAGAGGAGACAGGGCTACCCCAGAGCAGAGGCAGAGCCGTCCCCAAGAGGGCCAGCTTAGTCTCCCTGTGTGTTCGGCTGTCCCTCCACTGGCAGCTCGCACCTGACCACAGGGTCCCATTCCTGCTGCAGCACCTGGCTGGTTGGCCTTTGTGCATGTCTTCTCTCCAGGGTGTCCCGGCCTCCATTCGGGTTGGGTACCAGCCAACACATGACTGGTTTGTGTAGAATGGGGACTATTGCAGTGTGTCTGGGGCATAATGTCTTACTGAGGGAGGGAGAGAGGAGGCCATGCAGTAGAATGACCCACTTTCTAGGAAAAGAACCAGGGCCATGGGGGAGAGATTCCCACCAGCTCCTGCCCGGCCCGTCCTCTCTCACTGGCCCGGTGACAGCAAGGGCACCCAGGGGCAGCAGGAAGGCAGGCGAGGGTGCTCAGCTTTCGCCTCGGTTCCAGCCTCGTGACATTGAGGCTAAACCCACCCCCCCTACCACCCCCCCAACTCCTCAACCCCCTCAGACTCATCCTCTCCCTTCCTCTCAGTGTCGCTCTATTGTCTTCTCACCAAAGTTCTAATTATCTCTTTGTGTCTCCTGTGAAATGAGAGCTTCGGAAAGCCCGCACCACTCTCCCGCTCTGACGGTGGGCTGACAGTGGGCCAGGAGCCTCCAGGATGGTGAAGCTTCTTTATTAAAAGTCCTTTGTTTAAGAGCGTGGGCCCGCCCTTCCATGTCAGGACGCTGCAGACACGCAGAGGAGGAGGGAGCAGGCTCTTGTCACAAAGCAAAAACGTCTTAAAACAGCTAGTCATTCTTTTTAAGGATCTTTGAAATGTTCACCGAACGAAAGGAATTCTCTGCTGCATTTCTTTCTTCAAGTTGTTTTAACCCAATAAAAGTGAGTTTCTGCTTAAACTTTGGGATAGAGTCCTGGAAGTGGGAAGGAGGGGTGAGGACGAGGAAGCAGAGCAATCCCATCATCCCTCACTCAACAGCATCCATCAGAACCTGGAACAGGGGTCGGGGCTGAGGTTACCCAGAGTCCAGGGGAGGACTTGGAGAAAGCCAGTAGGTCCCAAGTTGAAACACCGGTCCCAAAGGGGTAATGCCCCTCTGGTCATGACAGAAACAAATGCCCAAAACAAAAACAAACACAACAATCTAGAGGAAAACTCCCAGAATTCAGGGTTCATAAGTTTCCCATGGAATATACAATTTCTGCTGTAGACAAATTTATATTTTAAAAAATACGAAGCATCATGTTAGCAATATAAATTTGGACTCCAAATTCCTGGGAAGAACAGGCTTGGAATTTCCATTTTCCAATCCCCGTGCCCGCTGTATCTGGGCGTCAGTCAGCGTGCGCTCCCCTCCCTGGGGAGGGCTGGGTTTCCCTTCTCCCTCACTGACTAGGCGCCCCCCCCCAATAGTCCTGCTCTGTACAAGGGTCAGAGCCCCAACACCCACCCAGATGGGCCTAAGGCCTCACACCCATCCCTGAATGAACTTTACAAACCAAGACCCCAGAGTCCAGCCCCTTCTTGTAGACACACAACTCTACCAAGGCACCCACAGCCCCTGTGCCGCCTGTCCCATGTTAATTTCTTGTGGGGGCGTGGGGGGGGGGAAGCATTCCTTTTTTTTTTCTTGTGAACACCACTGTGTATTTCTCCAGGTGTTACATTTCATCTGGCATTTCTTCATGTTTTTAGGAGCAGGAGTTCCATGTCATCTCAGACCACTGGTTTCCTGGAAATGGGCATTTGTTCGTAGAATTCCAAATGTTTTCACACGGCTGATGCGTTTTTCCAATTATAAAAATAGTGCACTGTCCTAACGTTTGGAGAATGCAAAACTCTAAAGTGGAGAACTGAGGAGTAATTGGAAAGAAAGCTTTAGAAGCTGGAAGCACGGCTGTCACTGGCAACAATGTTTCATTCATAATGATGCCAACTGAGGAACTGACTACAGGGGGTCAGCAGCAGCAAAGAAAGAGTGTTACACAATGTAACCTGGCCTCTGCCAGACAGAACATGGGGAAGAGCCTCTAGGGCCCCAGGCTGCGTGGAGAGCAGAGACGCTGCTGATTCCATCTGCCAAGGGCACGGGAAAGACAAACAATAGAATTCTGAACCAGACCCCATCCTGGTCATTAATCGTCCAACGGCTTCAAATCCAGACAAAGCAGAAAAAAAGATTTCACATGTGAAAAAATATCTCTGCAAGCTTTAGCCAAATGATCACTTCAAAACACGCCTTCCTGTCTCTCTGGGAAAGGGCTGTGTAAATGTCAGGGTGAGATTTCTTACCCGGATGATGTCTCCGGTCCTTGAAGACTGCTCCTCCCAGGTGAGGGGACCAAGGGCTTTGACACACTGCGGTTCTGAGTTGCAAAATTATTAGCAGGATGGTTAGCTTCCATTGAAATAAGAGTTTTTATTTTAATTTATATTGTAATGAAAGCTCGTAGCAGTACTGTACCATAAACACAAACAGCACAATCTTATAAAAATTTAATCTTTATCTATTTTGGGGAGAAATAGTCCTGTCTGCCTAATTGAAGCATCTGTCATTCTGACGTTAAATAGTGCATCCAGGTCCTTTTATTATATTGTGGTGCATTCCTCACACTGTGAAACTGAAATAACGGGCTCACTGGAGATAAGGGCAGATAATAGGTGTTTTATAATGAACGGGAAGGAGGATTCATCTCCATCAGGGCTGAGAATTGCTTTCTCTTTGTCCTGGAGTTTGCTGCCCTAAAGGGAGCTTCAACTCGTCACATCTCCCAACGCTCCAATAAGAGAGGGATCAAATGAGAAACATTTAGACAGGCATTGGAACTGCGGTTGCCGACAGTCAGTCATCTGCGCGTCCTGGGAACCGCTTTATGAGCAGCTCAGAGGGGAGGGACCTGGCCTAGCCGCCCACAGCGTTTCAGTGCTGATAATTGAATCCCATTTCTATTTTTTAATAGTCAAATATCTCACCCCAGAGCATCTCAGTCTTGTTTACCAATCTATGAACATGTTTCAAAATATTTGACCCAACTCACTCTCTATTCTGGAATTGGTCACCTGAATAAGCAGTTTCCGTAAAATCATAGACTTTCAGTGGTTGAAATGACTTGAAGTCACTTACTTGAAGCATCTCACTGGTGCTTGAGTCCCTCTGGGACTCAAAGCCATCCGCCTTCCATAACTTAAACATTTCCAGGGTTAAGAGCTTGATTGCAATTTCTTGACTTTGAACACTGTCTCCTCTGTGTGATGCTGGGCAGGTTACACAGCCTCTCTGTGCTTTATCTTCCTTGTCTGTAAAAATGAGGATTAATAGTAGAACCTAATAATAGTACTAATATTTCTTTTATTATTTCCCAGGCCACCCAATCCTTCTTTAATTAGTGATAGTCGTAACAGATTAAACCTCTCTGTGCCTACTACCAAGCCAGGTGATGCATCATGGAAATCATGCCAGTGGTGGTGAGGATGGTCATGATAATGATGGTGGTGGTGATGGTGGTGATGGTGATGGTGGTGATGATGATGATAGTGATGGCATGGATGGTGATGGTGATGATAGTGATAGTGGTGATGTAGGTGATTGTGGTGATGGTGATGATGATGGCGGTGATGGTGGTGATGATGGTGGTGGTGATGACGATGGCGGTGATGATGGTGATGATGGTGGTGGTGGTGATGATGATGGTGATGGTGGTGATGACAGCAAACTGACATTCACAGGGCATGTGCTGCAAGTGCTCACACTGTTTTAAATCCTTTCATGTATTCATTCATTTTATCCCCCAATGATCCTGCGAGGTGGGACAATTATTACAAATGAGGAAGCCAGGGCTTACATTTGTTAATAACTAGCCCAAGACCACCCGCCTGGCTGGTGCCTGGTGGGATTCAGACTTATGCAGCCGCTCCGTTGATCAGCCCTGCACACATTCTTCTTGCAATGATCAGACCAGTTGGCCTCTTCTTCCCCGAAGGCCCCAGGGCAGCAGCCTGAGTACTGAGTGAAGGCCTCTTGTTGGCATCCTAAGGAGAGGAGACCAGATCCATGGACAGCCCGGCTGCCGACGCTCTCACTCAGCACAGTGGGTTACTCAAACGGGGCAACAAAGCCAAAAGCCACGAATTTCCCAACCTGTACTCAGTGGAAAAAGATTTATTTTGAGAAGGAAATGTTCACGTAAAAAATGAGTTATACTGTTGATACCAAATCCTGAATGAAGGATGCCTCATCTGTGTGCCCACAGACATTTGAGAAAAGAAGCTGGCTCGCCCAGCCATTTATTTGTGGAGCGCTAAATGCCGTGTGGCTGACGGGCCCTCTGTGCAAACATTCTTTATATTGTTCCCAACATTTCCGTTCAACCTCGTTCCCCGACCTGTGAGTCAGCGGATAGATGTTGTCAGCCCAAAGTATTTAGTTTAAGTCTTTAAATTATAGTTTTAAATGTTTAAATTATACCAACATTTCTCTCAATTCTACTCCCTGTTATGTAATCGCTTCCTTTATATTCTCTAAAAGAACTCCAATGTAAATTTCCCTGAACCGTGAACTGTGAAAACAGCATCAATGCATCTTGGGTCTAATGGAGAGCGAAAGATGGATTGGGCTTGTTTTTCCAGTAACCTGTGGGTAGCAGGAGTTTCATAAGATAAGTCACTTGACTTAGTCCTTCAGAATAATCGCATTAAGCGTGTGACCTTAAGACTCTTCAGCTGGAGGTGAAGACTCTTTGAAACAGAGTAACAATGACAGCTTCCACCCGGTTCCACAGCCAATAGAAGCTGGGCTCAGATGGCACACCAGGAGCTCTCAACACCCAGAAGGCAGAATTCCACTCGAGAACTAGGCCTGCACTGTGACTTTAGAAGGCCAGGGACCAATGAGAGAAGCGTTCCCACCCTTGTCCCTGAAAATATCAGACACATGGGCTCGCACACATGCATGCACATGTGCACGTGCACTCTCACCCATACCAATCACGAGCACACGTACGTGATCACCCTCCTGGGCATGTGTACACATGCACGTGTGTGTACGTGTGCATGCACACACATATGCACACATGCACGCACACACACATGGTTATCTTGTTGGCCTTTGTCCGCACCATCCTTCAGCTACAGGAGGCTGTGTTCCCTTTCCTGACTCTCATTTAAAGGGCCCTGTCAGCAGCTCTATTCTCCCTGGGGGCCAATGGCATGAAATTCTCGGGAGCCAGACTGAGTGGGACAAAAGGTCTGGGAGGGGGCATATTTTTCATGAAGAGCCATCCATGCCGACTTCTGCTTGAAGCATTTACACATCTCAAAATGGGGTGAGAGGGGCTGGCCCGGTGGCGTAATGGTTAATTTCATGTGCTCCACTATGGCAGCCCGGGGTTCACAGGTTTGGATCCCAGGCATGGACCTAGCACTGCTTGTCAAGCCGTGCTGTGGCATCAACCCACATAAAATAGGGGAAGATTGGCACAGATGTTAGCTCAGCAACAATCTTCCTCAAGCAAAAAGAGAAAGACTGGCAACAGATGTTAGCTCAGGGCCAATCTTCCTCACAAGAAAAAAAGGGGGAGGTGAGAAAATCAGGTCAGTCCTGGGGTCACCAAGTTCCATCTCTCCCAGCAGTCAAGGAGGAAGACGGAGAGATTCTGGGGCGGAGCTGCAGGGCTGCCTGCCGGGAAGGCGGAAGGTGCTCAGGGCGCTCCTGGAGGCCCCGGGGCCGATGGACGCTTCCTCAGTCTGCTCTCCCTGAGGGGGGGGCCTCTCACAAGGCAGCTGCGTGCCACAGTCCCTGTTGCCCACCTTACCCTGGGCCAGATTGGACCACAGACGGAGGGAAGATTTAGAGGAATACTATGAGGCTCCTGAGCTTCCTCAGGAATTTCTGGTCCCGGCCGTAGAGTTTCCGCGGCTGCCGTAACCAATCACTATACCCTAGCGGCTGAAACCACACAGACTTATTATCTTATGGTGCTGGAGGTCTGAAATGAGTCTCATGGGGATAAAACCAAGATGTCAGCCTTCCTTCCTGGAGACTCCAGAGAACCTGGTCCCTCGCCTTTTCTAGATTCCAGAGGCCACCCCGTTCCTTGGCTTGTGGCGCTTCCTCCATCTGCAAAGTGCGTCCCTCTGCTTCCATCGCCACATCTGACTTTGGCCCTCCTGCCTCCCTCTTATGAGGACCCTCGTGATGACATTGGGCCCATTGGATAGTCCAGGACAATCTCCGCATCTCAAGATCATTAATCCAATCACGTCTGCAAAGTCCCTCTTGCCACAGAAATAACATATTTACAGGTTTCAGGGGTCAGGATGTGGACACCTTTAGGGATCCGTTCTTCCACCCACCACCCTGGCCTTAAGAGTGTCTCCACAGAGGTCCTGCTGGAGCTCAGAGGAGAGCGGGCCAGCTGCTGGGTGAAGGGCAAGGCCCAGCCACGCTGATGGAGAGCAGGCTGGGGCAGAGGATGGGACCCTGGAGCCAAGCGGGACACAGACACTCTGCTCAGGACCCCTCCCCAGGCCAATCCTTCCTCCCAGCTCAAATCCCAGAGAGCTCACTCACAACCAGACAGTCACAGCTGTTTCCCTCATCCTGAACTGAATCTGTAAAGAGGCAGCTGGGGGTCTTGGGGACCTCCAGGTGGCAGTAGGTAAGAGGAAGTGCTCCCTGGGCAGGGTGGAGTGGGACCAAGGCCAGCTCAGAAGGCACAGTCCTCGGACAGCCCAGGAGCTGGGCCACCCATGACTCAAAGGCCCCAGGGGCCACCCAGCCCAAGCCTATGTCTCACCAGGGTGGCTGAAGGCCACGGGGAGAGGACGGCTTGCCCCTGCCCCTTGCCCATCCTGCCTCAGGACCCTGAGGCGTGCAAGGCTGAGCAGGAGGAGCAGTAGGAAGAGCTGCCACCCGAGCCTCATGAGCTCATCGCACAGCCAGGGGGCCGGCGGGGCCGCAGGGTGAAGCGTTGTTCGGGTCTCGCTGTCTCGAGTGGGAAGAGGGGATCCTCTCCTGCTCCTTTGCTGAACACGCAGGGGTACAGCATCCCTTGCAGCCCAGCCACAGCTAAGGTTCCTCTTGCTAAGTGTCATCTGATTATTCCAACCACAATTTGGTTCACTATCTCTCCCACGTCACTGCCTAGAGTCAGCCCCAGTGGGAACCCCTGAGTTCAGAAAATTCCAAGAGCTCGGTGATTGGAGAGAAGGCTCAGCATGGAGACAAGGGGGTCTCGGGCTCCTCGGCCTCACGGTCCTCGAGGAGAAGCCCCAGGACCAGCAGAAGGGTCAGAGGGGTCTGAGAGCCTGGGAGCGCTCCATCTTCGAGTCCAGCTTCCAGTAGGAAGGTGGGAGAGTGGCTCTGAGATCAGAACCAGAAACACGGCCCTGGCTCCAGGCAGCAGGAGAAGGGACCCAGGTGGCAGGGGAAGGGATGAGCTGGTGGAGGCTGTGTTTCGGTCAGCTGGGGCTGCAACAAAGCACCGCGGACTGGGCAGCTTGAATGACAAGCGGTTGTTTCTCACAGTCCAGAGGCTGGAGATCCAGTGTCCGGTGAAGCCCTATTTCTTGGCTTGCAGACAGCTATCTTCTCACTGTGTCCTCACAGGTGGGGAGCAGAGAGCAGAAGCAAGCTCTCTCATCTCCTCTTACAAGGGCATGAACCCCATTCCTGAGGCTTCCCCGTCCTGACCTGATTGCCTCCCAAAGGCCCCACCTCCTAACACCATCACATTGGGGGTTAGGACCTCAACACGAATTTGGGGGGATGCAAACTTTCAGGCCATAAATAGCATCACTACATGGGGATGACGGAGCTGGCCCAGGGCCAGCCTCAGGGAGGGAGTCAGGCCACGAGGCCAGGCTGGACCAGGAGATCCTAGTCAAGAGTTCTGGGACCAGGTTCCAAGAAATAGTGGTGGGAAGAGAGCAGCTGGGGCATTGGAGCTCAGCTCTTGGAGGGCAGGAGAGCCAGTGGGAGACACAGGAGGGTAGGTCATGGGAGGGTCACAGGCCTTGGGCTGGCCAAGAAGACCACCCGAGGGGAACCGGAGTCAGCAGTAACACGGCGAGAGGTCAGAGGGCAGGCCCAGACTCAGGCCGGGCAAGTGTGAGGATCGGTTTCTGGAGAGAAGCTTAGGCAGAGCAGGTGCAGTGGGTGGGAGGGGCCGGGGAGGAAGTGCAGGCAGCCGGTCAGGATGTCAGGAGGAGGAGGGAAGACAGAGGGTGGACGGAGAGGGGAGAGCACAAAGAGGTGAGCCAGCTGCCCAAGCGGGGGTGGGGCCAAGGTGAGGGAGGGCATCTCGGGGCTGGAGCGCATCAGGCCTTTTCCACTCCTACGAGGCAGAAAGCTCTCTGCTCGCTGTTCTCTCCTCGGGCGCCAGTCAGAGCCCAAATCCAACGTCCCCCTTGGGGGTCTTCACACCAACCCTGGAATACAGCCTGCTTTGGCGCACACACGCCTCTCACTCAGAGGCAGGGCAGGGGCTTGGTCATCAATGGCACTACTTACAACAACAACAACAACAACAACAACAATAATGACAATTAGAGGTTTCCTGGAGATTCAATTCCTGGGCTACAAAAACCAGACAGCGAAGTTCAAGTTAAAGAGGGTCAGGCGGAAGGCGCAGAACTGAAGACACAGTGGGCTCCAAACTGGGCGGATGGAGCAGAAAGTAGCTATACAACCAAAACGTGTCGGATGGCAAGGAGTAAGCATCGCATCCCCCCTGACACCCACCCTGACCGGAGGATGCGACAAAGTCTAACAACCGGAACTTCTCAGGTTGGAATCAGTGACAATCTCCCACCCACCCTGGTGTTTGTGAGGAGAATTGGCTGCAAATAAATGTTCGTGGACCCAAATCCAAGGCCCACACAGGAGGCGTGAGCTGCGGGGGGCTCTCCGTCTTTAGGAAGGAGATGCAAGAGGGCAGGAGGCATCCTTGATCCTTTGGAAAATGAAGGAGCCCATTGATTTCCTCTCCCTTCCCTCCCACACACATCTGTGGAATGACCCCGTATGGGTCACGCTGCTTGATGTCCAGTCGATGCTGAGACTGGAGCTTTTCAGTGAGCGTCTGCTGATGTTTTCCAGAATGAGCCCGCCTTGCCATCCACAGCAGCAGTTCAGTTGGTCAAGAAATGATGTGACCCCTTCCGTGTCCTCACTCTGCTTCTGCAACAGAATTCAAGAATGGAGCTGACTGGTGGGGACAAACAAGACACTGTGCACCGGGGCTACCTGGCCACAGTGTCCCCTCTTGGTGGAGGAGGTGGAGGAGGCAGGGGACAGTGGCCAGATTTCAACAGGTTCTGAGCCCCCGTGCTATGCCCGTCCCTCTTCTTTGCCCTGGGGACACCAAATCTGGGAAAGATCGTCTGCTGTTCTCGTGACTGTTTGTGCTTGCTAGAAAGGAGCACTTTAGACTAGGAAGGGAGCACTCGCCAGCGGTTTTTAGAGCTGCAATTCTTCCTGGGGACTGATTTCATACAACAGCAGGTTCTGTGATTCCAGCGCTCATAGATCTGGGATGCTCAGGGTGCCCCATCTCCCTTCTCTTTATTCTTTTACATAAAGTTGATTTATCTCATGGGTGACTTAAATTTGGACCCTCGTAAGACTGTGTGTATAAATAAATTTAAATATCAGGAAAAATGCAGTCAGAACACGGGCTTTGATATTTAGTTTAAAAAGGAGGGTCCCCATGTTACATTAAAAGACGCTACTTCCCAAAGGAAGGGTCTGTTAAATAAATGTTGTTTAGATCATTTCCTGATCGCCGGTCATAACTGGAGACCCACTGGTGGCGCAGAACATTGGGCTCAGGAGTCACCTGCCTGGGGAGCGAGCTTCTTGGTAAACTCAGATGGGTCTCGCGCGGGAGCATCTGGTGCCAGCGACGGATGATGAAAGGGCTTCAGCTTAAGGACGACAAGGCGAAGAGTAAATGTTCCAAAACGGGAGCACAGTAGGCTTCTCCATCTCATGCTCATGCAAAGCCTGATGGATGTTTCCCTTCCGAATCCACAAAAAACTTTATTTAGAGATTTGGAAGGGAGTTGGGGAGGGGGTGCGAACAAATATTCTCCTGGCTGTTCTCCCTTACGTTGAGATCTGTAAATAATATTCTGCAATAACAAAAGTTATGAACCAACAGTTCATATGGAGAGGAGAAAATATTGGCCAATAAAAATGCCTGGTGCCCAGGATATAAACCATCATTCCTCCTGAGACTGACAAATGGAAACACTTACCTCGTCCACCGAGGGGGGCAGCGACCGGGGACACAGTGGGAGGGGTGCAGAACCAAGGAAACCAGCTCAGCCCTCAACCCGGGACTTCAATGCCTTCGTCAGCTGAGCCCACCACGGACACACGAGAGGGCCACTTAATCGCTCATAAAAGTGATTTGCTGGATGTTTAGTGTTCTAATAAACTACGGAGGAGCAGGGGACAGGAGGATGAAGTTCCACACAGTGTTGGCTTTCTACCTTTCAAATTAATGAAAAGAAGCCCATGGAAAGGCGAGAGAGCCCGAGCAGGAGTGGGGAGAGAGGACAAACTGAGAAAGAGCACTTTTTGTGAGAGTATTTTCCTGCTGGGAGGAGGCAGGAAGGCACAGCTTGGCTGGCTCCCGGGGTGCTCCAGCACTGGCCAGGATGGCCCCAGCTGGTGTTTCCATTTGTTCCAAAGCCTCCCCTGCTTTCACGCCCTTCTTTCAGGCTGTGTGTCCCTGAAGAAGTCCATGCAGTTGTCTGTCTGGCACCTTCCCCGTTTAGGGACGAGGAGGCCAATTACTCACAAGTGCGGCAAGGGGGTCAGAAGGAAGGGGCTGCAGACCCTGTGCCCTTTCTCCTCCACCTTCCCTTGACACATCTAGGAACACAGCCGTGCACCACATAACTACATTTCCATCAACGATGGGCCAGAGATGCGATGGCAGTCCCCTAAGATTACAACGGAGCTAAAAAAGTTTCTGTTGCCTAGTGGCGTTGTAGCCACTGTAACATCGTAGCACACGCATTATCCACGTGTTTGTGGAGATGCCGGTGTAAACAGACCTGCTGTGCTGAGAATCGTATAAAAGCATCGCACACGCAGTTGTGTGCAGTACATAATAGTTGATAATGATAGTAAGCTACTATGTTACTGCTTTACGTGTTTACTATACTATACTTTTTAATCATTATTTTAGAGAGTACTCTTTCAACTTATAAAAAGTTACGGTAGAACAGTGTGCCGTGTTACCCTGGCAACAGCCTCGTGCATCTCCCATCCACCGTGTCTCTTGACTGCATCATTTTCTCCTCTACTTGATTTGACCTCGTGTTGTTTTGTTCATCATGGCCCCTAAGCACACAAAACCACTGCTCCTGTTCCCAGTAAGAGGCCACATCGAGGGACTGACCTAGAAACAGAATTAAAGTGATTAGGAACCGCGAAGGTGGAGAATCAGTGATGGTTACTGCTCTCCGGTCAGATGCGTCCTGTTTCACTGTAGCTGCGATCTGGAAGAACAAGAGCAAAGTGACGGGAGCTGTCAAAGGATCTGCTTCATGAAGGCAAAGAGACTAACAGAAATTCGAGAAGGGCCTGTATCAGACATGGAGGAACTTCTAACGACCTGGACTGAAGACCAGACACAGAAGCACACCCTTCTCGGCACCATGACAACCACGGCCAAAGCAAAAAGTTTGTTTGCAATGTTGAAGGAAAAAGCTGGACCTGACTACGGTGTTGAATTTACTGCTGGCTCCGGGAGGCTTAAACGGTTCAAGAACCATTATTCATCACATAACAGAGTGGCAAGTCTGCAAGTGCTGACGTGAAGGCAGCTGGAGAAGTTTTGGAAACCCTAGACGAGCTGATTGTGGAGGAAAACTACTTGCCAGAACAAATAAGCAACGTGGATGAAACGTGGAAGCCTATTCTGGAAACGGACGCCTGAAAGGACTTCTGTCCATCAGGAGGCCAAGTCACTGCCAGGTTTCAAGGCTTTCGAGGACAGGATGGCAGTCTTGCTCGGGCAGTGTTGCAGGCTACAAATGGAAACCCTTTGTGATCTGGCACAGTGAGAACCCAGGGCCTTCAAGCATATCAGTCAGCACACACTGCTAGTGCATGACAGGAGCAATGAGAAGTCATGGGTGGCCCAGCTCCTCTTCCAAGATGCCCTCCTGAATGGCTATGCTGGTGAAATGAACAAGCGCAGTTGGGAGAATAATACATCTTTCAAGATTTTGCTAGTTGTTTATAATGCTCTTGGACATCCTCCTTTTGTTGGTGATCAAACCTAATATCAAAGTGGTGTTTCTCCCTCCAAATGCCACCTCTTTGATCCCATCAGTGCTTCAAGGAGTTAAGCAGCTGTTAGGGCCTGCTACCTGGGGAGGACCTGTGCTCAGGCTGTTGCTGCAACTGCGGAAGACACTCAGGAGACACTAATACAGGTCTGGAAGGATTAATTACATCATCTACGGCTACATCGAGACGCTTGTTGGACTTGGGGTGAGGTCCCCAGGGAGGGTATGAACGGCATCTGGAAGAAGGTACTCAAGAGGTTCGTCTGTGACTTCCAAGGATTTGCCAAGGATGAAGAGGGTGCAGAAGTCAGCAAGCCTGTGGCCAAGACAGCAAGCAGCTTTCACCTGGGTGTGGGTGAGGACGACACTGAGGGGCCCCTACAGGTGATTCCTGAGGAACGGACTCATGAGGAGTTGTTGGAGCTGGAACAGGAACGCATCGCTGAAGGAGGCACGAGAAAAGGAAACTGCAGGAGAAGACAAAGAAGAACTCCCAAGAAAATTCCCAGGGAAGGTTTAGCAGAAGCTTTTGCAGATCTCAACAAGCTCCTTGAAAAGTCTGAAAACATGGACCCCAACACGGAAAGGTTTTCATCAGTAGAGAGGAATTTTCCTGGTACTTCATCTGCTTAGAAGAAAATCTATGATAAAAAAAGAAATAAACGAAGCAAACCGTATTTCTGAAAAGAGTGACCCCCTCTCAAGAAGAGCCTCAGGGAGCTGCTTCAGGAGGTGTTCCACAAGAAGGCATCGCTACCGTGGGAGATGACAGCTCCATGCGTGTTTCTGTCCCCGAAGACCTTCCAGTGGGTCAGGATGTGGAGGTGGAAGACAGTGGTACTGATGATCCTGACCCTGTGTAGGCCTAGGCTGATGTGTGTGTTTGTGTCTTAGGTTTTAATAAAAAAGTTTAAAAAGTAAATATACATATATTTAAAAATAGATTGCTTATGGAATAAGGATATAAAGAAAGAAAATATTTTTGTATAGCGGTACAATGTGTTTGTGTTTTAAACTATTACAAAAAAATCAAAAAGTTATAAAAAATTAGCATTTATAAAGTAAAAAAGTTACAGTCAGCTAAGGTTAATTTGTTACTGAAGAAAGATATTTTGTATCCATTCAGTGTAGCCTAAGTGCGCAGTGTTAGGAAGTTTACAGCCCGTCCAGCGATGTTCCAGGCCTTTGTCTTCACTCCCACTCGCTCACTGACTCACCGGAGCGACTTCCAGTCCTGCAAGCTCCATTCATGGTAAGTGCCCTATACAGGTGGACCATTTTTTACCTTTCCCACCGCACTTTTACACACACATTTACCATCGTGTTGCAATTGCCCACAGGATTCAGCACAGAAACGTGCTGTCCAGGGTTGCAGCTGAGGAGCGATAGGCTAGACCACACGGCCCAGGTGTGCAGCAGGCTCTCCCGTGTAGGTTTGTGTACGTACCCTCTAGGATGACCGCACAGTGACGAAATTGCCTAACATTGCGCTCCTCAGAACGTGCCCCTGTCGTTAAGCGGCCATGACTGTGGTAAGGCCTGATCCCGAGGCTGGTGGAGGAACCTGCAGACAAGAGCCCCGTCTGCCTGCACACGGCTTCTCCAGTGCATTGTAAACCCTGGTGCCCAGTGAGTGCTCGGTAAACAATGTGTCCAGGGGAATGGACCCCCATGTAGCAGCCAGTTCCCCTTTGGGGAAATCACACTCAGAATTTTAAATGAACTGCAGAATCCTGGGGCAGGAAGGGACGGTCAGCCTCCAAGCAGAGTTGCATCTAATCCACCCGCCCCCCACCCCAGCCCAGCAGGTGCCCCAGACGTGCGGGACCTCCTAGCGCCCCACTCTCTGCAGCCTTTGCCGAAGGTCAACCAGCCTGAACTTGTCTCGCTCGGTAAACAGGGGCCGCCTGGCCGCCCTCGGAGCAGATTACCTCTCCTGGTCCCTTCTCGGGGCTGCATGGCCCCTGCTGAGCAGCCACCGGGCAGAAATGTCAGCTCCTAAATCAAAGACATACATCACCGGCCGCCCAAATTAACACATTTTATGGAGCTGTAAATGATTTTATGATAAATAGGAGCTGTGGGTTATGAATCAGGTTCTGCAATCGCCGTCCTCCCCCTCGGCCCAGCTCCCCGCTGCTTCCAATTGAGAAGCAATACAGGGGGCGTGGAATGACATTTAGCTACATTAAATTGCAAGCATGTCTTTTTTCTCGCTGTTTTCCCCACATAAAATGAGGATTAATGCCCCTTCAGCAAGCCGGAGGCCTTGTTCAGCCACAGCGAAGGACTCGGGGGCCCCAGGGTCCCTGTCAATTTGTGAGGCTCCGGTTCATCGCGGGGAACCCTGAAGGCCACATCTGGACAGAGCTGGGCAAGACAGGCTGCTTGTGAGCCAAGCCTCTGACAGCAAAAGAGGGCACCGGTGCCTCAAAATGTGGACACGCTCCTGAGTCGGCTCAGAGAACTGGGGGAATCCAGATGCCCGTCTGTTAGTTGAATAATAATATAAATAATAAAAATAAATGGTGAGTGGAGGAGTTGTCAAACGTGGAGGAAGTGGGGACAGTCATGCTGCCTAAATAGAAAGGAGAGAGCACATTTCTGCAGTCTTTCAGTTTCCCCATTCAATAAAAGCAGAGTTCCCACTCCGTCCAGGGACTGGAACAGGATAAGTCTTCTGAGAAAACGTCTTCTTGGCTGTCAAATCCTGAAAGAATGCTCTGTGCTTTGGCTGGAACTAGAATCTTTCCTGAGAAGTTTCCACATCCTGATTAAGCCCTGGACAAAGGAGAGCAGAGGCCCCTCTTTCCCAGGGAACAAGGTCAGCCATGACCCGGTGGGTGGGGAAAGCTGACAGGCAAGGCCCCGGATGAGGCGGTGGGCACCAAATGCCTCAGGAGGCTGTCCCCAGGTGTGGCGCATACCCTCTGTGTATGGAAATGGAGCCCCTCACTCAGCCATCAACTCTCAGCCTCACTGACATTTGACACTTGTGTGGCAAGATGCATGCTCGAAAGCTTGAGGTTCCTTCTCCATCGCCAGCAGACATCTACTGTGCAGTTAGTGTGTTCTCGTCTCTGCAAGTAGCAGGGAGTAGGTGAGAGCAAGGAGTCACTGCAGATCTGAGCCCTGAGGGGTCCCTGGGGAGTCGAGATTGTGCGCATGTGCGTGTTTTCCCTGGCAACTATTAGCTGAGCATTAGACATTTGAGATATAAATAAACACCCATATTCTAGACAGCACCTCCCCTCTCCTTCTGCCTTACTCCAGCTCTGCAGGGAAACCCAAACGCAAGGCAGCAAAAGAGGTCAAGGTGTGGACAGAAGCCACAGACTGTTTCTGCAGTCCCCTACCACAAATTCAGTGGGTATCTGCAGGCCACTGGATCAGAAGGTGCCAGAAGCTACGAGCCCATGGGTGGATCTGGCCAAGTTTCCATCCATGACATCTGCAGCCAAGAAGGTGGTAGGAAGGGCCATTGCTCCAGACCAGCCTTTCCCTAGCACGACGTGCCTCTCTCACTCCCAGACCACCTGGGCCCCCATCAAAGGTGACAAGTCCCCAGACCTAACCCAGCCCTCTGGAATCAGGACCTCTAGACGTGAGGTTCAAGGTTCCCAGATGAATCTTCTGTGTGCTCAGTTTCAAGAACGCTGTCTCTCACTACTGTGGCTTCCTTCAAGAGTCCACAGCTGTACAAGACGCAAATGTCCTGATACCGTGGAGAACACCACACCTTCTGGGCATCTCCTCTCCTCGCTCTCTCTGGGCATCCCAGAAATCCACATTCTGGGAAGAGAAGATGGAGGGCAGCATTGGCCCTCTGCCCCACTCCAGCTCTTAGAAAGGGTGGCTCCCCAGCTCTCTGGCATCCGTCACCATGTAATGACTCATTTACGGCTGTCACCCCACTGGACCGAGAGCTCTGCGCAGGCAGGGACTGAGGCTGGCTAGTCCTCCACCTGATTGCCAGTGCCTGGGAACGTGCCGAGCACCACGGAGGGAAAGGATGAGAGTTGAGTAGATGAATGGAGGAAGCCTAACAATCTAATTCTCACTGAACTTACCGTGCTCTACCACCGGTCTCCTTTTATGGTCATAACGGTGTGTCCTGACATCCCCAATGGGCTTTACAGGTTGTAAAGTGCCCGGGTGGACTCATCCCCCGTGAGCCTGCAACAGCTCAGGGCTCAGACAGTCAGTGAGGAGCTCCAGGAGAGTGAGACTCAGAGTGCCCTGCCCCAGAGCCCGCAGAGCTGGCAAGTCACTGACGGCATTGTGGGCAGACTGCGCACACCCCTGAGCGCTAGGAAGACACACACAGTGAGCCTGGAATGGGGCCTGTGCTCAGCAGAACAAGAGTGTCACCTTGAGCCTCCACAGGAACAGTCTTCAGAAAACCCACAGGAGGTGCCTCTCTCTCCAGGTGCCATGCTCAGTCCCCCACTCCAACCATCAGGGCCCCCAAGAGCCCCCTCCTGAGCTGGACAACAAAAAAACCCACTGCAGCATCAGGGGCAGGAGGAGAAGTCACAGAGGAACAGCTCTGACGGTCCTAAAGCTAAGGAAGCCCAACCCACCGGTGACCCCCAACAGCCAAGCTGACCGCCTGCCATACCTCCTGCGATATAAATGCCTTGTGGAGGGGAGGCAGAGAAAGGGCAAAATCCTGACTCCAAGCAGCCTGTGGGCCAAAAGCAGAAGTGACATGTGTCACTGGAAGGGGTGTCTAATTTGCAGTGTGAAACCCTCCAGCAAGAGCCACCGAGGCCACTTGTCCCAGGTGGTGAAGCCACAAGCTGGAAGAGGTTCTCCAGCCTGACAGTGAGTGACCTGAGTGACCATGGGGAGCAGAGCCCCCTGCCAACCTGGCCAGTGCATGTGCTGTGAGCCATAGACTTGCTGTGCCGCGCAGAGGAGGGCCCTGCCAAGACGGCATGGCCTGGCCTTGACGGAGCAGTAAGAGTGATCAATTTTGTTAAACCTCAGCCCTGAGTCCACAGCTTCTTAACATTCTCTGTGGTTAAATGGAACTCCGCGTAGAGCAGCCCGCTGCCAAGCCACGCGGACTGCTGGTCTCTGGGAAAAGCGCTCGAGTCACGAGTGGAACCAGCCGCTTTTTCATGGAACACCATTTCTACTTGAAAGAATGGCTGGGAGGCAATCTGTGGTCATTCAGGCTTGGATATTTGGCAGACGTTCTCTCAAAGTATGTAAAGTGAGCCTGTCACTCTGAGGGAAACAACTGGCAGTATTTGCTGCGGTAATAGACTTCGGGTTTTGAAGCAAGAATTAGAATTTGGAACACTTGTCTCCTGCGCCATGAGCTTGACAGCTTCCCGATACTTCCAGGCTCTTCTGACGAAGTGAGTGCTGATGCGAACGAATGTGATTTCTTGAATAACGAAAAGTGTTGACATTTGGGAGATGTACAAAGTGCAGCAAAACTATTTTCTGGATGACCAGTGTGCGATGTTACAAGATCACATCTGGGGAAAGGATCCACTGGAAGAATGGAATTTGATGTCACAGGAAAGGAAAAGTCGTCAGCACGGTTCCCAGTTCCGCACAGCAACAAAGCTTTAAAAAACTACCGCTTGATGATTTTCAGTTTAGTATCAAAGCAGAATATCTGTAACTATTCATATAAAATATCTGCAGAATATATGGAAGAAGTTTTAAATCACTTCTCTGGTTCCAACTACACATCTGTGTGAGGCCATATGTTCTTCATACACTTCAGACGAAACAAGATATTGCAACAGAATGAAAACAGACAGAGTCCTGAATCCAGTGTCGTCTAAGCCGAACATTACATGGATTTGCTAAAAGGTAAAATGATGCCACACTTGTCACTATTGAGAGGAAAGAGAATATATGATTTATTTTCTTAAAATATGTTATTAGTGTTAGCATGTAATTGGATTTATTGTCATTATTCTTAAAAGAATTAATAAATACATAATTTTTAAACTTCTCAGTTTTTGTCTTTAATAAGGTAAATATCAACAGCTATAATCCACATAATCAGAAGCTCTTTGGGGCCCTCCACAACTTTTAAGAGTGCAAAGAGTGTCTTTGATCAACTTCCCACACGGGTCCCTCCATCCAGCTCTGGGCAGCCTGAGGTCCCCACGAGGCAAGGGACCTTGCTTCCTCCTGGTTCTGCAGGTGGCCTAGCCTGGTGTCATGACTGTGTCGGACGCTACATGAGTGAACAAATGGACAAGAGATCTGGGGACTTCCTGTCCCAAAAGCCTTCCCTTTAGATGGGACAGTCAGAGACCCTCAAACCACAGCCTTCAGCGAGACCCATGGAAGCTCTTTGGTTTTCCTTCTGGACCCCGGGGGAGAAGGAGCCTCACTCCTCAAGACCCCAGCACTCAGGAGCCCCTGGGTCTCCCAGAGGCCCACAGCCTGTCCGAGACACATGACCAAGTGGCCCTCTGCCTCCCAAAGCCTGAGCAGCCAATTGTGATTTCTTTGAAATCAGTCAGAAATAATCACTGGCCTCTTAAAATTTTGGAAAATAATTACAAATATTAGACTAAATAGCTACATTAAAGTGTAAGTGACATTTAGTTGGCGCAGAATAATCACACTTCGGTATGACTGACAGGACAGTTAGGTTGCGGATTAAAGATTTCCCAGCCTGAGCTGCTGCAGAGAAAGTTCCCCGGGTCCTTGTGGACGCAAGCCTGGCAGGGCCACCTCCCGCCTGGACCTGGAGTTCCAGGAGCTGACACCCAGCCCGGCAGTGGGGACAGAATGATTCTTGCCATGAACAGAGAGGGACTGTGCCCTGTGTGTCACTCCCAGTTATCTGTCTGTTACCTGCTCTTTTCCCAGAAGGATGTGGGGGTTCTTTTACATTTCTCTTAGCACTGTCCTATCCATTAACTTCTTTCAGACATAACTAAAGTGAACAAGATAGGTATATCCCCAACCTTTAATTAAGGAAACTGAGGCTCAGAGAAGATGTGACTTGTTTAAGTGGAAGAGCCAAAATTGACCCCTAGTCCCCTCCAGGTCCACAAACGCCATGGAACCAGGTCTCTCTCCTGGTCCTTCAGGGATGCTGATGGTCTTTCAGGGATGCTGAGACAAGTCCCTTCATCCTCCTTGACTCCCTTTGCCGTCTCTGAAGGGCAGGGCACAGGAGATGCTTTAGTCAGGGCAGCATTCACCAGCTGTTGTAACAAGCAGCACCAAATGTCTGCAGCTTAGCACAGAGAAATGTGTTTCTTGATAACCAAGTGTAGTTTGGAATGGGCAGCGATCCTGGTGGCTCTCCCCAGCAGTGGCTCCTGTATCTGGGCTCCCGGCATCCCGTGACTGTCTAAGGACCCTCCCCTTCCATCCACGTCTGCATTCCATTGGCCACATTTGGTCACACGGTTCCTAACTTACGGCAAGGGAGGCTGAGACGTGGTCCTGCTGTGAAGTGGTCTCAGTCTCGGCCACAATCCACCCTCCAGCCTCCAGTATTCTCTTTCTCCCACACAGAGAAAATAAAAGGGGGCTTCACTAGATCAACATTTCTCAATATGTTGAATGTATTAACATCTTCTAAAAGTAGATTCTTCAAACTTTCATGCATCAAAGGACACTATCAAGAGAATGAAAAGACAACCCACAGAATGGGAGAAAATATTTGCAAATCATATACCTGATAAAGGATTAATCCTAGAGTATATATATATATATATATTTAAAACCCCTGTAACTCAACTACAGAAAAACAACCCAATCCAAAAATGGACAAAAGACATGAACAGACATTTTCCCAAAGAAGATATACAGATGGCCAACAAGCACACAAAAAGATACTCCCCCATCACTAATCATCAGGGAAATGCAGGTCAAAACCACCAGGAGGTACCCCCTCATACCCATGAGGACGGCTACGATCAGAAACACAGAAAGCAAGTTGTTGGTGAGGATGTGGAGAAATTGGAACCCTCGGGCACTGTTGGTGGGAATGTCAATGGTGCAACCGTTGTGGGAAACAGTATGGCGGTTCCTCAAAAAGTTAAACATATGATTGCCACATGATTCAGCAATTCCGCTCCTGGATATAGACCCAAACGAATTGAAAGCAGGGCCTGGAACAGACATTTGTACACTCAGGTTCATAGCAGCATTATTCACAATAGCCAAAATGTAGAAACAACTCAAATTTCCATCAACAAACGAACAGATAAACAAAACATGATCTATCCATACAATGGAATATTATTCAGCCTCAAAAAGGAATGAAATTCTGACACTTGCTAAACGTGGATCAACCTCAAAAACATGCTAAGTGATATGGGCCAGACACAGAAGGACAAATACTGTCTGATTCCACTTACGTGAGGCCCCTAGAGCCATCAGATTCGTGAAGATGGAGAGCGGAGGGCGGGTGGGGGTGGAGGGAGATGGGGAGTTAGCGTTTGCTGGGACAGAGTTTCTGTTTGGGGAGATGAGAAAGCCCTGGAAATGGATGGTGGTGATGGTTGCACAACATCACAAACGTACTTAGTACCACTGAATTTTACACTTAAAAATGATTAAAATGGTCAATTTTATGTTACATGTATTTTACCTCAATAAAAGAAAGAAACTCATGCATTGGGAACAAGTGGGCCGTGATATCTCAGAGCTGCTCTGAGGGTGGGGGCAAAGGGCCTGAACAGAGGCTGCCCCCTCCTCCGCCGCCTCCCCAACTCGCCAGAGGCTCCGACAGCTGCTGGAATCGCTGATCCAGCCCACGTGGCCAGCCAGGGCCAGCACCCAGGGCTCGGATGGTGTCTTTGGTCACCAGAAGCAACAGCACTGCCTTCAGCTTCCCATGCCTTCTGCCCCTTCCCAGAGAGAGAATCTGAAGAAACAGCCATGCTCTACCCCAGCCCGGAAGCTTCTCGGCCTAGAAGGAATCAGTGGAGGTCCTCGGCCAGGGGAAGTTTCATTGGGCTCAGGGAAGGCTGCAGAGAATGAGCTTGGGCTGCGCCAGGCTGACCCCATGCCCCATCACTTCTCTCCTTCGTTGCAGGAGGGCAGCCCACCTCCCAGGCCCCTTCTGGAAACCTGATTCTTCAGCATCTTTGCTTTGACCAGAGATATCTGATGCTTTCCCCAAGTCCTAAAATGAGGGCAATTCCAGCAGTATTTACTTGAAAGAGGCCTCTGAAGGCTGAATAGAGCTACCTATGCTTGGCACATAGTAGGTTCTTTATCCATGTGCATTGTCAAGACCCATGAGGCCAGACTGTGTGCCTGTCCTGTTGATGTCTGGAGCCCAGCCCAAAGATAGCCCTCCGTAAATGTTTGCTAAGTGAAATCCACGGATCAGTCTCTCCTGGGACTCAGGCCCTGACCACTTAGCTTCCTGATGCTGCGACTTCTCTCTGGTCTGGTCTTCCATCATGGTCCGCAGCTGTGACTAGGCCACCTCTTCCCCAGTCGTCACATCCCCGATATTCCCACCGTTATATGGACCATTTGCACGAGGGAAACAGAAATCACAGGGCAGGCCTCCGTGGACCACGCAACTTACCAGTTGCTTTTGCCCAGCTGCCGTCTCACAGGAGCCTCGTGACCAGGACAGCAGCTGGTGTTGCTGCCTACATTTTACAGACGCTGGAATGTGGGTTTCGGGAAGGTGAAGTGATTTTCCCCGGCCACCCAGCTAAGTAGGGAGGGCGGAGTGGGTTCCAAAGCCGGGTCCTTTCCCTGGAGCTTCTCCTCCCCGTGCTCTGAAGGGCCACTTCCCCTGGGAGACTGATCTGAAGTTCTAAGTCATTCTCAGTACGAGAAGCTGGAGTCACCTTCCAAAACATTCCAGGGGAAGTCACCTGCTCTGGGAAATTGATAACTCACTGCATCCGACTGGAAACAGTGAGCGAGGACTGGATATGCGTCCCACGAGGGATGCTCAAAATGCCGGCATTTCTCCACCTCCGGGACTGAGGACAGCTGCCCTGCCTAGCTCATGCCCTGCTCACGTCCACCCTTCCAGCTCATCCCACACCACTGAGACGTCACGAAGTGCAACACAGCACTGAGGTTCGTCTCCAATGAGCTAACGGCCTTGTCAAGGTCCCTCCACACGCCCAGCTCTAATTTACTTCCCCGCCTTTGCCGACGCTCAAAGCAAGTTCAGCGGCCGCCTTGGAGTTCATTAAGAAGCATCTTGTTGTTTTAATCTCAAAGATGGCACATTTGAATTCAAACCCCTCAGTTCTGTCCAAGCAGATTAGCTTCCCCAGAACGGCAGCCCGCACCTCCTGGAGAAAACTGCTTCTCTGGCGAAATGGAAGGACGGCCGCCCACGAGGTTCATGGGTCTGGACACCTTCTCCATTAAAAATTGGAGATTGCTCATCTCCCTCCACGCCTGCTCCCAGGCCCCTGTCAGTACACCTCGTGCCTCAGCGAGGGCCCTCCTGCCACCCACGCCTGGCGAAGTGTCTAAAGTAGTGAATGGGGCTTGAAAGGCTGCTCATCGAGGAGCCCCTCCCCCCCCCCCCCCCCCGCCCCAGTGCCAGCTTCTCTGCAATGTATCGATTCGTATTCCACAGTTCAAGAAAACGAATCTGGGTCATCAAAGCCTGAGTGGCGAATCAGAAAGCTGCAAGTGTGGTTCACGGGCGACAACCTCTTTGGTGGGAGTAGTCGTTGATCTTCCCTGAGACATTTCAAAGGAGAGCCTTCCAGGACATGATCCAAACTCATTCTGATGCGGCGAGGACTCGGCCGGGCCAGTATCCTTCTCGGTGGTCCTCGTCCTTCTTGGTGGAAAGAAGAGAGTTCCATCCCAGCCCATGGGAGCCACCTCCAGGCCCACACACTTGGTCTTGGCTTAAGCGATGGGCCCCCCACAGAGAGCAATGGGGAGAGGCCCCCAAAGGAAGTTTCTGACTCCAGTTCCCACGCACAGGAGCCAGGGACGGTCAAGTAGCCGCAGACTGTATCCAGCGGCTACCTCCCCAAACCCTGGGTTCTTGCTCCCTCAACTGGCATGAATAGTGTCCCCCCAAATTTGTGTCCACCCAGAACCTCAGAATGTGACATTATTTGGGAAATTGGTCTTTGCAGCTGTAACCAAGTTAGGGTAAGACCATGTTGGATTTGGGTGGGCCCTAGTCCAGTGACTGAAGTCCTCGTAACAAGAGGAAGATGTGGACACAGACGGACAGATCCACCCAGGGAGACGATGATATGGTGATGGTGGCGTCGGCAAGCCAGGGGTCACCTGCAGCCACCAGGAGCTGGCGAAGGCCTGGAACGGACGCCCCTCAGAGGCTGCCGAAGGAACCAGCCTGCCCACGCTTGATTGGGTTTCTGGTCCTGGAGCTGGGAGAGAAGACGTTTCTGTTTTGGAGTTTGTGGAGCTCTGTTACAGCAGCCCCCGGACGCTGGCGCACCCCCAGACTTCCGAGACTCTCCTGCACCTCCCAGAGGAGCTAAGCAAGACCCCCCCGCCTCCCGGCTCCAGCAGGACCTTCCTCCAGGACAACTCCCCAGGCTCCGGTCAGTGTTTGTGGCCCATCCACCTGAGTCCCTCAGCCTGCGACCTCGCGGCCACAGTGTTTTACAGATGGGGCCACCGCGGAGGCCGTCGAGTCCTTTGATTCTTTTTCATTCCAACAATATCCGAGAGCTGCTGACTCCACATCTGCTGTAGGCGCCGTCCTCACTAAGCGCTGGCGCACCAATGGCGAGGGAGATGCGCCATCTGTCTCTAAAGGCTCTTCGTCCTGCTCTCACCTCCTCTGGGACCAAGACAAGGCAGCAAACGGCCCTGTGGGGGTGGCGATTCTCGGCTCGCTGCTCTCCTGCACCGCAGCGGCTGAGCTTGAGCCGCTCGGGCTCATTCTCTGCTCTGCTTTTCTCCAGGGAGGAGGGAAATGCTGGCTTCTCTTCGTGCCTTGGGATGAGTCTTTGGAGCCCCGTCCTCCTTCAGGAGTCAGTTCAGAAGCCGGCTCCTCCAGGACTCCTTTGCGACCCCCTGGGCAGAGTCCCTCGGCTCAGCACCTCATCCTGCACGTCACGCTGGATGGAGTGTGGTTCCTTATCCCCCTGTCTGTCCTTCCAGGTGGGTGGAGAGCTTCCAGGACAGAGAATGAGGCCGGGCACGGGGACACAGATGCCATTTCCATCTGCCCTCAAGTCACCTCTTCTGGAATCCAAGCGAAGAAAACTCACTTTCTACAGTTCACATGGGAGCTGCAACCTTAAGATCCAGGACACACGTAGAGGGGAACTGGCCCTAATGTGTGACGCCCAGGGAGCCCTGAAACTGGCACAGTGGGAAGCGTTTCTCTTAAAAGCCCTGGCTGGAGGTGGCTTCACTCCAGTCGGGTACGTGAACTCCAAAGGCCTGATCCTTCCACCGAACTAACTAGCCCCCCTGGGCTGGGGCCTTATTGACAGGTTCGATCAGCAATTTCAGGACCATCTAGACACTGAGACACGGAGAACTCCCTCCAGCTCCTGAAATAACTGAGGCTGGCTCCGTTCACAAGCCAGCACGGCCTGCCCCAGAGCCTCCACGTCTGCACACAGGGCAGGACTCCCGGAACGAGGCAGCGGAGCCGTGACAGGCAGGCTGGGACGCAGCCACACGTCAGCCTCCCCCGGGAGGGAACCCAGGGCTGGCCAGCTCCCCCGCTCACCTCCTGGGAGGCAGGGTCTTCGACACCCTGAGAACAGGTCAGTGGTGCCAGCTGAGCTCTGCACTTGCTCTGTCCCTCTTGGCCCAGAAGTTACGCTCCTCACAGCCTAACGGTTTCCCCCTGCTCAGCCCCACTCTGCCTCCTTCCTGCATTTGGGGCCAATCTCCTCCCCCCATCACACGAGGAGCCTTCATGTTGTCCTCTGTTCTCTGTTGACACAGAACCCCGGAGCAGAGTTCAGTCCTTCTTAGAGGGCAGCCCCAGCCCTGACCCTCCCTCCCTCCCCTCTGCTCACTCAGCTGAAACGCCCCCACCCTGCACCCTAACCTCTCAGAATGGTGACCATCTAGTTGGATCAGCACCCCCCTAAAATGTAAACGGATAGCAAGGGTAGAACAGGACTTCCCACTGAAGGTGTTAATCCAAGAAGTGAGCGATGTAGGAATCTGAGGCACCACCTGAGCCAGTGGGGAGACTTCGGGCAGGAGGGCCTTTGGTACCCCAAAAATCTCACCCTCTGCTCATCTCCTCTGCAACAGTCAGAACAACTTCAGAGTCAGACAGATCTGAGTTGAAATCTTGGTGTCCCAACCAAAAGGCCACGTGACCTCATTCACTCTCTCGGCTGCCTCCGCTGGGAACAGGGATCCTGGTGCCTTACTCACAAGTGCAGGATTTTGGAAACTGTCGAGTGCTGTCTTCTGTGCTGTGTAAACCTAAGAGCACTACACAGATGTAAGAAGTGTTTTTACTCATCAACCAAACCTTCCTGGAGTGCCCATGTGGTGTGCTAGGCCTGACTTGGCCCCAGCAGGGGAAGCCATCCTGTCCATCATCACTGTCCACACAGAGACCGTCTGCATGGTTCTCTCCAGGGCAGGCAGAGGCCTGGCTTCCCAGGGCAATCCTGCCGGCAAAGAGCTGGAAGATGGGCCCTCTTTAGGTTGGAATCACCCCAAATCTAAAGTGCCCCGGCAATTGAAAGGAAAGAGTAGAATTCCAAAAAGGCGGCCGTCATGAGAGAGGACATGAGTGGACAGTGTCACAGCGCAGGATCCTGGACTGAACAAAGGGCCTTGTCTGCCTTACATCCCACAAGCCTATCAAGATTCCAGCTGAGATCTCACTTGCTCCTCAGGGACCCCAGGCAACACTGAGCCCTGGGCAGGACACTTTGCAAAACATGCTGTCCCTGTTCCTTTTTTGGGGGGAACTTTTGCAGCAGAAACTTCCCTGAATACTTCATAGGCATCAGTTAAGTTTGGTCTCACTTGCCTAAACCCACATGGATCTCTGATCAAATTATGGTGAAGTTGATGCTGTTAAGCTCATATTAGCAGTAACAGTATTTTAAAATAATAGAATATTTTCATGGTGTGTGATGGAGTTTTCAAGTACTTTCATCATGTCAGCTTCCAGCTGGCATCTGTGATTCCCCCTGGCCATTAGTTATGCTGACAATGAGTGTAAGAGTCAGCTTCTGTTGCAGTAACGAGCAGCCCCAGTATCTCAGGGGCTTGCAACAGAAGCGGCTATTTCTTCCCCATTTTGCACCAGGGCTGTAGATTGGCTGTGACTCTCCTGGGCTTCCCTGGGCTCCATGTGTCTTTCTTCTTTCTAGAACTCAGGCTGAAGGGGCACTAAAAACCCAGAACCCACTCTTCTCATGGTGGACAGCAAGAACATGGATGGCAGCCAACCACATGTGCACACTTAAATCCTCTGCCCAGGGGTGGCCTGCATCACGTCCTGGCACACACCTCAGCCAAAGCAAGTCCCAGGCCAGGGCCAAGGTCAAATGCGGCAAGAAAGTACACTCTGCCTGCAGAAGAGCATGGCGTGGAGGGGGACGTGCCATGGGCTGAATTGTGTCCCCCAAATCCACACGTTGAAGTGCTAACCCCAAGAACCTCAGAATGTGACCTATTTGGAAATGAGGTCATTGTGGACGTAATCAGCTGAGTTAAGACATCACACTGGAGTAGGACACCAATGTGACTGATGTCCCTATTAAAACGGGAAATCTGGGGGCCGGCCAGTGGTGTAGCAGTTAAGTTCATGTGCTCTGCTTTGGCAGGCCGGGGTTCATGGGTTTGGATCCCGGGCATGAACCTACGCATCACTCATCAAGCCATGCTGTGGCAGCATCCTGCGCACAAAATAGAGGAAAATTGGCACAGATGTAAGCTCAGGGCCAATCTTCCTCAGTAAAAAAAAAAGGACTAGAGGGACTTGAACACAGAGGCACACACAGGGAGAACACTGTGTAAAGCTGAAGGCAGAAATGGCCTGATACTTCTATAAGCCACAGAATGCCAAAGAGTGCCAGAAAACCACCAGAATCTAGAGGAGAGGCCTGGAGCAGATTCTCCCTCGTGGCCTCAGAAGGAACCAGCCCTGCTGATACCTGGTTCTTGGACTTCTGGCCTCTAGAAATGGGAAAGAATGAAAGTCTGATGTCTAAGCCCCCAGCCTCTGGTACTTTGTTACGGCAGCCCCAGGAAGGAATGAGTAATTGTGAGGAAACAGTACGATGGACCAGTTATTCTAGCATTATTCTACTACTCGGTCTAGTGTTATGACTGGCAGGTGGTGACCCAGCTTTTTAACGTCACAGCTGTCTGGACGGCTGCCCTTGGCACTCTAAGACACCTCCACCGGGGATGCCTCTGGGCTTCTGCCAAGGAGACGCTATATCCCAGGGATGCACTGTGAACCTTCAAGAGGCAGAGGGTCCCAGAGGAACAAGGATACTTTGAAGTCACACGAATCTACATCCCAGCCAAGCTCCCAGGGTAAGATGGAGTCAGCATAGCCTCCACTGCCTTTCTCACTGGATGCAGCTGGAAACCCTGGACAGAATGCACGGAGCAGCTCTGTGGGGACTCTGAAAAGCAGACAGCAGGCAGAGGGAAGGAGACCAGAATTCAAAGTATCACCGAATCAACGATGAGTTGACTGTTTTCTTTTCCTCCAGTATCTTCCAGTCTAGACTCAACACAGCCTTTAACCCAGAAGTGGACATTGACGTGGACAGAGAGAACTCCAGGAGAAGTCCTCTGGTTCTGGTTTGAGGAGCGGGTCTCTAACACTCAGAGACAGTAGGTAAAACCTCCCATTTTTTTCTTTCCTCCATTCGTTCCCCAAACCCCATGCATTCCCACTGTGGCAGCAGCATCAGTGATAGCCCATGGGAGCCTAAAGCCCTGTGGGAAGAGAACCTTGCTCTCTAACTGGAGAAGCTGTGGATCTGAAAGAGTGGAGTAGACTCCCGTCACCTTCATTCTCTTTGTCCTCTCACCATTTGGCCCCGGGCAGGATTCACTGGAGGAAGTTCATGGCAGAGCAGGGTAAATAAAGCCCTAACTTTCTGGCCACAGAACCATAAAGGGGAGCTGCAGAAAATCAGAAAGAATCAGGGAGTTTACAGAAAGGTAGAAGCTGGGAAACTGCTGGCATGTTTCCTGAGCTGTGCGTGCATGGATTTGATCCTAAAGCATGAAACAAGACTTTGAGGACCAGACTGAGACAGACTACCTCTTAGGTCCCAGACCGACCACTGAGGGGCAGACAGGCTAGACAGACCCAAATAGCAATGCAAGGACTTTGACAATGAAACTGGTGTGAAACCACAACCCTTAGTGAGCTGGTCATAACTTGCGGTCCTAACATAACTAGGTGGATGGTCTGCCAAGTCAACAAAAATATCAACATCCTACGTAAGATTTAACTAAGACCCAGAGACCCATACCATAATATTCAAAATGTCTGGGATGCAATCCAAAATTACTGAGCATATAAGGAAACAGGAAAGCCTCAACACTCCTGAAAAAAAGACAATTAACAGACATTAATGTCAAGGTGACACAGATGTTGGAATTATCTGATAGACTTTAAAGCATCTGCTATGAAAATTATCCAACAAGTAAGAGGAACACTCTTGAAATCTTGAAACTCTTGGAAAGATAGGGAGTTTCAGCAAAGAAATAGAAGATAAAACTGAAAAGTGCAATCACTGTAATTTAAAAAACCTCATTGAATGGACTCAATAGCAGAATGATGATGACAGAAGAGTCAGTGGACATGAAGATATCTCAATATAAACTACCCAATCTGGACAGAAGGGAGAAAAGAAAGATTGGAAAAAAATTAACAAGGACTCAGTGGAGCAATACCAAACCAAGCTCTGTCCCTCAACAGCCGAGCATCCTTGGAAAAGCTCTGAACCTCGGTTTCCTCACCTGTATAGCGGGGGTAACTTTTCCTTTCCACTAAGTGTCAACATACATCATCTCGTCAAGTCCTCATAACACAAGTATAGGTAATAGAATGTTCATTTTACAAATAAGAAAACTGAGGCTGAAAGGGATTAAAAAGCTTTACTCAGCTTTTAACTTAAACCAACTCCAGAGTCCGCATTCCCACTCTGGACAGCTGTCCTGTTCCCTTACAGAGTGATCAGTTTGGCAAAACAAGACAAGAGCTTTACGGAAAATTTAAAAGCCGAAATTCTGGTCCATTTCATCACAAACTAATAGCACGACCCAGAGCAAGTGACTTCCCCCATCTCAGCTAAGCTTTCTCTTCTATAAATTAAAAGTTAGATTATATTATCTTTAAGGTCATTGTCAACTCTGACAGCTAAGGATTTCAATCATCTTCCTCCAGTGACGTCAGCTCTTGTCTGAGTGCATCTCAGATTCACTCCCCGTTCTCCAAAGGGCATGGTGCTGTCCCGGGTGCTGAAGGAGAGACTTGCTCAAGCCCTGGGAGCTGGCAATTTCTCTGAGTGATGTCTTTCCCCGGGGCTTCCTCCAACCTTTCTCCGTGAGCTTCACTGAATGCTGACTCTGTTTAGGAGCATATTTCACGCTGGAGAGAGCTGTTCAGGTCAATCCATTTTCTCTCCCAGGCTCCTGCCTCTTAAAAGTTTGTATAAGACTTCTCTGCCCAGCCTTGAAAACGCTTCCTCTGGGGTAGTCCGTTTGCAGTAGTCTCCTGACCTGCCTCTGCCCAGCTGCAATTCTCCAAGTCCTCTTCCTCCACAGTCCATCTGCCTTTTAAAGATTCACCTGCCGTTCTATAATAGGCCCAAGCATGCTGGTCTAAGGGACACTTGGATTTGTCTGCGGCGGAAGGAACCTACCCAGGGGTGAATCAAGCTCTAAATTCAAGTGGGCAGTGCCTGGTTCCCTGCAGCAGAGGTTTCCTGAGGTGTCCAAGCCTGGTGACTGGACTACATGTGAAACCCAAAGAGGAACCGGGCATGGAGCCAGGAAAGCATCATCTTGGGCAGGAGAGCAGAAGGTCATGCATCAGTTGCAGAGCTGTGCACCACAAAAGCTTCCATCTCCATACCCCTCCCTCCCTTCTGAATTGGCCAGTGGAAGAAACTTGACTCCAAACCACTGAAGCCAAAAGGGAGTTTGTTGAAAGGGTCCTGGGGAACCTCACAGAGTTCAAGGAAGAGTTGGTAGGAAGAGCAGGGGTAGAAATGGACCTCAGGAACTGCTTGATCCAGGGACCAGAGTGCTTCAGGTCATCTCTTGAAACATCTCGTGCTCCTCTGTGCACACCTGTTTCACTCTCCTCTCCTGCTGCAGGCTGCCCTGTTTTGCTTCCCAGTCCTCACGGAAGAAACTGTGGGATCAACAGCTTTGGAGTTTGATGTGTTACTGCTTCAGCCGCTCAAAGAGAGACTGTCCCAGATTTCTCTGTCTTTCTTGGATTTAATGGCTTAGCTCAGGTTGGGCTCCCATCCCTGGACCAATCAAGTATGACAAAAGGTTAGAGTCATTCTTGGAGCCCCCTGTGTCGTTTGGGCCAGGGTCAGGATGGGAGGGAGAGGAGCAGGGACTCGAGAGCGAGTTCCATGCACATGACTCTTCAGCACAATGACACACATCTTCCCTCATTCCTTGCTGTCAGAATGGCCTTGAAAATGGGCATTGGTGATTAGCAGTCTGTCCTGGAAACTCAAGAGGCTGACCAGCTCTTCCTGAGTCTTCCTCTCCATCTTCTGTGGTTTCTTTGTCACTCCTTCATAGTCAGAATTATCAGCAACCTGAAGTGGATTGGATCCTGTTCACACAGAGGATTGGGCAGCAGCTGTTGACTCTCTTGTTGCCCTATTCGATCAGCATATTCCTGCGGCCTCTTCATCCTTCCTGCTGTGGATCCACTCATGGAGCTCCAGGCTGGACCAGAAGTCATTTTTCACTCCCTGTCAGTTAAAGTCATCCTCAGAAGATGCCATCCTACCCCCTTGTCCTTCCACTTCCCATAAAGCCACTGCCCATGCCAGGGAGATTTTCCCAGGAATCTTCACCCCACGAGGACGTTATCAGCGATTCCCCCGGGTCCCCTCCCCAGTGCATTTGGACCTCAGCTTTCACAGCAGTCACACTGGCTAATATTAGCTTTTTCATCAACTTCGTTTCCATTTTTATTGAATTCTGTCCTCCCCATAGCTTACTTTTAAAGATGTTTTATCTTCTCTTCTCCTTGATCTTTAACTGGATGTTTCCTAATATTTCTGCCATAAGTTTCTTGGTCTGTCCATTCCATCTCTCACAAACACGCACCAGAGGAATCCACAGTTTACGGGATGGCGTCTTCGGACAAACGAAGGATTATTCATCAGTGTGACTGTCTGCCCTGTTTCCGTGGGCCTTGGGAGCTCCCAATGGTAACGGCAGGTTTTGCCCTTCCTCAACACCATCACGCTAACACCGTGTTAGCAGACGGCTTGTCTAAAGCGCAGTCAGTCTTGGAGATAGCTTCCAAGCCTTTGGGACAGAGGCGTGATCTGCCTCCAATTGGGTTCCACGGTTTTCCTCCCGACAGTCCCTCCCGCTAAGGACAAGCTGGGAAGCCTGGTGCTGAAGAGGCGTCTGCTCCATGTCCAAGGATTTAACCAGCTGTCAGATGCCTGGAGAGCAGCCTGGTCTCTGAGCAGCACAAACGCGTCCAATGCTTAGACCCATCCACCCACTGAGGACCCCTGTCACCCACTGTGCTGACACACACACCCCCAGGTGCCTGGAATGGGCCTTTGCCTATGAAACCATAATGAATTCTCTTGCTTTGCATCAATCCTGGTAAATGGCAGGGCCTGCCCCCCACGAGCTCCCATGCCAGCAGGCGCAGATCAAGCAGGTAGATATTTTACATTGTTCAACTTCTTGCCTGGCAAGAACTCAGAACGGGGAGACGTCCTCCTATGCCTAAGAGACCAGGGAGGGCTTCACCAGGGCATTTTAAAAAATTGGCCTTGATGGAAAAGACAAAAAAGGTACAGAGAGAGAAAAGGTTGCTCCTCCTAAGATGGTCCAAAAACACTTCTCTCCTGCCGCCCAACCTTGATGAGTCTTCATCTGAAAAATGCTAGAGCCGGGAGATAAACTGGATTGTCTGCATGCGCTGGGAACACAGCAAGACTCGTACCCAGTCCTGCACGTGAAATTTCTTGGGACTTTCAAACAAAGATAGAGAAGTTGATCCCATCCAGGAACAAGAATCCATCTTTTCAGAAACCCTTCCTCGGCTGCTCTAAACTCCCACGGTCTCTCCCTTCTTGGACCTCCTGAGGGTCCCCACTTAGGCTTCAGAATTTCCTACCAGGCGTGGTACTTATTTATTTGCTGGGGCTATATTCGGGATCATCCATCCCGTGGGCAACGCCTGGGTCTGATTCCTTTTCAACATACATGCGTGTGCATGAGCGCACATCAACACAAACGGGTCCTAGCAACAACCTGGCCTTGGATTAATTGATACCTTTCCAACCGCAAGTGACAGAACACCCAGCTCAACTGGCATCGGGTGAAAAGGGAATTCATTTGTTTGCTTAATGGAGGGATCCAAGGTGGGCTTGCTTCAGGTATGGCTTCGCCTAGGGGCTGTCAGAAATTGGTTTCTCTCCAGTTCTCGGTTTTTCCTCCCATTGTGTTGGTTTCATTATCGTGCTCCATGTGGTGGTACCTGGCATTGCCAGGCCCCTATCACCCCAGTGCTCCAAGTTCCTGGAGGGAAAAAACACATGTCCCTTCCCGAGGGTCTGCACGTCGATCTGAAGGGCTCGGATCGGAGCACACACCAATCCTGGACCATTCACAGTGGCCACGGGATGTGAGGCTCAAGTTGGCCAGATCTGAGTCAGTTGTCCAGTCCTGGACTAGAATTAACAGGACCTCTCCCCAAAGCATAAGCAGTGGGAGTGAGAGCGATGAGAGATGAGAGTCCTCTCGCCAGGGGACAGTGGGTGATAGGGAGCACTGATGTTACAGCAGCCCTGGGAACTAACGTAGGGACAAATGGGAACCCGCCTGAAGAGAGAACTAACCTCGCAGCCTGCTGCTCGAGTGCTGGGCAAGGGCACAAATTACAGAAGGGCTGCTGGGGACCACCCTGTCCTGCCGTCTGCTGCGCATTCTGAGCTGCCCTCCCGGACACGGGTGAGGTTGGTGGAGGGAGTAACCAAGGGCCCCAAAGCTCAAGAGAAGGAGGAAGAGGCCATAGGAAGGACATCTAGGAAGGTCAGACCTGAACGGTTGGGACCTGCTGCAGGCAGGGCTGGTGACCAGAATGGGACCCCCCACACCGAGCCCTCCTCTGTTTACAAACACACGTCCCCTCTCCACTTGGGCCTCCTGGTTCACACTCATCGCAGCTTTCCTCTCTCTGGATCCCAGAGAACTGTGTGCCTTGAGCCCCTGCCCTCTTCCTCTTCCCATCGTGGCTATGTTGTGATCCCGCATCCCCTGCAGGAAGACAATACGATGTTGGTGCTCTGATGCCACATTGCCAGGTTCCAGAGTGGAGCAGAGACGTCCATTTCCATGGATGGTGATGGGTCCCTGAGCCACTGTGGACAGTGCTGACTTACTGGACAGCACTTTCCAGGCCATTGGCCGGTTCTCATTTCCAAGCAGCCGCTCCTTCCAGTGCAGTGTGGGGAGCTGTCATTCCCGCAGCCACAGGAGACTGATGTTTATGGGACTCAGAGGCAGACACCTGCAGCTGCCTCCCCGTGCAGGGCAGCATTACCCCGACCCGAGCAGGGAACCCCCAGCAGTGCCCTCGCTGCTCCAGGGAAGGCACTGGGGGAAGGCGAGCCTCCCCCACTCCCGGTGGAACAGGAGATGGCCAAATGCTGCTAGTGAAATGGAAACCGTCACTCACAGCCGAAGGAGGTCTTCAGACGGGCACGGAGAGCCTCTCCAGTCACGTCTTTCCTGTGGCTAATGTCCCCTCCCCTCCCCGCAGTGCTCGCCTCCAGCGCAGGCAGCCCTGCTCTTCTCGGCTCTTCTCCAGCACGGGCAGAGCTCAGGGGAGACGTAAGACCTTGGTCCTGGCCACAGCATTGGGGAGGGGCATGGCTACTTCCTGGGCGCTCCAAGGAAAAAGAGCTCTGACCGACGTACCTTCAGTCCCACTCTGATGACAGAGGGCTGGGCTCAGGGTCAAGTGTCGGGGAAGCCTCGGGCAGAGCACTTTGCCTCTCTGAGCCTCAGTTTCCTCGTCCGTCAAAAAACTGTGGCGCCCATGCTCCTGTGTATGTGGCATGAGAATTAAATGAGACGTTCTCCACGAGGCAGATGCTCGCAGGCGTCCACTCAGTATTTGTCCTCATCTTCTTCCTTACAAACATAATCCCAATTTGATGGGAGAAGCAATGTACCCCCTAAAAGAGGACATTTTTTTATCTGGCTAAATTCTGACCAATGAAACATGAGCAGGAGTGACATGTGCCACTTCTGGGTGGTGGCCCTTAAAGGACGTGGCTGTGTCCTCCACCTGCCCTTTCGCCTCTGCCTTTTTATTATCTGCAGCTGTAAGGGTGAAAGTGTCAGTGGGACCTCCAGGAAAGCCCTTTAAAGGGAGCTGAATCAGGTGGAAGGCTCATGTCTTTTGTCCTCCCTCTCTCTTCTCTGGCTAGAATAAGAATGTCATGATGGCTGGAGCCCCAGCATCCATGTTGGCCCATGAGTTAATTTTAGGAATAGAAGTCTTGTGTGGCATAGAAGAAATCCAGAAGGTACCTGATGACTCGAAAACTCTGAGGCAGCCCTTTGTTTTCTATTCCTCAAGCTCTTGTGTACTTAAGCCAGTGCTATTTTGGGTTTTGTGATACATGCAACAAACTTTATCCTGACTTATAATATAAAAGCCATCTGCACAGTGCCCAGCACATAGTAAGCTCACCATAAATGAAGGTAGCTACTATCAGGTTGGACCCGGGACTCCATTCTGCCTCTGGCTTAGAAATTCAGAATCCTCTTTCGCTCAAATAAGAGCTGTGCGTATTCCCATCAGCTTCTCAAAATTAGCATGGCTCAATTAACAAGAGGATTTTTTTGGTGTTGTGTGTCTAACCACGTGCTAGGAGCTTTAATACACATCCCTGCACAGTTGACCAGCTGTGACATCTGAGGCTTACAACCATCCAACTCTCAGAAGATCATCAGCCCCACTTACCAGCTGGGGAAACTGAGGCCCAGAGAGGTCAATCTGCTTGTTCAAGGCCACGCTGCCAGTTCATGGCAAATCTGGGCTCTGGTCCTCCGGCTCCACATCCAGGGCCTCCATGCAGCATTGCTGTGCCCTTCCACATTATCCCTGCCCTCTGGGAATCTGGAACCAGTAAACGCTCAATGTGTGCAAGTAGAGGACGTGCTAGGCAGCCGAAGGGCAGACAGGAGCCATCCCAGCAGGGCTGGGGGACGGGGAGGGGAAGCTGGGAGAGGCCCTGAGGACAAGAGGCGCATTTGCTGGGCTGGCAGACGAGGGTCTGGCAGGGGCACCGGCAGGAGGGGGAAGCAGCAGTCAGCCCCACGGGTCCGCAGGGATTTGCAGTCCTGGACCGCATGTTGGCGCATCCGCAGCATCGTTGTGGCTTATCTTTACCCCACATCCCCTGGGCCATGGGTTTCCCTAACTGCACTCAGTCTGCAGAGAACTCACTTCAGCCTGAACACGTGGTCCTGCCATGTTGGGCGCTGCCAACCCTGTGAGCTGCCCACCCCGCTGCGCGCGCACACACACACACACACACCCCTACGGGAGTCAAGCCGCCCAAGCGCTGGCCGTGTGGACACTGCCACCTCTGCCCTCTGCTTCCCACAGCAGCTCTTTGAGGGTCAAGAGGAAAAGTCAGACAGAAAGCCCACGGGAAGGACACGTGCCTTTGAGGACACATTGCCAGGCCGGTTTTTCTAAAGGGCATTTGGGAGGGAAGATGGTCTGGGGGGAACAGAGATGTTTGCGACCTCCCTTTCAGAGTGTCGAGGTGCTGTGCTCTTCCTGATTAGAAAGAAAAGCCCCCAGCCAGGGCGGCCGCACAAGAAGGACCCAACAGCTGCCTGCTCTGCGTCCTGGCCGTTATCCCTGAGCAACTTCTACGCTTCAAAAAAAAACCCAGGGAGGCAAGGCCCTCACCTTAGTGGGTGCGATTGTGTCATATCTGTTGCTGGGTTCACCAGCTCTGCGGCTTTTGGAAAATGTGTTCTGTGTCTCCCCCGAGATCCTGGAGTGACCAGCACCGCCTGCAGCCCCGGTGCAGGGTGAGAGCGGCTCTGGGTGGGTGTCTCTGTGATAGCCATCCTGACGGAGCAGGGACTAGTTTCTGATAACCTCCCCTCTCTCCATGAATTCCCAGTGAAGGAAAGGTTCGCATAGTCGCATCACCAAGGCCACCTGCCTCGCTCAGGGAAAGAATGATTCATCCCGACCTCGCCGACCCAGCACCAGGCTCTGAAGATAGCAATTCCAACTCTGGGTCTGTTTCTTTTCATCGGTTTACTCCTGCCTCTGACCTCTGACACCACCAGAACTTCAATCAGATCTTCAGAAACCCACTTCCTCTCTGCACATCAAACGCACAGACAGGCTGATGGAGTTCGGGGCATTCAGCATGGAGGAAACTCCCAATCATCTGCAAAGCCGCTGGTGAAGATGCTGGAATCCCCAGCCCTGTGTGGCCGTCAGATTCTGGAGTTAGGACTCCGTGCTATGGGAAAAGATACAGGAGCCCATTCGGGGTTGTTGGGGTAGCGGGAAGATGAATGCAGCACTTTCAGAAGCCTGACATCGGCTCCCACACTCAGAGAAGCCATCGGCCTTTTGGGGAAATCCGTGAGGAATTAGCTCAGTAGGGAACTGGTCCAAGCACGGGGCGGGGGGCGTTCCGTGTCGTAGGATCTGCTTCCTGGTGGCAGAGACCCCCAGAAGGGGCTTAGAGGCCGTACAATGCTAAGGGCACTTTTGCTCCAGCCAAGATGGAGTAACAGACACCAAATTGTGCCCTGGCTGTAACGACTGGACAAATACGTGAAACAATGGTGTTAAAGACATTGGGCATCAGGCCGCGAAGGACAGCGACCCCTGAGGAATGGGAACCTGACAGGGTGAGCCCTGCGAGGGCCCACGCTCACCACCTGGACGGAGTTTCCAGGCCAAGCACGGGGAGGGGCCCCGACAGAGCCTGAGGACTCTCTGAGTTGGGGAGACGCAGCCAAAGTCCTGGGAGGCCAGCCGTGCGGAGCGCCAGAGACAAGAGGGCTTCACAGAGAGACGCAGAGCTGCCAGGGGTCTCTCGGAAGCCTCCAGCGGTGCTGAGCAATGTACACAAGTCAGGAACCGCCTGAGGCCGGGGGGAGACCACGCGAGGGATGGAGGAGGGTAAACCGGGCGGAGAACAGCACCTGGTCTACCCACCAGCCCGGAAGACCTCCCGACTCACGGGGCATCAGGCAGACCTCCCAGAGGGCCTCATTCATCCTAGAGTAAGTGTGGACCTGGAGCAGAACGCCGAGGCTCAAAACCAGACCAGGGGGATCAGACCATGTCTAAGCAGTGTAACCTCACCCTAGAAAGAGCAGCAGCTGGTCCACACCAGCCAGGGCATCCAGAGGAGCAGAGGGGCTGCAGTGAGGGGCATCGGGCAGGGGTTCGCCCCCTTGGGGCCCCCTGCACCTTACCTCCCCTTCCTCGCTTTTCTGCAGCTCTCCCTGGATGGATGCAGTGGGGGCCCAAGGGGTCAGAGGAGAGGGACAGAGGGCAAATGCCCGGGAGACCTGTGACCAGGCACTGAACCTCCGTCCCCGGGAAGAGGCGGGGCCTCCTGCACCCGCCTGGGGTCCCTGCTGTCCAGGGAGGGGTGAAGGCGGAGCACCCACCACCCTCAGTTCTCTCAGCCGGAAGGAGCAAGTGAGAGGCAGGGAGGAGGGAGAGGACAGAGAGACAAAGAGAGACAGAGAGACAGACAAAGAGCGCGGGGCGGGAGAGTGAGCTGTCTCGTCCTGCTGTTCTAACCCCAGGATTCTGGACAGCAGCGAATCTCGGGATGGACCTGCCTCGAGGTTGTTAGCGATTTCCTCTGACCTCTTTCCAGGAGCAAATGGGCAGAATGGCCCTAGAGGCGACCGCGTGTCAATTAGTGGCAAATTATAACTTCTGAGCTCCCATTACCAGCTCCCGAGGTTTGAGATGTCGGCTCAACCTGTCAAAAGGCCGACTTCTCTCAACCAGAAGAGTCTACTGTGCTCTGCTTCTTAATATAGATTTATGGATATGTTTTCAATGCTAAGAAAAGAATCCCAGTTTTTTTTTTAAGAATGCTAAGGACACTCTGGGGGGAACGTGGGAGAGAATCCGGCCAGCCCGTCTCCACGCCCGGTGCTCGGGCTCACGGAGCAGGGGACACCGCTGCAGAGACGGGCCGACCAGCAGCGGCCGGGAGCCTGCTTGCCCTTGGCTTTCGGTCCGCTTCTCGAGGCCTCCGTCTGCCTGCCGGACTGATGCTCAGCCCTGCGGGGTGTGCGGAGGGCTGGGCCGGCTGCTGGCCGCCCCCCTACTCGAGAACAGCTGCTGTTTGCTGAGCGCTTCCTGCATGACAGTCACCCCTGGACCCTCCCATGGCCACACAGGGGTGTTGTCACCCCAATTCACAGATCAGGAACTGAGGCTCAGAAAGGCTGTGAGAGGAACTTGACCATAGACTCAAAGCCCGTGAGTGGACAAGCCTGGAAATTTTCTTGGCGTGTCCAGCTGCAGAGCCCGTCCTCTGGCCGAATGGCCACACGGGCCTCGAGTCCTGTTCTCCTCCATGAGTGGGGGATGACACGCTCCCCATCCAACTACAAGGTGGTCACAAATGTTGGGCGAGAGGATAAAGCTCTGTTGAGGGTTTGGGTTGGTTCTGCTGGAAGGTGAGGTGGCTGTGACAAGAGCCCAGGTTGAGTGTTCTGGTCGGGGGGCAGCTCCACTCCATGTGGCCGCTCAGGACCCAGGCGTCAGCAGCTCTCGCTGACTGAGCTCTCACTGTGCACCAGCACCGTGCTCAGTGCCCCCACACACCGTGCAGACCCGGGACCACTGCTGAGGCTGCTAAAGATTGACACAGTTGCATGCATGGTGTCCCAAGGCCCCGTGACCCCCTGCATGCTCCCTGCCCCTTCCCCAGGGCCTGAATCTCACCACCATCCAGTAAATAAGGGAGGTGACACCAGACACTGCAGGGCTCGCCCTATGGGTATCCCTGGCTGTCACCCCTGCAGTCCTTGTGAATCCTCATGGCACCCTCATGAGCAGAGGCATCGTTGATCTTCCACTTTATGAAGAAGGAAACTGAGGTTCTGAGTGTTTGAGACACTCGCCCAACGCTGCATGATGATGGAGGGGGGCAGCAAGGTCACCCCAGGGTTACCTGAGTTGGCCCTGAGTTTGACCATTCTTCTGGATGACGTCTCGGCAGCCAGGGGCGTGGGGAGGGTGGGAAGTGGCTCGGGAAGCTGATGGGGACTTGGTGTCACGGCCGAGCTCTGCGCCACCCCAACTCCCATATCTACCAGCAGTGGGAGCAGCGGCGGGCTGGGCGACAAGCAGTAGGGTTCCTGCCCCACCAGCCCATCACCTCTGGGTCTGTGATGGGCCCCCGTGGAGGAAGATGAGTCTGGGTGAGGCAGCCGTGGTGTTGGTGAAGCTGCAGGAGTACCCCAGAGACCGGCAGGGCCCACCCACCTGGCCCACCTGCTCAGGGGAACCTCAAATTCCTCCCTGTGCGGCTCTCTGCAAATCCCCCCACCCCCGGCTACGCAGGTGGGCAGGAACGCCCTGTATGCCTGTCCATGATGCTACAGAGGAGTAGAGCCGTTTATCGTGTAAGTCGCACCCTGTCGGCCACCCTCACCCGCCACAAGATTCTCCAGTGAGCCTTGTGGGACCTGGGAGACAGAGGGACTCAACTCACCCCCTCATCCTCAGTGCCAGCCAGGTCACCGCTTCCTCCGACCTGTGTTGACAGGAGCACAAGCTCTTGATCACTGACCCTGTGGTGCCCAGTACCACGCCAAGTGGACCCCAGGAAGGCCACAGGAGGCGGGCTCAGGACAAGCAGCCAAGGAGCAAATGGCCCGGGAGCTGACAGCGTTGGGGCGTCAGGGAGGGTAGCTCATAGTTTGGCTGGGCCGCCGGGGTTCCTGCGGGGACCCAGCCTGCTGTCCCCCTGGTGTCCATCCCAATTCCCTCCTGCTGAGGCCTTCGATAATGAACCTCCCGTCTGCCACATGAATGGGGCCGCCGCCCACTGGGAAGGAATCGGGCAAGCCTGAGAAGGAACGTGCCGGGCTGCTCACCAGCCGGGGGTCTGTGCCTGCTGCCAGATCTCTCTGTGACTCAGTTTGCCCATCTGTGAAATGAGGACAGTCATACTGCTGTGCTGGGCTGGTGTGGGGACAACGGAAAACTTAGATTCAGACTCGAAGCACAGCGTGTCCTTGAGAAACTGCAGCCCCCCCGAATATCACAGACAGCAGTCTCTGCGTGTTGTCAGGGGCCAGAGGGCAGGGGTTTTCGGGGAGAACGGGGGCCCCTGAGGGCCTGGACTGGGGGCTGCCTGGCCAGTCTCAGAGCAGCACTCCCCATGGCAGCTTGTGGGCTCGGCTATCCCCTGGCCACCCTGTGCTCCCCACACCATTGTGTGCCGCTGAGAGGGTGGGTTCTGGAATCAGAGGGTCCCCCGCCAGCTGTGTGATGCTAGGCATGTTACTTATACCTCCAGGCCTCCACTTTCCTGTCTGTGAAGTGGGGTCCGTGGAGACACCCACCTCAGGGGGCTGTGGGGACACAGGACTCACTCAATACGCGTCCAGATTGCCATCTTGGCCACCCAGGTGGGGATTCTCTGTCTGGTTTCTTTCAAAGCAGAAGAGCCACATCCCCTGTCCCTGGAAGCTTTGAGGACCTGGAGCGATGCTCACCCTCCGAAATGAGCAGAGGCGGTGCCCAACTGGACCTTCAATGTCCCAGGGTACGGCTCCCTGGGTGCACTATCAGCGGGAGAAGTCGAGGTTGAATTCCATAGGGGAGCCAGGATGTAGGAGAGGCTGGGGGCATGGCCCCAGCAAACCCCCTTACGGAACCCAGGAGGTGGGAGAGCAGGACCCACAGAGCCCCACTGGGCTGCGGTCTCCACAACTCACCCCAGCAGGAAGGTGAGACCACCTCCCCCTCCCACTGAGCTTCCCTGGAAACGTCTGCAGAATGTCCTCACTCACCCCTTGTGCCACCTCCTGCAAGGAGGGGGAGGGACCCTTCTTCCCAGCAGGCCAGCAGCAGGACGTGCAAACACTTTTAATGGGACTGAACAGGACAGAGCACGAGTCTGCTGCACGTCCGGAAAAGCCCCTCGTGGCCTGGTCATGACTGTTTTCATGTTTGGGAGCAAAACCCAGCCCCCCGGCCACAGCCTCTCCTGCCCATCTGTTCCAGGCAGAGCATCCTTCCCCAGCGAGGGGCGATCAGGAGGTGGCCGAGATTTGACACGGATGAGGCTGCACCAGAGCCTGCAGAGCGAGTCCTCGGGTGGAGGGAGGCAGGGCAGCAGGAAGGAGACGGAGAACCATCCGAGGGGGCTCCATCTGTTCCTCCTTATGGTCCCCCCAGCCCCAAGACTTTGAACATCCACAAACCAGGTCTTGTCTCTGCTCGGTGTCCCAGGCCCACAGAGCTGCCCTGGGTGGGCCTGTGGGTCAGGGCCAGTGTCAGGAAGGCTGGCCAGGCCCCAGAGGGCTCTGGACAGAGATATTGTCCCCACCAGGAAACAGGAAGCATGAATGTTCTGGACCCCAGCAGAGGGGGAGGCCTCAGGCTCCACGCCGCTCTCCAGGCCCCGAGGGGACCTGAGCGGACCTGGGCGACAGTGCACAGCTGGACTCTACTGCAGAGTGGGGACAATGTTCACTGGAAGTGAGAGCCTGCTGCCCGCTGCCCTGGGCCACAGGTCAAACAAGCTCAACACAGCAGGGAAGTAAAACGACCCTCCGTTTCCCCCGCATTGGGGCATTGGGACGGGGACCAGACACGGGAAGGAGCGGCTGCTGCTGCCTTCTCCTCAGCTGCGCATCAGGGGGCAGGGTCCCTCTGGGGAGGCAGGCGCTGCTCACCTCTGCCCCTGGCATCAGCCCCCAGGCACCTCACGCCCGCCCAGGCCCAGGGAGGAGCAATGGCTCCACAGCTCTCCTATCGTGGCTGCCAGCTTCTGACGCGGCCCATGATCCCGCCTCCTGGTGTTCACGCCTGTGTAGTCCCCTCCCCGTGGGTGTGGGCTGGACATACGGACTGCTTCTCAGGAGTGGATCATGTAAAGGAGGGGCTGTCACTTCCATGATTAAGGTCCAAAGCATCCTGACTTTGTCCTGTTAGCTCGAGATTTCTCTTTCTATCTGTCTCTGTATCTCTCTCCCTTTTCTCTCTCTTTCTCTGTCTGTCTCTGTCTAGCTCTCTCTTTCTCTCTCTGCCTTTCTCTCCATCTCTGTCTTTCTCCTTCCCTCTGTTTCTTTCTCCCTCCCTCCTTCCCTCTCTCTTTCTCCTTACCTTCTCTCTTTCTCTTTGTATGTATGTCTCTCTCTGTGTCTCTCTCCATCTCTGTCTCTGTCTCTCTCTGATTCTTTCGCCCTCTCTTCTGCTCACAGATGAAGCCAGCTGTCCTGTTGTAAGTGAGCCAGGGAGATGTCCACGTGGCCAGGAACCGAGGGCAGCCTCAGGCCAACAGCCCAGGAGGAGCGAAATGCTGCCAACAACCACGTGCGTAAGCGTGGAGGCCCATTGTCCCAGCCGAGCCTTCAGCTGAGGGCCCAAGACTGTCACTGCCTGCAGCGTTTCGAGGGGCCCCAAAGCAGGGGCCCAGCAAGGCCGAGGGGACCCTGGCCCACGGACGCTGGGACATGGGACCCTAAGCCTGTGGTAACATGTTACTCAGCAATGGGCGACTAATACACCTGCCTCCCTGAAGCCCAGCCAAGCTGGCCAGGAGCCGAGCACCCGGGTCCTCGGGTTCCAGGCCAACAGCCACAGTGCGGACGGCTCACAGGCACCTCGAATTCAACAGTCAAATGGGAACCTGCACTTGCCCGCACTCTGTCCTCCCTCAGATCATGGGGACCAGCTCTAGCCGGAAACCTGGCTGGTCCCCAGTCTTCCTGAAGATTCCACCCCTGACTATGCCAGCCCTGCTCCCCTACCCTGCACCCAGATGGCCCCCACCACCTCCACCCTCACGCCTACAGCTGCTCTTATCCTGATAGCCTCACTGATCTCGTTAAGACGGAAATCTCGTTGTCACTGCCCATCCAAGTTAAAGCCCACCCCACACTTCCCACCATCCTTCAGATCAAATTCAGCTCTCCCCCCGGCGTTGGAGAGGCAGGGGCGACCCGCCCCCTGCACACTGTTCACAGCCAAGCCCACGGCAGCCTCGGGTGTCTCCCACACCCATGCACCCCGGCCCCCACCTCCTCCTGTGGCCACTCTCCTCACCCTCCAGGGCCAGCCAGACATGTGCCTCGGCCGAGCCCCCAGCCGGCCCTGCAGTGGACTCCACAGGTGCTGGCCGTGGACGTCCGGACTCGCTGAGCCACTCGGCTGTGACTCCCAGAGCAGAGTCTCCTCTGTCTCGTGCTCCATGTGGCACAGTGCCCACCGCGGAGACCTGCAGACTCGTAGGCCCCATGGATGCCGCGTGGACAGTGGCTTCCGTCATCCCTGGGGGCCTTAAGCCGGTGGCCAAGACCTGGGCCGACACCCTCTCCCCCATTTCCTTAGACGCATCCCACGCTTGGCTCTGGGCACAAAGGGCAAGTTGGTGTCCACAGCCGTGGAGCCCCGGGCTCTCCACCGTTCATGGCAGCCGCTGTGTCTGGAAGCGCTGCAGATACAGATGAACTGGGACGAGCAAATTCTGGGCCGATGCAGGAGGACTTGGGGGAGGGGGTTGAGGGGGAGGTTTGCCTCTTCACCTATTTTTCAGAGAATAAAAGTTTCTGGATAATCAACTCTCTGTTGACTGTAGGCAAACTAGCCAAATTCATTCATTCACTTAGCTGTTCCTTCATTAACTCACTTCACCAATAAGCCTGGAAAGGAAATTGCTAGCTAGGCCCTGAGGTGCTGGATCAGAGAGGCGCTTCAGCTGTGCAGCAGAGCTGGCTCCTGAGCCGTGGGCCATGGAGCTGAGCATCCAACAGGTTGACCACCTCCCCCCACCCTGACGGCTACTTCCCCCATTAGTACCATTCAACGGGAAGCGCCTAAGGCACAGGCCGTCCAAGAAACTGCCCGAGGTTGCAGAACTGCCAGGCAGCAGAGTCGGGGTTCAGATGTGGGCAGCGGGGTACAGAGCCTGCATCCATTACCAGGCACATGACGGGCACAGGCCGGGCTACCTGCTGGGGTGCCCTCTCAGCCCCACTTGCAGACTCCCGGGGGAGTGGCTCTGCTGGCTCCTGCACCAGTTGCCTGTGGCCAGGGAGGGCCGTCAAGGTCAATGAACGTGGGGCAGGGGCCACGCTGGGCGGCGGAGTGCCTGTGACCAGCAGGGAGGGGCCCTTGGGGGCTGCAAAGACCCGAGAGGGACGGACGCCCTTGGCCTCCTGCTCCCTCGCTCTGCCTCTTCCTGCTCCTTCCCTTGTATACAATTGGCACTTTTATTTCATCTTTTTCACTTTTTTATTTATATTTTTGCATTTCCCCTTCATATCTGGGTCCCCAATGCACAGGACGGAAGCCCGGCTCAGCTGTGGCTAATCTAAAATGCCATTAATATAAATTGGGGCTAATTACTCAGTCCTTCAGCAATCCCACGACAGGCTTCAAGAGACAGAGGCCTTCTAGAAAATTCCAGGAGGACGCTTCCACAGGAGGGGGCCAAGTCTCCCTGCAGATGCTCACCAGTCCCCAGCTCCTGCAGCCTCGGTTTTCTTTGGAGAAGGTTGTATCAAGAGTTTCTTTCCCCTCTGGCTGCACAGGGTATGTCCATGTGCAAATTGGGAGCCCATTAAAGATAAATGTCCTGACTTCTCAGTGGCAGGATGGCCCCACACAAGAGCCGAGCGCCGGAGCCTGTCACCCACCTGCCTTCCGATGGCTGCGGCTGCTCTGAACCTGCTTCACTCTTCAGAGCCTTCTTCTAGGCAAACTCCGTGATCATGTATTTATCAGATCAGGTTTGAAGTGAGCCATGAGTCCAGGGAGGATGCACAGCACGCAGACTCCAGATGGAGCCCCTTGGTCTCCAGATCCTTCAAGCTAAAGCGAGCAGCATCTGAGCAGAGGCTGGGAGCCCCTCCAGGGCACAAGAGTGTGGAAGGGACTGGCACGGAGCTGGCACCAAATAAATGCTCTTTTTCTCATCAAATTCCACAGGCACCAGCTCCAACCCATCTGAGCAGAGATTTCTGGAACTCGTCAATGACATAATGGACATTGGGTGTGTACCCCAACCAAGAGCTTTACAGGGCCGGCCCTGTGGCACTGCAGTTAAGTGCTCACTTTCCACTTCGGCAGCCTGGAGTTCACCAGTTCAGATCCCAGGTATGGACATGGCACCACTTGGCAAGCCATGCTGTGGTAGGCGTCCCACATATAAAGTAGAGGAAGGTGGGCATGGATGTTAGCTCAGGGCCAGTCTTCCTCAGCAAAAAGAGGAGGATTGGCAGCAGATGTTAGCTAGGGCTAATCTTCCTCAAAAAAAAAAAAGAAGAGCTTTCACTAAAATTTTTAAATATAAACAAAACAAGCGTTCAAAGATTAAGGATGATGTTGATGACTCTGAGGGACAGACGGCATCTGTGAAGCTTCAGAGGCCCACGGAGAGCTGGCTGGAGGCGGGTGACCTGAACCCTGGGACAACCACGGCTGGTCTCTTTTCTTATCTTTGCTCCTCTCGTGATGGGAAGTCCCAGCTCGCCATTCAGAATTGCTGGGAACAGAGGCCAGTCTGGCAGGACCGTCAGCAGTGGCAAGGGCCACACGCAACAAAGACCTGTACTGAGGAGCTTCTCACTGAGGACCATTTTTGGAGCTCTGTGCTAGGGCAGTGATCCAGAGCCGGGAACTGAAACGTTTCAAGTGGGCAGAAAAGAGAGAGAGAGCTGTGTTGTTGCACTGGACTCTGGAATATTCCTTCACAGTCTGATACAGCATCAGATGGAGTTTTTAAATATTTCCAATACACATCCTCAATTCCTGCTCCAGCCAGTGAGGAAAATCATGGATGGAGAAAGAGTGATATCTGGGGCGTGGAGCATTTCCACCACGGGACAGTCTTCTTAGACTATCCTGCTGTCTTATTCTCGGCTTTAAAACCATGCTATTGGCCATGGAGTGACAGATCTTTCCTGGTCTGATGAGAATTGTGAAGAGCTATTTTCAACCCATCTCTCGTTTCTAAGGCTCAGATGAGTCCTGCCCCCTCAGTTTCCATAGGGGCAAACGGAATATTGCATTCTCTGCCCACTTCCTCGCCCGGCACCCCGGCTGGATGAACATCCTGGCGCCTGCCTCACTGTTTGCAGCGTATGCTGCCCTCCATCCCCGTGCACAGAGACTGCTGGCACTCGGGGCCTCCTGAGCCAGCTGTGCACCAGGTCCCATGCAGTGCACACACGCACAGCTGGCTCACCCTTAGGACTGACCTCAACTCAGCTTTCCAAGGCTTCCTCACAGCGCACAAGAGCATTGTTCACTACACGAAAACTCTCTTCACCTGTAACTTGGACCCAGGAGTCTCCAGCCTCCTCTCCCTCTGCGTGACACGCCCACACACCAAAAGCCCATTCATAGCAGTTTTCCACAGCCGCGCTGTGAGGGTCGTGCTGGCTTAAGAGCAGCATTTACACACACCATGTGTCTGAGTGGGCTGTGGGTTAGACAAACACTGCCCATCATCATCCGGCCCTGACTCCTGGCCGCTGTCACCACTTGTTACGTATCAATTGGTAATAATCCTCTGCACTCAGAAACTCATCACGGAGGGAAAATCTCCGCCTGGCAAAACCCTGGACTCTGAAGAACCCATTCTTTTGCTCTCGTGAGCCACTTCGTTCCCTGCGCCCTGCAAACAACCAGCTGGGAGGCACAGAGTGGAGCTGGGGTTGCGTCCTCCCCCTGCGAGCCACAAGAAGCTTCCGCCGACTGTCCTCTCCCCTGTCCACTGGAAATCTGGGTGAAAAGGCAGTTTGCTGTGGGCAGCAGATGAACTCGCTCACCAACAGTTTACTCTCGGCTTGGAACACGTTTCTTCCCTGTTAAGTGTTTATTGCATGTTTTTATTTATTTACTAGGTGCTGGGGGAACACCAAGTCTGATTTCGGCCCGTGGACGGGATCAGCCGCACTGAGTTGTCCCTTTGCTCCAGAGGCAGCTCCTGGCAGGGCTCCAACGGCCAACCAGCCGGCCTCGGACCTGGCGCTGCCTGCCTCCCGGCCTCCTTGCCCACCCGCCTCCCCTCTCTCTACGACCTGTGTGGCTGCCACCTTCCGAGGACGTGAAGGCGCTGGGGCTCCCTGTCCTCAGGGCCGTTCCTGCTCAAGAAGCTCCCACACGAGCTCCATCTGACCCCCCCGCTTATCTTTCCGGAGTCAGAAGAGAGAAGCAAACCTCTCTCCCCAGAAGCGTCAACGATGTGACTTTCGTCTCCAGAGTGTTTGGGTCCCCACCCTTCACTCCTCCGTTTAAATTGATTAATTGATCTTTAAAGATGTACCCGGAAAATAAATTGCCTAATAAAATAAATTATCTCGTCTTCAGCGATGCCTGCAACCCACTGAAACTTGAGGGGGGACTAATGAAGCGGCAAAAAAATGACTAATGAAGGAAACACACTTAATAAAGAATAATTGGCTACTGACCGCAGGCGCCTGGCGCCCTACCACGGATTCCCGGGAGAGGGAGCTACGATTTCTCATGCTCTGGTGGGAGCCGTGGAGCAGTGCTGAAAGCCTGGACAGGAGACCCCCATGTACAGGCAACGAGACACTTTCTGTGTGTCGCCATCCAACAGCATCCCGCCTCGGGCGACGGAAGACAATATTTGTGACCGCTCAGGAAACCAGCTATGAGCTCAGCCAGGGAGCACATCCTTTACCAGCCTGTGTATGCCCTGCTCCCAGCAGCTCTGACAGCAGCCCTGGAAGGTGGCTGGGGGTCCAAAGCAAATGGGGCAGCCTGAGTCCATCCATGCTCCCAAAGGGACCATTGGACAAGGTTGGATGCAGGGTCTAAAGGTGCCAATGTCGGGGGGTAGGGAGCATTTCTCCCTCCAGGACAAACAGATCCTCCCAAGGATAAGCGTGGCAGCACACCCCTCCACTCCAGACAGCTCATCCAGGCTGCGGGGGCGGGGCCACATCCATCATTTCCTCAACACACAAGCAAAGAAGATCTGAGAAGAAAGGGCTTCTGTGCCCAGCTGAACACCTGGAAAACCATCCTGAGGTTGGTCGTGTCTGGTCCACAGCTACAGAGAATAGTTCCAGGTGTGTGCAGGAGGGGATGAAGCCAAACAAATGAGTGCCTTGAGTTCAGCACAGATGCAGCTCGTGTGTAAGGGGCCAAAAGACCGCTGCTACCAGACGCGGTGCATGGCGAGGAGACTCACTTCCCCTGGGGGAGCTGGGCTTGCCCACACCACCCACTCCCCTACACTTTGTCCCAAGTGGGACACAGCTGTTGGACTGGAGCCAAATTATGGGACAGAACAGAGCTCAGTGGGACTTGTGGGGACTGGGGACGCAGACCCATGGGCACGTGGGTGCTATGTACCAACAGGGAAAACAGGAGACGGGAAACTGCTTCCCACTGACAGCCTGGTTTGTGCCAGATGCTGCATTTGGCTTTTCACTTGCACTATTTCATTTGCTCTTCATACAAACCTATGGGCTGCCAGAGCTGTGGAGCCACTCCCCAAGGCCTCACTGCACTGGGCTTCTTACCCACAGCGTTTGTGTCCAACACATCATGATACTCTCACACTCACGTCACTCATTCATTCTTCCATTCACCCATCCACCCATTCTTCCATCCATCCAACCATCCAAACTAGCTACCTTCCTTCCATCCTTGCATCCACCATCCATTCTTCCATCCATCCTTCTATCCATCCATCCATCATCCTTCCATCATTCCTTCCTTTCTTCCTTCCTTCTTTTCTTCCACCATCCAGCCATTCTTCCATCCATTCCACCTTCCATCCTTCCATCCACCCATCCATCCACCATCCATCCATCTGTCCTTCTATCCATCCATCTATTTTTCCATCCCTCCAAACTTACTTACTTGCTTATTTCCACCATCCAGCCATCCATATATCCTTCCATCCATCCACGCATCCATAAATCCATCCATTCATCCATCCGTCCATTCTTCCTTCTTTCCATTCAGCTGTACATTCATTGTCCACTCATTGAACAATGTTCACACAGTGCCTGCCAACAGGATCCTGCCTCCTCCTTTGTCTCCTCAGCAAATGAGCATCACATCACATTAGGTCACAAAGATTTGTGCTTAACTAGAGTCTCCATCAAGTTCCAGACAGTGGCCACCACTGCAAGAGTCATGGTGCTGGCCCTTTGGGCATCTCCCACCTTTTCTTTGGTCATTTGAGCCTAGAGATGGACATGCCCACATGCACCACCCTGGCACTCTACACTGTTCATTCAAATTAGGCTTTTGTTGTCAGAAGCCATCCCTCGACTGGTGGTCTGTGACTAGGATGAGAAAAGCCGAAGTGCCTTGAGGGAGAGCAGGGAATTCCTCAAGGCTCAGAGGAGGACGCTCGCTCTTCGGGAGAGTGCTGTCCGATGGGAATTTTACCCTGACTCAGGCCTCACCCAGTTCCTGTAAACATGTGTCTCTTTGAAAGTGCAAGGAGCACCTTTGAGTTTGTTTACATCTCAGCCCTGAGGTCACGGCCAAGAGGAAGAGAGTGTGTAGTAAAGAATTTAACCTTGCCAAAAGAGAGGTCTGTGTTTGCCCTCAGCCTCTGGGAGGGGATCACTAAGCTTCTGGAACTCCTGCCTGATAGGAGTGTCCTTGTTTATACCTGGGGTCCTGAGGCCACGCTGGATAGTATAACAATGTGATTTATGGTGAGAGCTTTGGGTCCTGTGGTATCAGCTCCACCCCTGCAGGGGCTGGAGCCTGAGGGCAGCCACCTGGGCTGTTTATGTCAACCATGTTTATGTGACGGAGTCCCAAAAAAGACTCTGGACACCCAGGCTCGGGGGAGCTTCCCTGGTAGGCAATGCTCCACGTGCGTGGTCACACGACTGCCAGGAGGAGTTAGCACTGCCCATGACCCCATGGGGAAAGGACTGGAAGCTCTGTGTTTGCAACTTTCCTGGACTCCATCCCACGGGTCTCTTCCCTGGCTGATTTTAATCTGCGTCTTTTCACTGTAATAGACGGTAACTGAGAGCGCAACGGAGTTCAGAGAGCTCTGTGAGTCCTCCCAGTGAATTATCAAACCTGACAGTGGTCCTGGGGACCCACGAACTCTGCAGTTGGTTGAGAAGTGAGGTGGCCTTATGAATGCTTCCCTGACCTTCCGGTAGACTCATCTGTGTCTTCCTAGGACTCAGTGCTGGGGGCACCTGGGCTGAGCGTCTGCAGACAACTGTTGGGGGGCGCACCGGCATCTGTGCGGGAAGCCGCGGTAAATCCCCAGGGCATGAGGGCAGGCGCTATGGCCCGGCCTCCAGCCCCCAGCCCCACTCCTCCCTCGCGTGGTCTCACTGCCATGTTTTATAGGCAGAGCGGAGTGAGCGGAAAGCACTTTAGCTGGAGTTCCATCAAAGGAAGTAATGAGAAATCCATAAGTCTTGTAAATAGGTGATAAGACAAGTCTTTAAAACAAATGGGGTAATAACTTAATCACGTGTAAGGCAGACACATGAGGACAGAGCTGGCTGCGACAGAGGCAGCTCCCAGGGTCTAGGAACCCAGCCCCTCCCCAACGGAGTGCTTAAGGCACCGCTCCCTTGAAAAAGAAAGGAAGTGGGGGCCCCTATTTATCACACCCCACCTGGGAGCCTAATGCATCACCTGACTCGACCCTCACAGTGACCCTGAGAGGGCGGTGACCTTCCCCATAAGGCAACCCAAGCTCAGAGGAATAGACACCCTGCGCAAGGGCACAGCAGGTGAACGGCAGAGCTATGTCTGCCGGACTCACAGCTAGCGACTTCTTCCACCCGCCATCGGGCTCCCAAGAAGTCCAGGCTTCAGGGACATAATGACACACCATCAGATCCATGGAGAGGCCCCAGGGGTAAGTTGTGGTGATGCCTCTGCAGTCCCCGCAACTCTCTGGCCCAGATACCCCCACACCACCCTCCTGAGACAGACACCCTCCCAGGGGGCTCCCCCATTCCGCCCACAATCCAGGCTTCCCCTCTCATCCTTCCAGCCTCACAGGAGTGGGGTCCAGAGCTGGAGCAGGCTCCTCAATGATCACAGCACTTTGTGGTTTAAAACGCACCCTCCCCCTGCTATGAAGGAGTGTCTGTGTCTCCCCAAAGCTCACGTGCTGAAGCCCTGACTCCCAGCATGATGGTGTCTGTAGGTGGGGTGTTTGGCAGGTGACTAGGTTGGGGGAGTCCTGTTTCAGTCAGGGTTCTCCAGAGAAACAGAACCAATAGAACGTGTATAGATGCGTAGAAAGAGATTTGTTCTAAGGAATTGTCTCATGTGATTATGGAGACTGACAAGTCCCTGCCATCTGCAAGCTGGAGACCCAGGAGAGACAGTGGTGTAATTCAGTCTAGACCCACAGTCCTGAGAACCAGGAGCGCCAGCGGGCTAAGTCCCAGCCTGAATCTGAAGGCCTGAGAGCCAGGAGCGCTGATGCCCGAGGGCAGCAGAGGATGGCAGTCCCAGCTCAAGCGAGAGAGCGAATGTGCCCTCCCTCCACCTTTTGTCCTATTCAGACCCTCGATGGATCACCGGATGAGGCCCACCCGCACTGGGGAGTGCCAACTACT